>NC_088295.1:60699127-61012558 GCF_032854445.1 Liolophura sinensis | reverse complement strand
AACGCACTGGGTCTTGTATAACATGCACTAATTTAGTCACCCATGTTCTCAAACGAATCTGTAATAAACATTTTCAATAAAAATGTCCTTCGAATTGTTTTCTGGATTTTTGATATCTCTTCCTCTCACGAGCTTAATTGGCGTTTTCCGCGCTGAATTTTTTAGCCTATATAGTTCATGTTGGTAACAGATATAAAATAAGCCTTGGGAAATGAGTATGCGCCTTTGTGAAGTACCGGCAGGCCTACGGGCAGGCATTTCCATGTTGTCGCCTCAAGATCCCGAGAGGCCCAGAGATATGGCACCCATAATGTCAATATAATCAAGAATATATAGATGCAAATACACGTACAAGTCTACGTATACATGGGTGTCTTGTTTATGATTTCTGATTGCCTTGATGAATATTTTACCTATATGATCAAGGGTAGGTTTATCAGCCTATAAATTATTAGTAGGCGATTGAGCCCGGGGCTATGAGAGGTACACAACGGCAATTAGAAGACAGCCTTTCCACACGCGGTAAATGGCAGGTTTCACGGCAAGTGGCGAAAAAACAGAATGTGCGAGCTGACTAAATGTTTGCATAGTCTTTCGAAATTTATTCATTTACTTATTTCATTGGTCTTTTACGCCTTGTACTCAAAAATATATCACTCATAGTGGGGGAAACGCAGACAGATTCCGGGGAAAACCCACGACCATATCTGCATGTTGCTGGGAGACCTTCCAACATGTACGTCCGATCGAAGAAACTGAACTTGAACTCACAGCGACCACATTAGCGAGAGCGTCTTGGACCAGTGCGCAGTGTTGTCAGGCTAACCACCTCGGCCCCCTAAATACTAATAGTACAACAATATACATGACAAAAACTTAAACTGTAAAATCGTTTCAGGGCATAGTTTGTTCTTATTAAACACCCTTTAAATACTGAATTCACTTTTATTTTCTTCGGAAGTGCCTTTATAAGTATAGGCCTACATAAAATATATTTACATGATTGTGTTTATGCCATGCTCATTTTTCACTTTGCTTTAAAATTCATGTAAAATTACAATATCAACATACTTCCGTAATCCCATTCTTAGAAGAACATATGTTTATATGCACTGTGTGCGCATCACAACATCTACAAACTGATAGATTCATAGAGGCATTAGATTCACAGACCCTCCGCTAGGTCCAAGTGGACATCCAAATTTCGATTTTTTCTTTTGTAATAGAAGCCATTAGAAAGAAATGTTTGTGAGCATTATATGTTTGTTAGAAAAGATATCTGGAAAAGTTGTGATCAGACTTGCTAATTATGTAACTTGCCAAAGGTCCGTGGGCAATGCCGTCCACTACGGTAACCTTCACCCACAGGTGTAAGTAAAAACTAAGTATGGCTTCAAACAACAAGCAGCTATCAATCAAATCGTCAAACGCCAGCTTCACCTATTTAAATATGCATCTTCAAGACTATCTGTATCAAAGCCATTTGGGGGAATACAGTTCACGTAATGCGGAATCCAGTTCATGCAATGCAGAATCCAGTTCACGCAATGCGGAATACAGTTCACGCAATGCGGAATCCAGTTCCCGAAATGCGGGATACAGTTCACGTAATGCGGAATCCAGTTCAAGTGATGTGGAATCTAGCCTCTCAAGGTGAACTTTCATTCACACTAGTGAGTCTAGTAACATTCAAAACTTGGCCTACTTGGCCTATAGCAAATAACTAGACCTAATATTACGTCAACGACACAGAAACCATTAGGATTCCAGATTTACGGAAATTTTAATTTTTACCACAAGTTGAGATTCACTAGACTCTATTTTTCATCTATGGTCCGTTTATATCCATATACATCAATATGTAGGCGTATATACAGTATACACATATCTATGATGATACATAATTTAATTCACTACATGACTGCTAACAATATCACAATGATAAACACTTTTACAGTTTTCCTCACAGCAAAATGCATATGAAGATGGATATCTCAGCCGGAATAATTATTCCTGACAAGCTGAATGTTGCAATAAAATGAAATGAAAATTTGAAAAAAGACTGTTACGGTCATGTGAATGTGTGTATAATAATTGTTCTTGATGTCAACAGTTAAGTTAGCATGGCACAAAAAATAAGGCATGAAAATATACACAACAGTGAGAATGATGGGAATTTAATATGAAGTCTAGAAGAATGGAGAACAGTTAAGTAACAGCAGACCTAGCTCAATGGCTACAAATCAGTCTCAACATTAATGTGTACCTGCGTTCTCTTGCAACAATTTGTTGGTATTGTGCAAAGAGTGGGAGCAATTTAACCTTGGTAAGATTTTCAGTTCACCATGCTTACCAACTCTGACCGGACTTTACAGTCCCAAAAATAGAAAATGTGAATCTCAACCTGGGACTGCAGAACCTTATAACAGTCGGCCCTGATTTACACACCACTGAACAGTTAATTCTTGTATGAACATGATAAATATAATCACATTTAAAAAAGAAAACCCACAGACATCTACTATTATATAATTTGGAGATAATCTTCATGAGTGAAAAAAGAATCATACACTATAGTAACAGAGTTTACTCTTCTCCACAATACTTACAACATCTCTTGCACAATTCCAACCACATCACCAATTAATTAAAACATGGTTGATATAAAATGGTGTGAAATAAATCAAAGGTGAATGTACAAATAAAGCCCATTACAAAATACACAACAGCTGATAATGCCTATCACATACAAATAGTCCTCTCTTACTTAAACATGACATCTTGATAGGCGTTCCTGTCACAATACCTAAAAGAACATCTCCCTCCAAGCATGTACATGTAAGTAACTTCAGGTCCATGTATTCAGGTCAAAAAAAAAATGTCACTTTTGACAAAGCATTTTTAAAGAACACTGTAATTTAACTGTTTTGGTTTAGATGTGTGTGTGTGTGTGGGGTGGGGGGGGGGGGAATCCTGATTTCCTGACCTTTTGTACCCACTGTTCCATGAATCAGGTCAATTTCATCCAAAACAGATGAACAGAATATTTTTTGAAAAAAGCTAACAAAATTATTTCATCTTGTTTTTGTTCATACCCTCAAATGTCTTGCAATATTTTCAGGACAGTGTGAAGAAAACAACGAAACATAACATAACATAAACAACCGTTTTCTGAAATGCACATCTTGTAATTCCTTGGTATATTTTAAAAGAGCTTCATACATTTTGACACTAGACCCGTCATTACATTCACATCTCCTAATGGCCAAAACAGTCACAATGCATTTCCTTCATTATTATGGGACAAGACTGGCTCATGCAATTGAAGTTCTGGCCGTTAATGTGTCCACAAAGCTGTGAGATTTTAAATGGAGTTGTTAAAGATTATGAGTTGGAAAGTGAGTCCTTAACATTTACATCTAACTTTGGTCTGGCTTTGGAATTAGCCTTGGAGTAGTAGCTGGAAACTTTCGCTACTGTATGTTGTATTTAGAGGTAATATAAAACTGAGTTTCCTGTTGCCTGGAAACAGTGGAAAACTACTCTGTGTCACACCCTGTTGCACAATACAGAACTTCATGACTTATCGTTAAGAATGTAAATAACCCTACATGGTGCTGCTTGACCACTGAGTAGCATGGGCGTTGGAGTAACCAATTCTAACTCTTTTCAATATGCTGAGAGTTTGTTAACATTCCAAGAAATGGCCTATTTGCTTGTTTAAGGTGACGCTGTAAACATTTGTGTTCAGTGTCCTGAAAACTGTCCACTTACAGTGTAGAAGATCCAAGAAAATCCTGTTGATCTACTGGTTTGTGTCAGCAAAGATAGAAGCAGGAACAGGATCAAACATTTTTTAAACAAAACTCACTGTTTACCCTGTTTCTTCTAATTTGTGGGACACCAGGTCTGCTCTTTTCAACCAATATACATGTAATTGTAGCAGGAATATTTAGTTTCTTTTTTCACACTGTTAGTCCATTTAATGACCAACATATTCCTATCTTTACTTTCCCCCAAAACTGAGAGAGAAATGTAATTCTTTGGTTTCAGCACTATTTATATCTGTCTTTAAAGTGAGAAGAAATTGGGTATTCACAAACTATGGTAAATGATTTTAATACTGGCAAAAATTCCCCCATGAGTAAGTTGTACATTTTACTTGATCCTGAAAACTCTATGTATGTTTTACAATGGTGTTTTTTGGTTTGTTTGGAAGAATGGACTACATTCTACTACCAAAATTCAGCATCTACAGTAATATCTTAAAGGTAAAAACCTCTAAAAATCAAATTTGACATCACTAAATACACCACTTAAAACTATGCATAAATATACTTTCATTTATTTTTTTAGGCTTTTGTGAAGAGAGTAAAAGGCGTTCAAACATTTGAATTCTAAGGAGGGCTCCATGGACCATATTATCAGAGTTTAGGAATAAAAACAGAAAGCTTTTCCAGCTCTAATTATGACACTGAATGTTGGAATAACTCTTTTCACCTAAGAGTAAAGGATTACTGAAATACTGCTCCCAAAAATTCCTTCCGTCTGGAAAAAAGGTGATGTGATGTCAGAGTTCCCAGATACAGTCAATATGGCTCATAAAGCCCACCATAGTATTCAAATACATGTATCTGAATGTCTTCCAACACTCTAAGAAAAACTAAATAAAAGTATTTTTACGTATAGTTTTCAGTTGTCTATATGATAAACCTTACTTCATATTTTAGCTTTCTTTTACTTTAAGTAATTTACCACATTTGGTTAGGTTCGTTCTTTAGAGGGTATATGAAGTGCTCATACATCTTTTCACATATATAAACAAAAAAAAACAAAAAACGGGATGTCCTCTTCAACTGTTTGTAGGTTAGGGGTTACAGCCACATTTTCAAGTATGTCTAATTGTTGGGCATTGTATGAGAGATAACCAGTGTCAACAAACTTAAACACTTACATTTTTGTAAGAGGAAATCCCTGATGTTGATGATGGTGTCATCACCTACACACCTTGCCTGAAGCACTTTAATAAATAAGAATATGGGTATGAAATAAAAACACTGGTTACTCTTGTAGAAGAAAGATGATATGATGTCCCCAAACTGCATCAATCAGTCCTCTTGCTTTCTCTTTGGACGCTTGGGATTTCTGGATCGACTCTTGGCTTTACACAATGGGCAAATTGGTGCATTGCGGTGGATTTGCTGATGACAGGACAGACAAGCCTGAAAACAGAAAAAAAATATGAACATGTAAACAGCTGAAAACAGGAGGCAAGAATAAAACTACAAAACAGCTGATGGCAGAAGAAAAGTACAGACATACAAACAGCTGATGACAGGAGGGACAAGTAAGGACATATGAACTGTTGATCACAGGAGAGACAAGAATGGACATATGATCTGTTGATCAAGGGAGAGACAAGTACAGACATACAAACTGTTGATCACAGGAGGGACAAGTACAGACATACAAACTGTTGATCACAGGAGGGACAAGTACAGACATACAAAATGTTGATCACAGGAGAGAAAAGTACAGACATACAAACAGTTGATGACAGGAGGGACAAGTACAGACATACTACCAGCTGATGATAGGAGAAATGCGTATGAACCTAGAAATAGCTGATGACAGGAGATGTATGACTGAAAAGTAACACAACTCCTGACAGAAAAGAAAAGCTTGAAACTACAAACATCTACTTATACATGTACAAGTGGGGAAAGGATTAAGTTGACAGCTTGGAGAAATTAAGTGTGTGTGAGGCGAGAAAAAGGTACCTTGATCTCTAATCATTTGCTCCCAGAAAAGACAGGTACTTTTTGAAGACTAATGAATGGGAGGTGTATTACTTTACACAGTGCATGTAAATGTTGCATGCCATCATTCTGTTGATTTGAGGGTATATTTTGGGTGTACATGTAAATGTAGTTTAGATTTCTGTCATTTCGGGGGTACATCTATGTTAAGTTAGTCTTTTCTTGTTATTTCCAAGCAGAAACTGTACACTTAACCTAAGAGGCATTTATAGAACACCAATGCCTCGCCTGACTGAGCAGTTCGTAAAACTGCATAATGTTCAAAAGTGAGCTGATACGTTCACTACTGACCTCTAAACCAAAATAAAGCAGAATCACAGTCATACACAGATATTATTCTCTTATAAGACAGTGCTAAGATCTTGCCACTAAATTAACAAGAAAGGTCACACTTATTACACCGTCACAAATGACTGTTTATCATATGCATAAAGATTGCAGAGCAGCGAAATAATAGGTTGTGAATTTGCTAAGCACGATATTATTCCCCAAGCAATCACTCACTCGTATGTTATGGATGATGTATATCATTGCAAATCGTCTCGGGTGTAAATCACAAACAGCATTTGGCAATTCATACACTATGGGTGGCAAACCCTGTGAATGACTGAGCAAATGATGAGATACGGTAGAAAAATAACTTCTTTGTACGGAGTTTGAGCACAAACTTGCTTGAGTTGTCTTTGATGTGCAAAACGCTATATGGCAATCCATGTACTGTGACTGCAAATTCCTATGTTTTTCTGAGCAAATACCCAGTGGACAACAGACACTGACTACATGTTTATGGACGGTTTAACCATTCCATTGCAGTCTAGGAGGGCAAATGCGGCAGTCAGTGTCATTATGGTCATACGCTCCTAGTACAAAAAGTGGAAAACTTCTGCAGATAATGTGTATACCAGAGAAAATGAAGCTCAAAAATAATATAAACTTTGACACTCCATAAATATGTTAAAGTACACATACAAGATGTATAAGTATAGAGACAATAAGCTTCTCTATATAGATGCTTGCACTAGAAACTGTAGCCCTACATGGAAGGCTTATATACAGAACTGCCATTCTATAAGTGAAATATTCTCCAGTACCATGCAGGTATGGCATAAAACAACACTCAGATAAATAAATAAATATAGACAGAAACCTGTGTTTACAGCAGAACAGAGCGAGTTCACAAAACAGAAAAATGTAAGCACCATCCACGATCCCTTAAGCATGAGAGCAAAAAAAGGGTGCCCATTTCACAAGAACTAAAAAAAAAAGCTTAACCTTCCATCCAAACCCACAACCCACAACCATCCGTAGCAAACTTTCCCACATACAGCCAGAGAGGAAACTAGCATGAGCTAGACTTTAACTGAGCGACTGCATTGGTGGGAGGCATTGGTGGGTGGCATCGGGGTCATTATTAACCCTTTGGACCATGGAAACCTAACCAACAAGAGTTAAAATAAAAACCTTAGCCGTCAATCCCTGTATGATAGCCTGTCAAAAAACTGAATATTTTCACTAAAAAAATCTGAAAGAAAGAAATAACTATACTCAATTTACTTGCCGATATAAACGGAATGTAAGAAAACTGAATTCATACAGCTAACCTTAATAAACAAATTGAAAACGTTTCTCAAGCACTTGGCTGTCACAAATGTTACTGAGGCTCTTAACAATAAACTCGGTCATTATGTATTAAACAGAGATGGTGTCTTGGTTTCTGTTCATTTTTGCATTGGCTTGCAGTGTTTTACCTATGCAAGTAAAACCAAAGCAGGGCTAAAACACAGTGAATCTAAGGTTGCCGCTGTGGCCTTCAGCCATAATCATTCATTAAGTGTGTGGAGGTGACATCATAGATGGCGGTGTTTGCAGTCGTCCCCACATTATGCATGCTTGGTGGGTCTGTCAGTAGTAAGATTTAGCTGTGTCAGACAGGCGTAATCTTGTCAACATGTCAGAATCATGAGAAATTCCATTCAGATCAGTTTATTCACTTGCGTAGAAAAAGCAAGGCAAGAAATCTGCTGAAGTAAAGATCTTGTACACATTTTTACTATTCTGTCTGTCGAATAAACAACCTCACTTTGAAGGAAGCCTAATGTGACTCCCTCTCAAATTAGGCAAAAAATAAATATAGAGGTGAGAAGGTTAAGCTGAACAAAATGTCATTTTCTCATGTAAAATAAAGCAGAAAAAGTATATTTAAAAGAAAAGTGCAGTATCAAATAAACAGTATTTAAAGCTGAAAGGAAAAAAAGTAAAATAAAAATATTATTTGTAGGCTATATGTTGACATGAATCACAGAAAATCTAACAAACGTGTTATTTTTTCAAAATAAGCTGCTTTATTAATTGTATTTACATATCCTACATTTCAAGATGTAAAATTGATGTTATCAGAAATATATAAATAATGGCATAATACAAAATAAAACTTGGCTCAGTTTGTGAAATATATTTGAGCTCAATATGGACTGGAAAACTGGTCAGAATATTTTGTTTTAGCTCAATTTGTAAAAAAAAATAATCAAGTTTTGAGTTCTACTTTGTAAAATCTGACCTTCCATGAATCCCTGAATACTTCTTTAATTGTGTCAACAGTGCACAAACATGTACAATGTACAATGCAGGTTTTTAATACTATCAATAGTGTTTTGTGTTGAGATATTTTATTTATGAGTGATATACAGTATTCTGTGATAAGCACATGGGGATGAGGTACACGCAGAATGGTGTAATGAAAGTCGGTCAGTGACTAGGATATTTTGTGATTACGTTCTTTACACATGGTCAAGGGGGGATAACTCTATTCTGAAATGGACATTTCTGTGGGATCTAAACACTCATACAAAGGAACCCTTTCTGGCTAAGTAAAATTTCAGAATTATTTCTTAAATCATTGAGCCAACAAGTGTTTCCTTGTAAATCAACTTCCATATGGACATACTGATTAAGTGCATGTACTACAGTATACAAATTAGACTGAGCATAAATTTGTTGGTTTAAGTCTGCCACCAACCTCCTGGTGGTTGTCAGGTGGTGTGGGTTTCCTCAAACCATAATGCTGGTTGCAGTTGTAAAGCAAATATTCTACATTACAGTGTAAAACACAAATCAAATAAATTTATTTATTTATTTATTTATTTGAATGGTGTTTTACGCCGTATTCAACAATATTTCACTTATATGACGACGGCAGGCCTAATTTAGGGAACTTAAATGGTGTATATTTTCAACATAACCAAACAACAGGAAGACATATTTGCACTACAGCCACTTACTTTCATTGGGGGAGGTTGTTGCCTGAAGGCTTGGCGCTCTGTTTTCGGTCGCGGCACCTGTATCTGCTGCGCAGCTGCAGCTGCTGCAACCAGCGTCTGGGGAATGGGAGGTTCCTGAGCTTCTACGGGCCACTGTTCATGAGAACTTGGCTTGTCAAAATATCTAAAACACAATAAGGGATTAAATTGATCATTCCCTCAATCCTGTACATCACGAATGCATACATATGTATCAGGTCCACAGGTACACTTACATATTCTGAAAAGTACAATACAAGTACCAACCGGGTTAAAACTGGTTTTCTACATAAACAAAGCACTCAACATGTAGGTATATTAAATTTGAAGAAATGCTTTTTTTTTTGGATGAAGTGCATCATCAACTATACCAGAAAAATAAGATTGGTACGTTAACACATGTACAATGTAATTTCTGTACGATCTTATGTAATAATTATGTATCTGTAATCAGTGTATTTTGTAATAACGAACAAAACTGCTACAAATCAGACCACACCTGTGAATTTCAGTTACATGTGCATGTACTTGCACCTATTAAGTATATTGAACATTTGAGTTGAGATTTAACCACAGTCAAGCACTATTTTATTATTTTTCAGATTTTTCTACTACAGTATATGTAGATATAATCTTGAACACTGACCCATCTGACAAATACATATTTTGAAACATGCTCCCATCACAACACTCAACCTTGGTCGACACCAATTCAAAGTATTACAAATATTACAAGTCACCTGTCAAAGTGTCAATCATATTGACTAATACAGCCAGATGACAACCAACTGCCTGCTTTAAAAGTGCTCCTTTCCCAGGGACCCATGCACAGCTGTTTTACAGCAGACAAGTGTCTATATGGGTGCAGAGGGAAACAAAGTTTTTGCATTTGCTCTGCCATTTTCACACCAATCTACAGAAGTCCAAAATAATGACTGACTTCTATTTGTTCCTTTTGATTCATTAATACATTGATGTATGAATATATTTTGATTGTACATTAATATTCCTGAAGCTGTACTGAAAACTGTCAACCAAGCATAAAATCTTTTAGAAAATAAAGCTTACATTGGGATTTCATGTAAACTGGCAGCTGACCTATATGTATACATAGCAGTCCAAATAATAAGCAAAGAATAGGCAAAAGAGAACTGTGTTCAACATTATATTTTTTTCTTTACATTTCTTTATTTACCAATAAAATCCAACTAAAGCAATGATTTTCTAAGGTTTTGAGGTGGGTTATGGAGACTATATTTTCCATTTCACATTATTACTTAGGTGTGCAATTACCTAAAAATTTATTAAAACTCATTATAATGATCCTTAGGTAGTTCATAAGATACCATATTACTGAGACCAACTACATTCCAAAGGCTTGGAATGGTAATGAACTCTTAACTAATTATCTTTTTTGTTTTATTTCTGTTTTTTTTTTTAAATTTTTTTCTCCTTCATTATCTAAATATTATTTTTATCAGTTTCAGGCATTCTTACTTTTTAGGAGTGCAGTTAAAACCCAACACAAACCTGTACAGTCAGCTTGAGGAGGGGAGACAACTCTAACAAAAAAATAAATTATATGCTATAAAGAAGGTTTCATTTAAGTGACCAAGGTTTATGGGCAGAGGAAATGTGATAGAGCCTGGAAAAAACCACAGCACCTCAACAGGTACCTGATAAACCTTAGTTAAGGGCTCAGCCAAACCAGAAAGTGCAACACGATAGGTTCAAGATCTGATAGGTTTGGGGAAGGGCCTTACTGTGAATGCAATGTAACATGTGCCTATCACTTTATTTGGAAATGTTTTAAGAACAAAATTCTCAACCCTTCAATCACTGGTATGACCAATGCATGTGAACATAAGCCAAAGTGCATCATGTCTAAAGTTATTGGTTTATTCACTTATTTGATAGTTGCTAAACACCTCGCTTAACACTTTTCCAGTTTTGCTATTGTGGTCACTGGTTAAACCATGGAATATCCAGCATAACCAGTGACCTTTGGCAAGTTAATGACCAACTGTCCTACTTGTGATGTACAGTTATGAACACTATACTGGTGGACGCCAATTAAGTGTTTTTCAATGAACTGCTCAAACAGCCACAGGAGCATCGTCGACTGTTTATTGTCGCATAGACTCCACAAGCAGCATTTTTAAAGGTACAGGTCCATGTAGACGAGTGTTTCTACATGAAACACCTAGCATGGCACGTAGAGATGTCTTACTCAGGTGTGAGTTTCTCCTCCTCATCTTGAAGGCCAGGTAACTTTTCCAGGCCCATCCCACATCTCAGGACATCCACCTGGTGTTTCACAGGCTTATACTCATCATACAGCCTTTTGGCACCCTCCAGAGCTCGGCACCTCTCTTCTTCAGCTTGCTTGATAGTGCTCTCCATCTGCAAAAATCAGCCAAAATTTCTGTTGAGTTACATGTTGGTTTTCACACCCAAAAACACTGATGTGTTCAGTTGACATGCTTTTTGTTGATTCCACATGTCAACAATGATATTGGGCTGATTTATTCATTTATTTCATTGGTGTTTTACAGCATAATAAATATTTCACTTATACCACGAGCCAGAACTATAATGGGAGTAAACCAGCCAGAGCCTGGAGAAAAATCTGGCAGGTTGCTGGCAGAAATTCCCATGTACAGACAGAGAGGGAGCCAGCAGGAGACTTGAAATCACAGCGAGTCTGTGATGTGTCTTTGGTGTGTCTGTAATTTGTTTTGATTTATATATTTAGTTATTTCATTTGTGTTTTACGCTGTACTCAAGAATATTTCACTTATACAACGGCGGCCAGCATTATAGTGGGTGCAAACCGGGCAGAGCCCGGGGGAAAACCATGACCATCCGCAGGTTGCTGACAGACCTTCCCACGTACGGCTGGGGAGGAAGCCAGCATGAGCTGGACTTGAACTCACAGCGACCGCAATGGTGAGAGACCGCTGGGTCATCACCCTGCGCTAGCGCGCTAACCAACTGAGCCACAGAGGCCCTGTAATTTGTTTTGATTCTGTGATATGTCTTTGGTGTGTCAGTGGTGTGTCTGTTGTTTGTTGTGAATGTGTGATGTGTCTTTGGTGTGTCAATGGTGTGTCTGTCGTTTGTTATGAGTCTGTGATGTGTCTTTGGTGAGTCAATGGTGTGTCTGTCGTTTGTTATGAGTCTGTGATGTGTCTTTGATGTGTCAATGGTGTGTCTGTCGTTTGTTATGTGATGTGTCTTTGGTGTGTATGTTGTCTGTTGAGAGTCTTGTGATGTGTCTTTTGGTGTGTCTGTTTTGAGTCTGTGATGTGTCTTTGGTGTGTCTGTCGTTTGTTATGAGTCTGTGATGTGTCTTTGGTGTGTCAGTCGTTTGTTATGAGTCTGTGATGTGTCTTTGGTGTGTCTTGTTTCCTTTGAGTCCATGATGTATCTGTGGTATGATATACCACTAGTGTGTCTTCTACATGTATATCTGTTGTGTGTATGTGATGTGTCTGTAGTGTGTCTGGGGTGTGCTTGTGTGGTGTCCCTGGTGCGTCTGTTGTGTGTACCTGTTGTACATCCTTGATGTGCCAGTGATATACCCCTGGTGTGTCTGTAAAATCTGTTGTGTGTCTGTTGTACATTTTTGGTGTGCCAGTGATATACCCCTGATGCGTCTCCTATGTCTGTTGTACGTCCTTGATGTGCCAGCGATATACCTTTGGTGTGTCGGTTGTACAGTTTTGGTGTACTAGTTATATACCTCTGGTGTATTTGCTATATCTGTTGTGTACCTGCTGTACATCCTTGGTGTACCAGTGATATACCCGTGGTGCGTCTGCTATATCTGTTGTGTACCTGCTGTACCTTCTTGGTGTGCCAGTGATGTACCTCTGGTGTGTCTGCTATATCTGTTGTGTGTGAATATTGTACATCCTTACTGTGTCAGCGATATACCGCTGGTGTGTCTTCCATACCAGCTGAGTGCCTGTGTAGTGTGTTTTGTTTTCTTTTTGGCAGGGAATTTCACTGAGGCAGCACTGTCAGTATATCAACACTGGGATCCACCAACTAGATACTTGGTGACACCATTGTGATATGACCAAAATCTAGTGGAAAGTGACATTAAACACCACTGTGATCAAGCACTAACAAGCATACACGTTGTGTGATAACAACTAAGTTATCCCATGCACTACACTACATATACCAGATTGATATCAGCATGAATCAGTCTTAGCTCCTCCACATGAGCCATCTTCTCCTGCAGGAGCAGTTCCATCTCCTGCTTGTAATCTTCCAAGCATTTCTCTTCAGTTTCGGCTGCTTCAAATTCTTGACGAAGCCTTGACTTGACTTTTTCGAGATGAATGGTTCTCGACCTGAAGAAGAAAGACCCATGTCTAAAAGTCAAACTGATAAGGACTGAATGCAAACCACTATCAAGACCTTCACTCAAAAAGGAAGAGCATAAACTTCCTGTGAAAAAAACCCAAACTTACATTTATTCACTTGACTGTAGTCCATGTAACAGCCTCAGTGTGCTATTTCAAAATTCTGATATTCACAGTAACATGAAGACAGGAGTCCATCCCTGGTTCTCTTTCAAACTCCAATGTTCTTCCAACTTCTGCCATATCTGCCATTCAAGCTCACCTGCTTTTGTTCTTTATGTCATTTTCTGGTTTAATCTTAAATACTACTGTACCTTCTTAATTTACTACCGTCACCAATGAAACTAACTAATTTCCTGTTTCGTGGCCACATTAAATGCTAAAACTGTGACGGTACACCTAACATCTCACTCTCAACACCCAATTTCAAAAGTCTCTTGCCCTACATGTACCTGTAGTTTCTAAAATGTAACCGAGTTCTGGCAATGAAATTCTTCAGAAAACTATTACATTTTCATTGCTGTTTGTAGCATGGACCTCACTGAAACTAGCTGGTGATTGGAAATTATTATCATATTTTTCTTTTTTTTTTTGAGATCCAGGGATTGAATCCGTGTTACAATAAATGTAAGAAAATCTGAAAGTTGATCTTCATACGGATGAATGAATCCGACTGTTGCATTCCTCAAAAATTTTGTACTTGAATTTGATGATCTGACTGGTTTATGGGTGCTGAAATACATGTTCAGCATAAAATGCTCTTCTTTGTATGATAAATGCCAAGCTTCTCACTTAATGACTCAACTGAACCAACACAAACTAGACTCGAGATTGTGAACCAATATCACCATGTTGTTGAATTGGGATCTAGAGTAGCACTACTCTTTCGAGGACTTTCCTTGCTACAGCATTTAATATTTGTTAGTTTCATAACGAAAATCGACTTGAACAAAAAAGTTAATGAGCAGCACAGCTCAAAGATCACTGAAGTTTCCACTATTGGTGTTGTTTATTGCTACAAGAGCATGACTACTATGGTTCCCAGCTTCCATTCTGTTTGCGAATCTCTCTGTCTGCATGCACATCATGTTTTGGTAACTTAAATAACAGATGTTTTAGTTCATGTATGATAGGTGCAGGACCCGACCATCAGGTCATTTACAACATACAGTAATATTCAGACATGCCGCGTTGTTCAACACCAACCTTGTTTGTTCTCTTGGAATAAAAAAAATTATTCACAAATGGTCTTGTTCCCAACATGGTTACAAATGCACACATGCCGCGTTGTTCAACACCAACCCTGTTTGTTCTTTTCGAATAAAAAAAAATTATTCACAAATGGTCTTGTTCCCAACATGGTTACAAATTCACACATGCCGCGTTGTTCAACACCAACTCTGTTTGTTCTCTTGGAATAAAAAAAATTATTCACAAATGGTCTTGTTCCCAACATGGTTACAAATTCACACATGATCATGATAATATGCAGATCCAGTTTTGACTGTTTCCGAAATTATTCGGCGATGGTTATTCCTGGACATAATTAAAAAACCATAACCTGCAATACACATTTTTCTTCAGTGCAAAATTTTCTGAGAAATTAGATTTAAGTGCTAAATATAGTTCGTAGTTATAACAGAATTGATGCATGATAATTTAGGCACCACAAATAGATCATTTATAATATTAGTACAGCTTTTGGCAAGAAATCCGGTTCTTCAGTAATGCGGTTACGATTTCACATTTCTGCTGACACTTATCAACTTTCTTGCGAAACGAGAAAGCAAAAATCAAAAGTCGTGCATTGGGTTAGATCAGCTTTTTACTTGGCTGAATGAGTCGGAGTTAGGCGAATGACATTTACCATAAGACCATTTACTCAGACTTTTCTCATCACCACACCTGCCTTGCCAGGTAAGCAAACTGAAGATACCATAATTCTTCTAAAATTTGAGACAGATATTAGTGGAAAGAAGAATATTACATTTCTTTACCAGTCTTTCAGAAAAGTGAAGACATGAGCATGTTGTTCATTAGATGGTCTAGTCATGCGAGCAAAACACGGATCCACCCCACATCAGATCAAGATGAGCGTAGAGTATATTGTTAGGATCGGTCAGTAGTGTAAGTTGTGCTGCTCGAGACCCTGGCCTAAGTGATAGCCAGCCTGTCAGCCCAGCCACAACTGCTCTAACAGTTAATGAACTAAAACACATACCACTTTCACATATTGTACCCTGTTCAAAGCTGGAAGTTCATCCCGCACTTTTCGATTAAAGTCAGGTGTTGATCCAACTGAAGCAGAAACACTGTAGAGGCCTGTTCTCTAATCATTTTCAGAAACTACAAATGAAATACCTCCCATTCGTTCACCTTAGAGAAGAACAACTTCTGTTCATGGTACAGGATGCACTTATGGCAAAAATGACTAAGTACATGTATGTATTCTATCACACAGAATATGGCGATTCCTGAATTGTGAAAATGACAATATGGCGTTCGGAGAACTGTTCAGTTCAGTTAGTGGGAGATATTCGTTCAAAGTGAGTTGCTGCAGTGATGTGGAGATAATATGATTTGGGGAGCGGCTTCCCCAGTATTCCAGTTTCACATGTTCATGACGATGTACTAACATACCAAGCAGTGCAGTGTCACACTCAAACCTGGCAGAAATCACACAGAACGAAGTAGGCCATTCTCACCGTCACATGACTTGGGAATTCCAATGAGGTATATCATCAGCTGGATTAATAAGCAGGTGGCTTAAGTAGTATCTCATACATATTCAGGTACATAGAACATAGAGAACATGATAACATGTAGATACTAGACAAAGCAACTTGGTTAGAACTTCCAACAGTACAACTTTTCAAACTCAGCCATTTGTGAACATCTTCATTCTTCTGTGAGTTCCTCGTGCAAAATTAGGCTTGAACTGCGTGGGAAGACCTGCGAGCTCATGTCACATGACATTATAGGAGATTCCACAGTTATGTCCAATAGGAACAAGGCTTTTCTTCCCGGAAATGGAGATAATGGCGATAAAAAATATGTATTTACTATATATATATTAACTAGAACCTACAGAATGAAGATGAAGAAATGCTCAAATTGGTTTGATCTCGTTGTTTAAATATAAATATACCAGACCATTCCTTATTATAATGCATTTCTAAAGCCTTATGTCATGATGCAAGTTTTTCTGCATCCAACACTGACGATTTCATCCGAGGAGTGGGTGAAGCTAACCTGCTTGGTATGTAGTACATTGTAAAATCAGGTGCACAGGCACTCGAATCCAGTCCGTAAACCTTATATACGCCATATACCAGCCTCTTACATATATATAAGATGTAAAGGTATGAAAAGACTTGTGACCGGCACAATACAAAGCCTCTGAACTTCAAGCCTCCTACATATATATAAGATGTAAAGGTATGAAAAGACTTGTGACCGGCACAATACAAAGCCTCTGAAATTCAAGCCTCCTACATATATATAAGATGTAAAGGTATGAAAAGACTTGTGACCAGCACAATACAAAGCCTCTGAACTTCAAGCCTCCTACATATATATAAGATGTAAAGGTATGAAAAGACTTGTGACCGGCACAATGCAAAGCCTCTGAACTTCAAGCCTCCAACATATATATAAGATGTAAAGGTATGAAAAGATTTGTGACCGGCACAATGCAAAGCCTCTGAACTTCAAGCCTCCTACATATATATAAGATGTAAAGGTATGAAAAGACTTGTGACCGGCACAATACAAAGCCTCTGAACTTCAAGCCTCCTACATATATATAAGATGTAAAGGTATGAAAAGACTTGTGACCAGCACAATACAAAGCCTCTGAACTTCAAGCCTCCTACATATATATAAGATGTAAAGGTATGAAAAGACTTGTGACCAGCACAATGCAAAGCCTCTGAAATTCAAGCCTCCTACATACATATAAGATGTAAAGGTATGAAAAGACTTGTGACCGGCACGATGCAAAGCCTCTGAACTTCAAGCCTCCTACATATATATAAGATGTAAAGGTATGAAAAGACTTGTGACCGGCACAATGCAAAGCCTCTGAACTTCAAGCCTCCAACATATATATAAGATGTAAAGGTATGAAAAGATTTGTGACCGGCACAATGCAAAGCCTCTGAAATTCAAGCCTCCTACATATATATAAGATGTAAAGGTATGAAAAGACTTGTGACCGGCACAATACAAAGCCTCTGAACTTCAAGCCTCCTACATATATATAAGATGTAAAGGTATGAAAAGACTTGTGACCGGCACAATGCAAAGCCTCTAAAATTCAAGCCTCCCACATATACATAAGATGTAAAGGTATGAAAAGACTTGTGACCGGCATAATGCAAAGCCTCTGAAATTCAAGCCTCCTACATACATATAAGATGTAAAGGTATGAAAAGACTTGTGACCGGCACGATGCAAAGCCTCTGAAATTCAAGCCTCCTACATATATATAAGATGTAAAGGTATGAAAAGACTTGTGACCAGCACAATACAAAGCCTCTGAAATTCAAGCCTCTTACATATATATAAGATATAAAGGTATGAAAAGACTTGTGACCGGCACAATACAAAGCCTCTGAAATTCAAGCCTCTTACATATATATAAGATGTAAAGGTATGAAAAGACTTGTGACCAGCACAATACAAAGCCTCTGAAATTCAAGCCTCTTACATATATATATAAGATGTAAAGGTATGAAAAGGCTTGTGACCGGCACAATGCAAAGCCTCCGAAATTCAAGGAATCAAACCCTTCACCTCCATTCCTCCAACTTTTCCACTCATATTTACACCTGGGGCTCCCTACCTGCTCAAATCTGCCATTAGTATTTCCACATTAATTGTATTTTGTCCCAGTGGCACTTATATGTGTTATCTGAGCCCACTAGACATCAGGCATGCCCATGCGCCATCTTACTTAGACTAGAAACTTGTCTCTATCTATTACCTCCCTTTACATATGTGATATACGTAGCAAAGTAAGATGGCACGTAGACACGACCAATGTCTAGTGGGCTCAAATAACATATAAAAGTGAAACTGGGACAACATACAACTGATTTGGAAATTCGAGCAGATAACAGCTCCAGGTAGAGGAACAAGTGGAAAAAGTTGGAGACTGAAGGCCTTATTTCAGAAACATTGCATGGTGCCGGTTGAAAGTCATTTCATACCTTTCCCTCTTACTATAATGTAAGAGGCTGTTATATGCATATATAGGGTTTACTGACTGGATTCGAGCCCTAGTCATGTGCCCTAGGGCCCCAAGCATTGTAAAGGAGTGAATGAGCGAGCGTGGTAGGTTAATAATCGACAGTTTTCCGAAATTTTACAATTCTTTCCACCGCGTCAAAGGGGACCCCGACATGACTACGCGTACGTCAGAATAAATAAAAAAAAAGCGTCGCGTAGTCATCCAGGGCTATCCGTCAGCCAAGTGATGCCAGTTCAAGTCTGCTGCTTGCAGCGACGGCGTAAGTATTAGGTCAGTTTTCACAGCAAACCTCTCAAAATATTACACAAATGATGCAGGAGTATCTGCGTTTTTGTCTTTTTCAAGCATACAGCAGAACGTCTTACCGCAATTCCTTCAGGTTTTCTAATTTTTGTAAGAGCTCAAAGTCTTTATCCTCGGCCATGTTTGCTGTTTACATTGTACTATTCTTTCCTCTATACGCGAAAGAGTTCCATCTGTACAGCGTGTATTATGTGATACTATGAACTCTTGTGATCTTGCTCTTTCAATCTTTCATGCGTGGAAGCCCCCTAAGGCCATCATCGTACCATCGTACCAGCGACGGAATGATGATACGAAGCGATGGCACGATGACACGAAGCGATGGCACGATGACACAAAACGATGGCGCGAAGCGAAGACACGTTGGGACGAAGCGATGGTAGGATTGGGGTCGGTTGTTGGCTGAACGCCCGAAGCTCTGACTGGTTTTGGTCGCGACCCCCGTGTCATCTGCGCCTCTCGAGCTTCCACTGGTCACTGTTCAGGAGAATTTGGCTTGTCAAATTGTCTATAACAAAAATAGCTCTGTTTTTATCTTGAGGAGTAAATAAAAATAAAACATCAATCAATCAATCCTGTACATTAACAACACAGATGTTTATGCTTACACGTATCTTGCCTACTTCCCCACAGGTTATTAGTATTTTTTAAAATTTATTTATTTTATTCACCACGAAGATACATATGGAAATATCAAAAGCCATCCATATAAAAATTAATTTGGCGGAAATAAAGGACTTGTTCTAGGGTGACCAACCCGGTTATCGGCCACCTAACTAGTCCAGCAGCTTTGCGGCGATCTATACGTGACGCACGTCGACAGACCTTATATGCACAAGGATTTATAGAAGAACAATTACCTGCTTTTTAGGTCTGACAACAATATTTTCGTCAAAATTCAACATAACAAACAAAAACATGAAATTTGCATGAAGCATGCACTTTTTTAAGTAATCGGCCAAGTAATTTGCAATTTCGGCCAGACCACGTCGGGCCATCGGCCCCCTGGCCGATTATACATATGCACCATCGTATGACTGGCCACGCCACATTTTCCTTTGTTTGGAGTAAGACATAGATTCCGAATTAATCTTATTGACAAGAAAACGAGTATTCTGATAGACGAGCAGTTTTTTTTTCTTAAAAACAAACAGGAGAACTTTCAACAAATAAACATCGATTTGGTATCGGCACGGTTTTGAAAGTAATAACGTGATCCTAGTGTGAGCATAATTCACAAACAAAAGATCCATCGAGAGATATGTCCGCACAACTTTCATGAGCCCACATTTTACAACCTGCGCACTGAACCCACTGTTCTCCAGGTTTTGAAAGGCTGAAGAGCTCACTGCAATACAGACAAGGTGCATCCAGCGAGTTACTTTCACCTTTTGCCCGCTTCGGTTTAATAGCTTCCTCTATTTGGACACCCCGGATTCTCTTTCGTATTCCAACTCCCTGATCACCAGGAGCTACAAGTGTTGCCGAACTAGTAGGATTTGTCACCTCTGTATCCAAAGAAGGCTCTAAACAGATGGTGACGGGTGGATCTGTTTTCCCCGAAGAGGACGCGCAGCCACCGTTAACAGGAGGTTCATTGGTAAATTCATTTCCCTGAGTGGATACAGCAATGGTATCCTCCGTTGTACCAGATGGATTCGTCCCCAATTCATTAGGTGCTGTGTGCGCATCAGACGACGTCGACGTGGAAGATTTCCTGCCGGTAGATTTCTTCGCTGAACTCTTTTTACTTTCTCCAGTCTTTTTCTGAGCTTTTTGGATCTCTTTCTGTGTCTTTTTACTTTGTCTCTCGTCTTTTCTTTTTTTCTTTTCCTCCTCAAGTCTTTTGGTTTCCGCTTCTGCTTCTTCGATCATTTTTCTCCACTCAGACGACGATACTGCGTACGGTAATTTCTTTTTTGTCTTCTTTTTGGTTTCATTTGGTTTGTTTTCAGCCTTCCTAGGTGGCCAGAATAGATGCTTTTCAAACGCAGGAGACACATTTTCTGATCGTGGCACAATCACATCAGATGATGAAGAACTGCTATTCTGTTCTATGGGATCGGCGTTTGTCATTGTCTGATCATCGGTTATCACTGACCGGCTTTCATCAGTTGACACTTGTAACAAGAGCTGTTCCACGTCGGTTTGTACCGGATCATCCACTGGCGTGCGTGTGTTTTCGGCGTCCTGTGAGTTCGAGACATCACTAATTTCAACAGAAGTGCCTGGAAGTAGGTGGTCTTGTAGTTCTCCCAGGTCATTAATACGCAGTCCGAGATCCGTAACAAGTGCTCTGAGAGAAATGTCCAGATCACTGTTGTCTGCCACCTGAACATCAAAAATGTTATCCATGGCTAATGGACCTGCACTACCCTGAACTGTCGGAGTGTCTTCGATAGCGTTGATTGACCGAATTTCACCATACTGAACGGCAGGTTCTCCATCTGTTTGAACTCGATCTTCACCACCCATGACTGCTGGATCTTCATGATCATTACCCTGAAGTAAACCGGTTGGACGTGAAATTTCTGAGAAACCGTCAGACTTCGATTTTAGCGTCACTAAAATGGCGTCCAAATCCCGTTCGTGACCTGCGTCTAGTAGCTGCTGAATCACAGAAGCGGCAATCTGGAAATCTGACTTTTGCAATGTGATATCAGACTGGAGACTGTCGTCAGATCTGGAAGTTGAAGGTAAGTTAGTGGGTTGATGAACTGATGTTGTCATGTGGTTCACGCACTTGCTGTAGTTGACAGCGTCAGGATTGAATGGAAAGAGTCCACACGCCTTAAAGCCGTTGGATATTGTGTCAGCCGTGATTTCGGACATTGCTCTGTCCAATAGTGGGGCAAATTCTTTCCTAGCTAAAGATTTCCCCGGATTTTCTGTCTGCCATGATTTAACACTTTTTCTCCATTCCAGCTTCAGGGGTCTGAAAACGGAAACATCTGCTGGCTGGAGAATGTGGGTGGCATTTGGGAAGAGACAATACAGAATTATTCCGTTATTGGAGCAGAAGTCACTCAGCTGGTGTGTCAGATGGGTTTTATGTCCATCGACTATAAACAGAACCGGTAAAGTCACCTCGTTTTCCTTAAGCCATGGATGAAGTACGTTTGCCACGTACTCGTAAAACGTCTCCGATTTCATCCATCCTGTGTCGGACCGTCCGATTGCCCAGTTATCCGGCACAGCACGTACCAAATCCTTAGGAGGTCGTGCGTAAGGGTAGACAATCATTCCCTTGATGACTTCTCCACTGGCGTTAAATGTTCCCAACACGGTTAGAGTTTCCTTTTCTTTCCCAGGGGCGATCTCGTAAACGTCCTTCCATCCTTTCGGTCCCAAAACCTTTCCGCTCTTAGGACACATTTGGAAATTTGTTTCATCCGCATTCAATATGCGCCTACCATCGCAAAGTACATCGGCACATCCTTTCTCTTGTAAGAAAGACTCCAGATCCTTAAACCATTTTCGAATGTTGGCTTCATTAACTAGGGATCTAGCTTTTGATATAGTTTCTGCTGTACGCTCTGAAATCGCTGGGTGTCTCTTAAGGAAATTTCTGTACCATGTGTCACTTGGCCTGTTATTAATGAATGGGTTTGGACGCCCGTCTTCTTCTACTATCTTCATTACAGTGTCGAGAAGATCATCTTTCTTTCTAGGAAAACCAGCCCTTGAAAGTTCAATTAACCAGTTCTCCAACTTGTTGTCCTCTTCCGGGGTTAATACTGGAGCAGGCCCCATCCGTCGCTCCTCTGGAGATCGTCCTAGTAGCTTGTCCTGCAAGGTAGCCCTGGGCACTCCGAACTGTCGAGAAGCTGAACGCTGGCTACATCCACTTCTAACAGCCTCCAAGGCTTTCTGCATATTTTGGGCGGCGTATTGCAGTTTCTGAGACATTTCCTGGAATAAAAATAAAACAATTTCGTGTTATAAATAAAATATAGGCCTATATATCGATGCTCAATTTAAGGCTTCGTTGGAAGGCATTTTGAAAAGTATAATTGCAGAAACAGACAATAGACATGTGTTCATGTGCATGGACATGTGTACACTATCCAATATTAGCAACAACTGTAATTATTACCGATTTACCTTAAACAAACTCGATCTTTACAGTGGTGGCCGATAACTCAACAACGTGAAGCATTCGTCACTTAAGTTATCGGCCACCCCGGCCGAACACTGAAAGTCATAATCTAAATCACGTTTACGCTCGTATAATGATAGAAACAATCGTGACATTAGATTTTCAAAGATGCTGGACTTAAACTTTTCTGGGCGGTATATATTGAGTTATCGGCCACCCCGGCCGATAACTTATTCTTGCCTTATCTGAAGGCTAGTGTCCTGGCCACCCATATTTAAGATTTTAACCTGTAATAGCAACTAAAATTACATCGAAGTTTGGAAGACAATGGTTAGAACTAACAGTAAACATACTTACATCAGGTGTATTTCCACAAAGATTAGAAATCAAAATGTCCCGCTGGCACACACGTTTTCGTCTCAACAAGGCGGCGTTTGACGGTTTTCACTAAAATCTGAGGTTGACCATTTTGGACGACTAGACATGTGCGATGCGTCGTCTGCTTGTCACGAAACGAAAACGAGGCTAAGGGAGAAATCGTTATTTTTAGCTTTCGCTTTCGGAGTATGAACTTCGTGCATTGTTTTCTTATTCTATGAGATTATAGTGGAGGTGGCCGATTACCGGGGGGTGGCCGACAACCGGATAGGTTACCCTATCCCATTTGAAAGTGTTTACACTACAATGGTGACACGTAGAGCGTAAATATATAGACATGCTAGGAAAGGGTCTATGGAGATTGAGAATTCGGGTTCGAGGGGATAGCTTTGTACATCGGACTGTTTTATGAAAAAGTTCCTAAAGTTAACAGGCAAAAGGTAGGCAGAGATTGGGCACATCGTTTACATGTACACATATGTTCACTAGGCCTGTAACAAAAAATCTTTCCCACCGACCAACGTTGATACCAATGTAGTTCATCTGCCATCACTGATTGTGAACGAAAACCTATTACAACTCTGCACTAAAACCCAGGAACTCGAAGTTATCTCTATCCCAACACACAGGATTAATGTATTATTACTATTGGACTGACGTACAAAGGGAGATAACTTGGAGTGCCTGAGACTGTAATGTACATGTATGCCTAAGCTACATGATGATTACGCCGTACACAGCTCTTCGGTGTACAGTCACTTGTGCATTCTTTTAACAACCATAAGCAGCCTAAATATCTGTATGAAAACCAATGATATGCATGTGCGTTGACATACTGTTCGTACCATACATTATTTGCCATCAAGAATAAGCCATGCGCACATCTAAGCTGCTTGCCTACCAATCGGTAGAACACACATGATGTAACATATGGTTCACGTCCGGTCTTGAACTTTTCTCCCACCATGGTATTCATATATGTGCGTCACACGTGGGAAAGTTTGTCAATGTCTTCCTAGCGGTCGGTGGTTTATCCCCCCGTTCTCCTGTTTCCTCCACGCATCATATTGACTGACATTGTAAATGTGAAAATGTTTGAGTATGAAGTGAAAAACCATAGCAATTAAAAAAAAAACTGAATAGAAAAATAAACCAATAAATAAGCGGATGTGTGGTGTACAAAGGGCGATGTATCGTAACGTACATGCGTGAAAACTGTTCTAACGGTACATGTAGCCTAAAATTTCATGAGATTCTCATGTTTGTTCCGGGCTCTGAAAATCACACCACTGTGATTCGCTCTGTAAAGCTGATGTAGGCCTATGCCCTTTTTTGGGACAATATTTGAAAATTAACCAGCTACAGAACAGCAGGCATGTGTGATTAACCGATAACTAGTATTATTGTCAACAGGATGTACTTCCACACATGTCGTATAGAACCTATACGTGCCTGTAGGATTTAGATAGATTGTTGCTTCAGTTTTACGCGGTATCAATTTGTTGTTGTACAGGGCCCTACAATTCGCTAAAGCGGGAATACACATGAATGTGTCCTATCTTTATAGTGTGATGCCAGATTCCACCCAGTACAATAATACCAGCCAGTATTCCACCCAGTACAGTGATGCCAGCCAGTATACCACCAGTACAATGATGCCAGCCAATATTCCACCAGTATAGTGATGCCAGCCAGTATTCCACCAGTATAGTGATGCCAGCCAGTATTCCACCAGCATAGTGATGCCAGCCAGTATTCCACCAGTATAGTGATGCCAGCCAGTATTCCACCAGTAGAGTGATGCCAGCCAATATTCCACCAGTATAGTGATGCCAGCCAGTATTCCACCAGCATAGTGATATCTGTGAGGAGTGGTTTAATGGCAGTGGATTGTGTTTTATATATATTTAGTATAAGATTCTGAGAAGAAAATGAAGGGTGCTGCCAACACGATCATATGTGTGTATTTACCCTACTGGATAATCATTTTCTATGTTTTAATACGAGGTAAGTACACAGTCACTTGGTGCCTTTTGTACATGTATGCCTTTTGTATTAAGCCCTATGCACAATGCTGTCGCTATAACTGTCATTTCCAGCGCAGTGTGACTCCTCTCTAACCAAGCCGTCCGTTGCGGTGTATTAGCGCTATTCTACATGGCTCAGTTGGATAGCGCGCTAACGCAGACTAATGACCCAGGAGCCTCTCACCTACGCGGTCGCCGTGATTTCAAGCTCAGCTTATGCTGACTTCCTCTCCGGCCGTAAGTGGGAAGATCTGGCAAAAACCTGCAGAAGATCATGGGTTTCCTTCCTCCATAATGTTGGCCGCCGTCGGATAAGTAAAATATTTTTGAGTACGGCGTAAAACACTAATGAAATAATTAAGAAACGCTATGTATACGTCACATGTGGTTACTTGCCAAACATCTGTGGATTACAGGCTCCTAAAAATATAAAAATTAGTGAAATTTCTATATCTCTGTAATTCTTACCTATATATGTTCATTTATGGGAATCTTGAAAACGTGGCAAAATGGTAAATGGCTCTTTTTGTTATACGGCGGATTCTGTTGGCTGGTGCCGCCTCGAGACAGCCAGTCGTCACTGAATTAGAAACCTGACATCACGGAATGGTTTATTATTTGCATTCAGTTTGTAGCCTATTATGAAAAATGAAGTAAATAACTAAATAAACTTTCCGTATTTTGTTGTTGTTTTTTTGTTTCCATACAGATTCCTCAGCTCAAGGCGCCTGTAGAACTAATATTTGTAATCAAGTATTCCCCAAATGTAAAAGTGCGCGGGATGTGTTATTTATTCATTCTGGGACAGGCACGGGTCATAATCAGAATCATGGTATCGATGAATTTATCCGTCTATGTGAAGGCCGTAGGAAATGTGAAGAAACAAACACGCTACTGACCAGCTGTACTAAATCTCGTAAATCAGGAAGGATACAGTACAGTTGTGTGTCTGGTAAGTGTACATTAAAAGGTACTGTACATCCGAGGTTGGAGTGCGCATGACAGCTCCGAGTCTTCCGTAAAGAAACAACTGCACATCTCCCAGGTTACAGCACGGTAAAAAAAAATCGGCAATCACTCACAATTCACAAAATTTCGTGCATTCTTTGTAACATCTGAAACTTTACAGAGACCAGAGAACAGCTTCCAGTCGAAAACTGAGAAACATACGCAAAAAATACACTGGCCACGTAATGCTAGTGTAAGGCCCGATCCGTGCAGGTGTGCTGAAGCAACAATTGGCATTACTATCTGTTTTACTTGTTGGTGGTCTAAATTACAAGATCTGGTTCGAATCAATGATATAGGCGTATAGGTCTATAGGTACACCAAGAACATGCCACAGACACAAACAGACGTCTGCATGACTTGACATGACTTAGCAGTTTGTCAAGGCGTTTGAGTACAAATAAATATCGAATCAATACGTGTTCACGGCAGTGATTGTGCAGTTATACTTGATTTTTACCGCGTAAATTTACCGCAAATACCACTTCGATCGGGTAGCACCAATGCCGCAACAGGAAATTATCTGCAGATGGCAATGGTATCATCACATAATAAGAAAATATTTGCGGTGGACCAAGGCGTCTTGCCTCTAAATCTGCAGGAGATGCGATGTGTGGGTTCCAACCTACCTCGGGCAGGTACTTTTATAGGTGGATCGATGACGGGGTCATTGGAAAGTGTCCGTCCTCACTCAAAGAAGTAACTGATACATGTAAATATACACGAGACAAAACTATAAAGGCTGAAATAGAACAAATTGTTAGGTGTGGAGAAAGGCCTAGTAACTGTGTATTCGTGGATAAGAAAGTACAGTACGAGGCGTGAAGCGCCGAGGAATTCAGAAATGTACCGTTACGAGGTCCTTTTCACACACAAAAGGTTGTGTTAGTGTGGCTAATATGTTTTAATTTTTTTTTTTTTGATTGGTGTTTTACGCCGTACTCAAGAATATTTCACTTATACGACGGCGGCCAGCATTATGGTGGGTGGAAAGCGGGCAGAGCCCGGGGGAAACCCACGACCATCCGCAGGTTGCTGTCAGACCTTCTCACGTACGGCCGCCAGCATGAGCTGGACTTGAACTCACAGCGACCGCATTGGTGAGAGACTCCTGGGTCATTACGCTGCGCTAGCGCTTTAACCGACTGAGCCACGGAGGCCCCTAGATGTTTTAATACGTACCCATGGAAATATGCATGTCAGATAAGGTATGGCCAAGTTTCTGCATTAGTTTCTCCTGCCCCGCTAATGATTGTTGTATAAAACTCTTGAACAAGGCCAGTCCCAAACAAAAAGATCTTTTTATTGATGAATGGACATTGCAGTATTGACCCCATGCATGTGTGGCACACAGGATGAGAGATCAATCTTTTTGATGGTGCCTGTGACATTTCTTGTATCCATGGTTCCCTGCGGTGTTAGGAGTATGCTTTCAAACGAGGCTAGAATTGGAATGTCTCTAATTTCTGCCAGCTTTATGTTCGTGTGGATTTACCAGTGATGCTACAAGGCGATATCTACATGTACCTCTGATTAGCATGCAGATGAATTGTCTTAAAGTACGGACAAACACTTTTTAATGACCTAGACATCGATCCATTACAAAAAGCATGCGCACGCCAGCCCAAAGAGTTGAGGCAATGGCTAGAGAGAAACCTTGAAAACACCTGAGCGAGATGACTTAGATAACCATTTTTTGTCTGCTCATTGTTAACAGGCTGCTATACGATAAAAGACAGAAAAAATCGGTAGGTATCCGAAAATGGAAGATCAATATATTTTTGCACAGTAACTTTGTTGAGTAGCAGTACATGAGGGAATCAGGAAAATACAAACTTGAGCAGCGTTTCTATTGATCAAAGCAATATAAGTTTGCTGTCAATTATTGTAAACTTGTCAAGCTTGTCAAATGATAGGTAAGTACATTTTGGTGTGATCATACATGTAGGCCAATAGTATCAGTTATGTGTGCTTGTCACGTTGTGATTTCAGTTTCGTCCTTCAAGAGTATCAGAGAACCCCTAAAAGGTGTGCTTTACCTGAATAAAACAGCGAACTTTCAAATTTTTCTGACTGACGAAGTCTGTAAGAACGTTGCCATCGCTAGTGTGAAACCCTCTAAGCCTTTCGTTATTGGCCTGAACTACTTTAAACTCAAACACTCAGCCCCTGATGATTGTAGTGCTGTAACTTTGGTCGACGGAGCAGGAGAACATAAATATTTACCAGATAGAAAGTCCAAAAATGCTTTTTCTCAAGTGAGTTCGACTCAGGAATTCAGCCTACTTGTAAACTGTACGTGTTTGGTGAAGTTCAGCTCATTGTGGATTACCATATTCGGTAAGTAGACTTGTTTATGACATCATTTAGATACCACAGACATGATATCATTTACCACCATAGATATGATATCATTTAGCCACCACACGCATGATATCATTAACCACCATAGATATGATATCATTAACCAGCATAGATATGATATTATTAACCACCATAGATATGATATCATTAACCACCACAGACTTGATATCATTAACCACCACAGATATGATATCATTAACCACCACAGATATGATATTATTAACCACCACAGACATGATATTATTAAGCACCACAGACATGATATCTTTAGGCACCACAGGCATGATATCGTTAACCACCACATACATGATATCATTAACCACCACAGATATGATATCATTAACCACCACAGATATGATATTATTAACCACCACAGATATGTTATCATTTAGCCACCACAGAATACATCATATATACATGTGTAAGAGACCATACCACTGTTCGTGTAAATGATATCCAGTTGATAGTTTTGTGTTCATAGACAGTTGGATAAAGAGAAAAGACACCATTTTTTTCCCTACAATCGGCTGGTATTAAATTCAAATGTAAAATATATACGGAATCACCAAAGGCAAATATTTCAGTTAAGGGTAGACAGGCATTGAAAAACAAAGACAACTCTGCCAAACAATACAAAAAATTCTATATCTCTTCCACAGTTCAGTACAAAAATGCAGCAATTTTTGCCATATAAATGCTTTTTTTTGATTGCCTCAGAATATCCGGAAACTTGCAATTTGAAAGATAATCTCTCCAATGAGTGGAATCCCAAAAATTTAAGAGAGGAAGACATACCTTTGGGAGATAGGTCGGAATGTACCACTGGACGTGTATCCTCAAATAAGGACACAAGCATACCAGTATATGAAAAGTCTTATCTAACGTCATCTACACGGCCACTGGGAACGTCACAGACACCGACATCGTTATCTACAAATTCGCTGACAGTGTCAACAAAGGGGTCAACAGTACACGGATACTCCACCGTAAATGAAACGGAGGTGCAATTGGACAAAACTGTAAGACGTCGACCACAATCAAACTCAACGCCTTCTGCTGGAAAGGGTACGGTAGTACGTTTGTCTTATATATATATTAATAGCTCAGATTTGTATGCAATCGCACAGATTTGTAAGTAGTAGCTTAGATTTTTCACAATCTCTCAAGTTTGAAAGTATAATCTTATAGATTTGTAAGTACATGTAAGCTCTTAGATTTGTCAGAATACTCTCATGCAGTTCCACTGGGAACGTCAGCGAAACTGACACCGTTATGGACAAATTCGCTGACAGGGTCAACTGTACACTGATACTCCACCGTAAATGAAACGGAGGGGCAATTGGACAAAAATGTAACACATAGACCAGGACCAAACTCGACACCTTCTGTTGGAAAGGGTACGGTGTTGCATTTGTCTGATATATATTAATCACTCTGATTTGTAAGTAATCACTCTGATTTGTAAGTAATCGCTCTGATTTGTAAGTAATCGCTCTGATTTGTAAGTAATCGCTCAGATTTGTAAGTAATCTCCAATTTTTCACAATCTCTCAGGTTTGAAAGTGTAATCTTATGGATTTGTAAGTACATGTAATCTCTTAGATTTGTCAGAATCCTCTCAGATATGTCAGAAATCTCTCAGATTTGTAAGTGATCTCTTAAATTCGTAAGAACTCGTAGACATTTAACAATCTCTCCGGTTGGAAACAAGAAATCTCACGGAATTGCAATTAATCTCTCAGTTTTATAGTAATTTCAGACGTTTTAAACAGTCTCTCAAATGTGTAAGTAAGCAATATAAGATGTTTGACAGGCCCTCGGATTTGTAAGTGATCTGTTAGATTTGTAAATAACGTCACAGACGTACAGGTAAAAGCTTTCTTGTACACAATTCTGGACCAGTAGCTGTTATACAAATATAAATCTAGAAACTGAACTTTAGAAATCACGCAAACGTCTTTTGATTTCACGGTTTAAAATCTTCGGGGCATTGTACAATTTAAAGAAAATCCCACGGCTAAGATCGGAGACCCCTGTTTCATGAATCAAGCACACTTTTTGTTACACGAAAGTTTTGACATGGTTGGCGAGAAATAGACAGTTAAAAAGTAATATCTTTATCTTGTGCATGGGTGGCTGTGCATTGTTCACCAATATGAGATATTAACCTTCACATATCATCTGGACAGCATTCACGTACAACAACGGTATTGTGCGGACTGATGTTAAGAATTTTAATTGTAGGTAACGATATCTTAAATTCAGTTGATAAAGATTATGCAATATACAGAAAACAAACACAGTTTAACAAGACTTACTCAAGGGAATGCAGGCCATTAGGTCGTCACAATAGCTTCTGGTCAAAATGACCACTTGCAGTGCAGTGTCAAACTTCTTTCTGTTGATGTACTTCTGATATTACTAGTATACATGTACAATAAATTTTGGCTTTTCAACAATCTTTCACTCAAAATGTCCGTAATTGCGTTAAAACCTGTTCACAGACACTGCCAATCAACTCATAGTTAATTTATTATCTATAGATTCACGCAATCACCTCTTTCTACACGTACATATACGTGTACAATACATACTGTTTGAAGCCGATTAAAGAAACACCTTAAACTCGCTCGGTGACTGTTGACTCTCCACCACAGCTGACAAAATCTTCCCTTATCTATGAATTTGGGCGAGTGAAGACTTCTTTTTTGGTCGGATTTTTCAGCTATTATTACAAAATATACAAAAATAGGTCTCTATATGTATAAAAATAGGTCTAATATATAAATCAGAAACCCATTATTTGGGTTGATAATTAGCCAATAATTCTCTGGATATGGAATTTAAACTGAGAAGCATATGCCACAGCATATGAAAATTCACGTCTGAAATTTGCTACATGTTTTTAGGTGATTTTTTAGGTGATGATGTATGAATGCCAATATAGCATAATGTTTTGCTCTGATTGTATTAACTTGAATATACAAATGGGGTTGAATGTGTTTTAGACAAGACGGTAATACTTGCTTCAGCTGTGGCTGCAGGGTTTTTGCTGATAATCCTAGTCGTTGGTCATCGTCATTGTCTCATGGCGGCGGTAAGTCCTATTTTTATACGTTAAAATTATTTGTTTATTTAAAAAGTTTAACGCCGTTTGCTGGATTATTTCGCTTATACGACGATAGTGACGTGTATGGGAGAAGGAAACCAAGCTTGAGTCCGGTGTAAATTGCCGCCTTTTCGCAAGGTAGGCCTACGTGACAGACCTTCACACTTGAAGAGATCAAGTACGTGACCTCACTGGTCAAGGACTGATTGTTTGTGCGAGTCCGATGCTCTATGCAAATGAATCAGAGAATCCATTAAATTTATTTATTTATTTATTTGATTGGTGTTTTACGCCGTACTCAAGAATATTTCACTTATAACGACGGCGGCCAGCATTATGGTGGGAGGAAACCGGGCAGAGCCCGGAGGAAACCCACCGACCATCCACAGGTTGCTGTGCAGACCTTCCCACGTACGGCCGGAGAGGAAGCCAGCATGAGCTGACTTGAACTCACAGCGACCGCATTGGTGAGAGACTCTGGGTCATTACGCTGTGCTAGCGCGCGAATCCATTTAAAAGGTTAAATTTGTTTTTTATAAGTGAATTATTAGTTCAGGACGACGTTCAAAGGCCATAAAAAGTTCCGCTCACCAGATATTTATATAGATATTATATTTATATTTATATAAATATCTGGTGAGCGCACTTCTTATGGCCTTTGAACGTCCTCCTGAACTAATAATTCACTTATAAAAACAAATTTAACCTTTAAATGGATTCTCTCTGATTCATTTGCAAAGAGCATCGGTCTCGCCACAAACAGACATATATATATATATATATATATATATTATATATATTATATATATATATATATATATAATATATATATATTATATATATATATACACACACACACTACATGCGACGCATCTAAACGATTGATGTATTGTGGCGTCAAAGTACTACTTGCGACGTGTCTAAATGTCTATGGAGGGCTTTACATCAGGGAAGATGTTGCTAAACCGTCAGTGCAAATATCCATATATGTACTTAGTGTAGGGAGAGAAACAACTTTGTTTTTTTTTCCTTTAATAAGTTAATATACACATCATGGATGTAGAAAATTATAAAGGTTTAACCGGATCAGTATTGAATACTTCTCTATATTTCAGCCGATCAGTCAGAAAATCTGCCGGTCAAGGGGAACAGAGGGAAGCTACCGGCGACGACAACCTGATGATGAGTTCCACCTCAGGCGTGCCGCTGGCTGCAACCGGCGGACTGGAGAACAATGCCACATACAGCTGTGTCAATGACTCGTCTGCAGTGGCCAGTCAAATGGCGCAGATCGAAAGTCGTAATACCTATGAGGTAATCGGAGTAGAGCCCGGATCACCTTATGTTGCCTTGCAGATAACAAGCGACACAGACAGGCATACCTACGACGAACTGCAAATACCGATAGTAAAGCGCCTGTCTCCCCAGTATTATGAAAATGTGAACAGCACTGATGCAAACCCGCCAGTTACTTACAATGACTGCACAAACGCGGTAACAGAGCCCGATATTAAACATATGGTCATACAGGGCTGTGAAAAGGCAGTTGTGCAAAAGTAACGTACATGCATATACAGTTACTGATGTGATTAAGCCTATAGTATATCTTTCAGTTTTTTATATCTTATAGTTACACTTCAGATCTTAACCTTTATAAATTCTTGTGTATGTCGAGCTTTATAAGTGCAAGAACAGAAAACCTGTTTGGTTCGATTGTTGTGATTCAGGCGTGTTATTAGTTTTGTGATAAATTAAGGTCATTACTGACATACATGCACATTATGCCTTTACCACACGTGAGCAGTATTTCAGCCAAATCAAGGCGAAGTCATCATAGAAATACATATTTTTTTTGACTAGTGAAGAATATATATGTGAAACGTACATAAATTATTTTCTAGGGCTACCAGCCATGGAGATTCATGACCTAACGTATTTACTATTCATTAGGATGGTCATGATTTCTTTATAGCTTCCTGCCTCGTGTCGTTCATGGATATGACGTAATGATCTAGGCATATGGACATGTGTGTTATTTCTTTTAAGACATTTGGAGGTTTATATGCTATTGTTTGTTCTATATTACATTCCTGTATATACACGTACGCATGTTTATGTCTTTGCTGAACTGTAGGCCTACATGTGCCTGTATACATTGTAAAATCACACACATATGTATATACTGTATGTATACACTTTCTGTACATGTTTCGGAAACAATCACTTGTATTATTTTGAAGAGTTTTATGGGAACCGAAAGTCTTTATTGATATTAATACTATTAGTTATTATGTTGTATCTGTCGAGATTTTCATTCGTCATATGTTTTTTACTAACTTAATTCTCCTAAGTTACGAAGTATTAGGTCACCGCGACACTGTGCGCATTTTAACTCACGTGAGCCGTATTTCGCCTAAAGAGGAGGATGCATACTAATAGGGAAATAACTTCCTGCACTATAAAACTGACAATGACTCAGTAGTGAGTATATACTCTCATTCTACCATAGTACATGTGTAAGAGTTAGGGTATACAGAGACTACACCGAGGACTAACTTGATTCTCCTAATTGGTATTTTTTTGACTTATTTATCTTTGACTTCATTGTTGTCAAGAAGTTTTCACTCATATGACTGTGGTAGGGTTTATGGCTGGATTGAATCAGTAATTGTCCTTCCCAAACCCCCAGAGCCCTTCTCCAGGTACCTGACTTGAAAGAAAAGACAGCAGTTGATAAAACCTTTATATCAGTTTCGAAAGACGAGTGAGAACATGCAGCACGAGTGGTATAAGTGAAATGGTTAGAAAAATTAAATGAAAACACACACACACAACTTTCAAAGTGTCAGATATGTTTTGTTTAATAAGCCGTGTGTGATATTGTCATAGTTTGCCACGTGCATTTGTTTACATCATAGAACATGTGTATGTTTACATCACATGATCAGCTCCCCTATATTAATATTCAGGACGTTCCAGCATAGAGATTGGCTAATATTACGTAAGTAACATAGTGCGGGATTGCTCAAGGTGATGAAGCGAGTGGAATAAAGTGACTGTCTGTATGGAGATGCTGTTTCGAGTCCTTTAATTATTTGCACTTTCTTACGTTAAAAGACGTTAACATAAAAGTATTACACCGTACTCACGAGATAATTGACCATGAAATGCAAAATTATGTCGAGATTACACGAGATGTTTGTTAATTCGTGGGCACGCCTTGATATACATCGTGTGCGCACAACTTAATAAGGATCTCGTGCGCACGACATAATATGCATTTCTGTTTGTTAATGATTTCGTGCTCTCGAGATCTTTATTAAGTCGTGCGACATATTTTTAAAAAAATAGGACATAACTGAAACTTCCAAACATGTATTATTTATTTTTTATTCTATTTACCGTTTTTGTTTATTTATTTATTTATTTTTGGTCACTTTTACCACTCCGTAGAACAGACTAATCGGATGTCGACCGGCTGTTGCGAAGACGCTGCTTTAGTCGTTCGAGCTAAAGCAAGAGACCCGATTAGGGTTTTACGCCGTAGTCATTAGAAAAATGGGAGGAAAGTACATAAAGCAATTTCTGATTCAAGTTCAGCTTTGTCATGCCATTTTATAGGACCTAACTCATCCATGTTATCTAAAGACAAATAATTCAGTAATTCAACTTTCAATAACAAAAACTGTAGACACTGGCACGATGTTCTAAATTTTGGCTGAAGTCAGAATTTGCTTTGCGGAATCAACTCCAGGAGAACTAAGCATGTCACTAATGGTTTCTAGCTTTGGTCTTTGTCATTTTGGAAACACCGTATGTACTGGTCAAAGGCCGGGGTGTGTATTTATGAATGTATTTATTTGACTGGAGTTTTACGGTATACTCAAGAATATTTCACTTAAGTGAAGACAACCAGCCTTATGATGGGAGGAAACCGGACAGAGTTTGAGGAAAATCCACGAACCACCAGCAGGTTGCTGAAAGACCTCCTCGTTTACGACCGGCAAAGAAGTCATCATGAGCCTAACTTGAGCTCACAGTCACCCCATTGGTGAGCGTCTCGTGAGTGCGTTGCGCTGGCACTCTAACTACTCGGCCACGGAATGTGTACGATTGGTAACGGGATTCACTGCCAATGTTTTCAGTATGGCATTACACTTATACAGCACTGTAAATATTACATCAGTGGAGTACACACGTGTATCAATATAACTGTATTCTATGATTAAACACGTGTATATCGCGTTAGACGTTTCACTTGATAGCTCATATTCTAGGTACGGATATTCCTTTTTACACTGATAAAATACCGGTCATGCATGTACATCCTCTCAAACTGGTTCAACACGGTTCAACAAGGAATCTGAAGTATATGTAAAAGGAAATTTTACATATATACAGAAACAAAACATTTTGCACAATATAAATAAGTTCAACTAAAAAAACCCGAAATATACATACATGTATCTTGTCTACTTACCCATAGGTTTTATTTTTTTTATTTTTATTTTGTTTTATTATTTTTTTTTATATACTTTATTCATCAGAAAGATACATATAGAAATATCATAAAGCCATCGATACAAAAATTAATCTGGGGGAAAAAAGGACTGTTCTATCCCAGTTGAAAGTTTTTACACTACAATGCCGACACGTGGAGTGTAAATATATAGGCAGAGACATGGTAGGCCTATTGTTAATAAATTGAAAGGCACTCATATTAATGATGTTAATGCAGAGAAAGTCTTTTAGGACTGATTTAAAATGAGAAATGGACACAGTGGATTTTTATTCATCTGGCAATCTGTTCCCATCCCGGTGTATAAAAACATTTCTAAAGTTAACAGGCCAAAGGTGGACGTGATATACGTACCTGTGAGCAACTACAGGGCAGGAATATTGACTGAACTTTACTATGGAAAAATGTTCAAAGTTTTCAACTGAGGTTCAGTGTGCGCCAGCTTATCACATATAAGAAGATGATCCAAGCAGTTTTTTTTGCAATGAGATGAGAGTTTTGTGTCATATTCTGAATCGTAGGCCTACTTATATAGACCTACATGTACATGTATCATTGTTTAATAATCCCTGGAAGTGTTGAAAGATAAAAAAAATCATCTATATTCTCAGAATTGGGATGGCTATATCTTCAAAGCATCTACATCTCCAAAGGTTTATTCACCAGTCAGGAGTGAGTGAGTGATTGGGGTTTAACGTCGTACTAAACAATTTTTCAGTCATATGACGACGAAGGAATCCTTAGGGTGCACGTAATGTGCCTCCTTGTTGCAGGGCGGATTTCTACTGCTCTTTATCTAGTGCTGCTTCACTGAGACGCCTGGCAAGTTAGGCGCCCCGCCTATCCCTTTCATGCTGAACACCAAGCGAGGAAATTACAACTTTCTCTTTTAAAGTCTTAGGTGTGATTCGGCCCAGGATTGACCTTGGATCTACAGCTCCCGAAGCGGATGCTCTACCAATTGTGCTATCGGGGGGCCGGTATCAAATGACACCAGCCTACAACACTGGGTGTTCCCAGGCCATCAGTCGGGAAGATGTACTTTAAAGCACATGAACTGTAAGAAAAAACTTACTCAGGGACTTCGTGTAAACTGAGTACCCGCTAGTTAATCTTAAAGTGCATGTATACTTAAATTCTAAGAAACACAAAAAATAGGCAAACGAAAACTGTGTAAAACAATATTTTAATTTTTTTAGTGTTAAATCAGTTTGAATTATTTAAATTCATTTAACACTTATTAAAATGACCCTAGAGTAGTTGATCAGATATTAGTTTACAGAAAACAACTATATCTTTCAGATTCTTCCATAAACAAAAAAGAAAAGTTTGTGTGAAGAAATTCATGTGACGTCACATCCATATTTTATCCTACCTCTATTTTGATGGTACATTAAGACAAAACTAAATGAAACTGGTTTTGGTTAGTTTCCCTGGCCCTTTGAATGGCAGAGATTTGGCACATTGTTTACATGTACACATATGTTCACTATAACAAGAAATCTTTCCCGCACACCTTTGATACCAATGTGGTTCATCTGCCATCACTGATTAGAAACGAAAACCTATTACAACTCTGCACTAAAACCCAGGAACTCGAAGTTATCTCTATCACAACACACAGGATTAATGTATTTTTAGTGTTGGACTGATTTACAAAGGGAGATAACTTGGAGTGCCTGAGACTGTAATGTACATGTATGCCTAAGCTACATGATATTTACGCTTTTCACAGCTCTTCGGTGTACGGTCACATGTGCATTCTTTTAACAACCATAAACAGCCTAAATATCTGTATGAAAACCAATGATATGCATGTGCGTTGACATGTCGTTCGTACCATACATTATTTGCCATCAAGAATAAGCCATGCGCACATCTAAGCTGCTTGCCTACCAATCGGTAGAACACACATGATGTAACATATGGTTCACGTCCAGCCTTGAACTTTTCTCCCACCATGGTATTCATATATGTGCGTCACACGTGGGAAAGTTTGTCAATGGCTTCCTAGCGGTCGGTGGTTTATCCCCCCGTTCTCCTGTTTCCTCCACCCATCATATTGACTGACATTGTAAATGTGAAAATGTTTGAGTATGAAGTGAAAAACCATAACCATCCCCCCCCAAAAAAACCAAAAACAACAACAACAACAACAACAACAAAACGGAATAGAAAAATAAACCAATAAATAAGCGGATGTGTGGTGTACAAAGGGCGATGTATAGTAAAGTACATGCGTGAAAACTGTTCTAACGGTATATGTAGCCTAAAATTTCATAAGATTCTCATGCTTGTTCCGGGTTCTGAAAATCACACCACTGTGATTCACACTGTAATGCTGATGTACGCCCTTTTTTGGGACAGTATTTGAAAATTAACCAGCTACAGAACAGCAGGCATGTGTGATTAACCGATAACTAGTATTATTGTCAACAGGATGTACTTCCACACATTTCCATGTACGTATAGAACCTATACGTGTATGTAGGATTTAGATAGATTGTTGCTTCAGTTTTACGCGGTATCAATTTTTTGTTGTACAGGGCCCTACAATTCGCTAAAGAGGGAATACACATGAATGTGTCCTATCTTTATAGTGTGATGCCAGATTCCACTCAGTACAATAATACCAGCCAGTATTCCACCCAGTACAGTGATGCCAGCCAGTATACCACCAGTACAATGATGCCAGCCAATATTCCACCAGTAGAGTGATGCCAGCCAATATTCCACCAGTATAGTGATGCCAGCCAGTATTCCACCACCATAGTGATATCTGTGAGGAGTGGTTTAATGGCAGTGGATTGTGTTTTATACATATATTTAGCATAAGATTTTGAGAAGAAAATGAGGGGTGCTGCCAACACGATCATATGTGTGTATTTACCCTACTGGATAAGCATTTTCTATGTTTTAATACGAGGTAAGTACACAGTCACGTGGTGCCTTTTGTACATGTATGCCTTTAGTATTAAGCCCTATGCACATTGCTGTCGCTATAACTGTCATTTCCAGCGCAGTGTGAGTCCTCTCTAACCAAGCCGTATAAACCCTATTCTACATGGCTCAGTTGGATAGCGCGCTAACACAGACTAATGACCCAGGAGCCTCTCACCTACGCGGTCGCTGTGATTTCAAGCTTAGCTTATGCTGACTTCCTCTCCGGCCGTAAGTGGGAAGATCTGGCAAAAACCTGCAGAAGATCATGGGTTTCCTTCCTCCATAATGCTGGCCGCCGTCGGATAAGTAAAATATTTTTGAGTACGGCGTAAAACACTAATGAAATAATTAAGAAACGCTATGTATACATCACATGTGGTTACTTGCCAAACATCTGTGGTTTAGAAGCTCCTAAAATTATAAAAATTAGTGAAATTTCTATATTTCTGTAATTCTTACCTATATATGTTCATTTATGGGAATCTTGAAAACGTGGCAAAATGGTAAATGGCTCTTTTTGTTATACGGCGGATTCTGTTGGCTGGTGCCGCCTTGAGACAGCCAGTCGTCACTGAATTAGAAACCTGACATCACGGAATGGTTTATTATTTGCATTCAGTTTGTAGCCTATTATGAAAAATGAAGTAAATACCTAAATAAACTTTCTGTATTTTGTTGTTGTTTTTTGTTTCCATACAGATTCCTCAGCTCAAGGCGCCTGTAGAACTAATATTTGTGATCAAATATTCCCCAAATGTAAAAGTGCGCGGGATGTGTTATTTATTCATTCTGGGACAGGCACGGGTCATAATCAGAATCATGGTATCAATGAATTTATCCGTCTATGTGAAGGCCGTACGGAATGTAAAGAAACAAACACGCTACTGACCAGCTGTACTAAATCTCGTGAAGCAGGAAGCATACAGTACAGTTGTGTGTCTGGTAAGTGTACATTAAAAGGTACTGTACATCCGATGTTGGAGTGCGCATGACAGCTCCGAGTCTTCCGTAAAGAAACAACTGCACATCTCCTAGGTTACAGCACGGTAAAAAAAAATCGGCAATCACTCACAATTCACAAAATTTCGTGCATTCTAAATGCTCCTTTGTAACATCTGAAACTTTACAGAGACCAGAGAACAGCTTCCAGTCGAAAACTGAGAAACATACGCAAAAAATAGGCCCTACACTGGCCACGCAATGCTAGTGTAAGGCCCGATCCGTGCAGGTGTGCTGAAGCAACAATTGGCATTACTATCTGTTTTACTTGTTGGTGGTCTAAATTACAAGATCTGGTTCGAATCAATGACATAGGCGTATAGGTCTTTAGGTACACCAAGAACATGCCACAGACACAAACAGACGTCTGCGCACATGACTTAGCAGTTTGTCAAGGCGTTTGAGTACAAATAAATATCGAATCAATACGTGTTCACGGCAGTGATTGTGCAGTTATACTTGATTTTTACCGCGTAAATTTACCGCAAATACCACTTCGATCGGGTAGCACCAATGCCGCAACAGGAAATTATCTGCAGATGGCAATGGTATCATCACATAATAAGAAAATATTTTGCGGTGGACCAAGGCTTTGTCTTGCCTCTAAATCTGCAGGAGATGCGATGTGTGGGTTCCAACCTACCTCGGGCAGGTACTTTATAGGTGGATCGATGACGGGGTCATTGGAAAGTGTCCGTCCTCACTCAAAGAAGTAACTGGTACATGTAAATATACACGAGACAAAACTATAAAGGCTGAAATAGAACAAATTGTTAGGTGTGGAGAAAGGCCTAGTAACTGTATATTTGTGGATAAGAAAGTACAGTGCGAGGCGTGAAGCGCCGAAGAATTCAGAAATGTACAGTTACGAGGTCCTTTTCACACATAAAAGGTTGTGTTAGTGTGGCTTAGATGTTTTAATACGTACCCATGGAAATATGCATGTCAGATAAGGTATGGCCAAGTTTCTGCATTAGTTTCTCCTGCCCCGCTAATGATTGTTGTATAAAACTCTTGAACAAGGCCAGTGCCAAACAAAAAGATCTTTTTATTGATGAATGGACATTGCAGTATTGATCCCATGCATGTGTGGCACACGGGATGAGAGATCAATCTTTTTGATGGTGCCTGTGACATTTCTTGTATCCATGGTTCCCTGCAGTGTTAGGAGTATGCTTTCAAACGAGGCTAGAATTGGAATGTCTCTAATTTCTACCAGCTTTATGTTCGTGTGGATTTACCAGTGATGCTAAAAGGAGATATCTACATGTACCTGTATTAACATGCAGATGAATTGTCTTAAAGTACGGACAAACACTTTTTAATGGCCTAGACATCGATCCATTACAAAAAGCATGTGCACGCCAGCCCAGAGTTGAGGCAATGGCTAGAGAGAAACCCTGAAAACACCTGAGCGAGATGACTTAGATAACCATTTTTTGTCTGCTCATTGTTAACAGGCTGCCATACGATAAAAGACAGAAAAAATCGGTAGGTATCCGAAAATGGAAGAGCAATATTTTTTTGCACAGTAACTTTGCTGAGTAGCAGTACATGAGGGAATCAGGAAAACACAAACTTGAGCAGCGTTTCTATTGATCAAAGCAATATAAGTTTGCTGTCAATTATTGTAAACTTGTCAAGCTTGTCAAATGATAGGTAAGTACATTTTGGTGTGATCATACATGTAGGCCAATAGTATCAGTTATGTGTGCTTGTCACGTTGTGATTTCAGCTTCGTCCTTCAAGAAGCTCAGAGAACCCCTGAAAGGTGTGTTTTACCTGAATAAAACAGCGAACCTTCGGATTTTTCTGACTGACGAAGTCTGTAAGAACGTTGCCATCGCTAGTGTGAAACCCTCTAAGCCTTTCGTTATTGGCCTGAAATACTTTAAACTCAAACACTCAGCCCCTGATGATTGTAGTGCTGTAACTTTGGTCGACGGAGCAGGAGAACATAAATATTTACCAGATAGAAAGTCCAAAAATGCTTTTTCTCAAGTGAGTTCGACGCAGGAATTCAGCCTACTTGTAAACTGTACGTGTTTGGAGAAGTTCAGCTCATTGTGGATTACCATATTCGGTAAGTAGACCTGTTTACGACATCATTTAGATACCACAGACATGATATCATTAACCACCATAGATATGATATCATTTAGCCACCACACACATGATATCATTAACCACCATAGATATGATATCATTAACCACCATAGATATGATATCATTTAGCCACCGCAGACCTGATATCATTAACCACCATAGATATGATATCATTTACCACCATAGATATGATATTATTAACCACCATAGATATGATATCATTAACCACCACAGACATGATATCATTAACCACCACAGATATGATATCATTAACCACCACCAATATGATATCATTAACCACCACAGACATGATATTATTAAGCACCACAGACATGATATCTTTAGGCACCACTCGCATAATATCATTAACCACCACATACATGATATCATTAACCACCACAGATATGATATCATTAACCACCACAGATATGATATTATTAACCACCACAGATATGATATCATTTAGCCATAACAGAATACATCATATATACATGTGTAAGAGACCATACCACCGTTCGTGTAAATGATATCCAGTTGATAGTTTTGTGTTCAGAGACAGTTGGATAAAGAGAAAAGACACCATTTTTTCCCCTACAATCGGCTGGTATTAAATTCAAATGTAAAATATATACGGGATCATTAAAGGCAAATATTTCAGTTATTTATGTTTGGAGGGTAGACAGGCATTGAAAAACAAAGACAACTCTGCCAAACAATACAAAAAATTCTATATCTCTTCCACAGTTCAGTACAAAAATGCAGCAATTTTTGCCATATAAATGCTTTTTTCTGATTGCCTCAGAATATCCGGAAACTTGCGATTTGAAAGATAATCTCTCCAATGAGTGGAATCCCAAAAATTTAAGAGAGGAAGACATACCTTTGGGAGATAGGTCGGAATGTACCACTGGACGTGTATCCTCAAATAAGGACACAAGCATACCAGTATGTGAAAAGTCTTATCTAACGTCATCTACACGGCCACTGGGAACGTCACAGACACCGACATCGTTATCTACAAATTCGCTGACAGTGTCAACAAAGGGGTCAACAGTACACGGATACTCCACCGTAAGTGAAACGGAGGTGCAATTGGACAAAACTGTAACACGTCGACCACAATCAAACTCAACGCCTTCTGCTGGAAAGGGTACGGTAGTACGTTTGTCTTATATATATTAATAGCTCAGATTTGTATGCAATCGCACAGATTTGTAAGTAGTAGCTCAGATTTTTATCTAATCTAAGATTTTTCACAATCTCTCAAGTTTGAAAGTATAATCTTATAGATTTGTAAGTACATGTAAGCTCTTAGATTTGTCAGAATACTCTCATGCGGTTCCACTGGGAACGTCAGCGAAACTGACACCGTTATGGACAAATTCGCTGACAGGGTCAACTGTACACTGATACTCCACCGTAAATGAAACGGAGGGGCAGTTGGACAAAACTGTAACACATCGACCAGGACCAAACTCAACACCTTCTGTTGGAAAGGGTACGGTGTTGCATTTGTCTGATATATATTAATCACTCTGATTTGTAAGTAATCGCTCTGATTTGTAAGTAATCGCTCAGATTTGTAAGTAATCTCCAATTTTCACAATCTCTCAGGTTTGAAAGTGTAATCTTATAGATTTGTAAGTACATGTAATCTCTTAGATTTGTCAGAATTCTCTCAGATTTGTCAGAAATCTCTCAGATATGTCAGAAATCTCTCAGAGATGTCAGAAATCTCTCAGATTTGTAAGAACTCGTAGACATTTAACAATCTCTCCGGTTGGAAACAAGAAATCGCACGGAATTGCAATTAATCTCTCAATTTTATAGTAATCTCAGACGTTTAACAGTCTCTCAGATGTGTAAGTAAGCAATATAAGATGTTTGACAGTCCTTCGGATTTGTAAGTGATTTGTAAATAATGTCACAGAGGTACAGGTAAAAAAGCTGTCTTGTACACAATGCTCACCAGTAGCTGTTATACAAATGTAAATCTAGAAACTGAACTTTAGAAATCACGCAAACGTCTTTTGATTTCACGGTTTAAAATCTTCGGTGCATTGTACAATTTAAAGAAAATCCCCACGGCTAAGATCGGAAACCCCTGTTTCATGAATCAAGCACACTTTTTGTTACAAAAAAGTTTGGCATTGTTGGCGAGAAATAGAGGGTTAAAAAGTAATATCTTTATCCCGTGCATGGGTGGCTGTGCATTGTTCACCAATATCAGATATTAACCTTTACATATCATCTGGACAGCATTCACGTACAACACATTCGGTATTGTGCGGACTGATGTTAAGAATTTTAATTGTAGGTAACGATATCTTAAAACAAGTTAATAAAGATTATGCAATATACAGAAAACAAACACAGTTTTACAAGACTTACATAAGGGAATGCAGACCGTTAGGTCTTTCGTTATTTCGAACAATAATGCCAGAAAAGGATAATTTACAACGGCAGCATATTGAGGCAATCCAAAACTAATACAATTTATTGATTTATTTGTTTGGAGTTTACATATAAATCCATATTCCAGGATTTTTCAGGCAAAACCATGCAAAGAACGTTGCTAGGTACATCTATATGTACGTTGGTCATCTCCTGACATTTGTATTCACAGATAAACACGTCACAATAGCTTCTGGTCAAAATGACCACTTGCAGTGCAGTGGCAAACTTCTTTCTGTTGATGTACTTCTGATTTTACTAGTATACATGTACAATAAATTTTGGCTTCCTCAAAAACCTTTCTGTCAAAATCTCCGTAATTGCGTTAAAACCTGTTTACAGACACTGCCAATCAACTCATAGTTAATTTATTATCTATAGATTCACGCAATCACCTTTTTCTACACGTACATATACGTGTACAATACATATTGTTTGAAGCCGATTAAAGAAACACCTTAAACTCGCTCGGTTGACTGTTGACTCTCCACCACAGCTGACAAACTCTTCCCTTATCTATGAATTTGGGCGAGTGAAGACTTTCTTTTGTGTCGGATTTTTCAGCTATTATTACAAAATATATAAAAATAGGTCTCTATATGTATAAAATAGGTCTAATATATAATCAGAAACCCATTATTTGGTTGATAATTAGCCAATAATTCTCTGGATATGGAATTTAAACTGAGAAGCATATGCCACAGCATATGAAAATTCACGTCTGAAATTTGCTACACATTTTTAGGTGATGATGTGTGAATGCCAATATAGCATAATGTTTTGCTCTGATTGTATTAACTGAATATACAAATGGGGTTGAATGTGTTTTAGACAAGACGGTAATACTTGCTTCCGCTGTGGCTGCAGGGGTTTTGCTGATAATCCTAGTCGTTGTCATCGTCATTGTCTCATGGCGGCGGTAAGTCCTATTTTTATACGTTAAAATTATTTGTTTATTTAAAATTTGTAATGCCGTTTGCTGGATTATTTCGCTTATACGACGATAGTGACTTCACACTTGAAGAGATCAAGTACGTGAGCTCCTCACTGGTCAAGGACTGACTGTTTGTGGCAAGACCGATGCTCTATGCAAATGAATCATATATATATATATATATATATATATATATATATATATATATATATATATATATATATATATATACACTACATGCGACGTATCTAAACGATTGATGTATTGTGACGTCAGGGTACTACATGCGACGTGTCTAAATGTCTATGGAGGGCTTTACATCAGGGAAAACATTGCATGTGACAGGCCTAAAACACAGCTTAACGGTCAATGCAAATATCCATATAGGTACTTAGTATAGGAACAGAAACAACTTTGTCTTCTTTTCCTTTCATAAGTTAGTATACACATCATTGATGTAGAAAAATTATAAAGGTTTAATCGGATCAGTATTGAATACTTCTCTATATTTCAGCCATAAGATTCGATCAATCAGAAAATCTGCCGGTCAAGGGGAACAGAGGGAAGCTACAGGCGACGACAACCTGCTAATGAGTTCCACCTCAGGTGGGCCGCTGACTGCAACCGGGGGACTGGAGAAAGATGCCACATATAGCTGTGTCGATGACTCCTCTGCGTTCGCCAGAGAAGTGGCGGAGGTGGAATGTCGTAATACCTATGATGTAATCGGAGTAGAGCCCGGATCATCTTCTGTTGCATTGCAGATAACATCCGACACAGACAGGCCTACCTACGACGAACTGCAAATACCGAAAGTAAAGCGCCTGTCTCCCCAGAATTATGAAAATGTGAACAGCACTGATGCAAACCTGGTCAGCTACTTACAATCTGGCGCGGTAACAGAGCTAGATCTTAAACATATGGTCATAGACGGCTGTGAATATGCAGTTGTGCAAAAGTAACGTACATGCATATATCTGGCGCGGTAACAGAGCTAGATCTTAAACATATGGTCATACAGGGCTGTGAATATGCAGTTGTGCAAAAGTAACGTACATGCATATACAGCAATTGATGTTATTAAGCCTATAGTATGTCTTTCTGCAGTTTATATCTTATAGTTAGACTTGAGATCTTAGCCTTTATAAGTGCAAGAACAGAAAACCTGTTTGTTTCCATTGTTGAAATTCTGGTGTGTTATTAGTTTCTTGTTCAATCAAGATCATTACTGACATACATATACATTATGTTTATTTCAGTATACAAAAAATAAATATGAATAAATTAATATTATTTCTATTATTATTTATTAATATTAGGCTAAAAGCTTGTATCTGTGTATAGTTTATACATCCTGTATATTCTTGAGTACTCCGTAAAATACCAATTAAATAAATAGGTAAATATATATTATGTGAAAACAGATCTGTGCCTAGATGTATATTTAATCAGAGAAATGTACATGTATACTGGATCATAGTCATTGAATGATTATGTCAATACGCTACGTGAGCAGTATTTCAGCCAAATCAAGGCGAATTCATCGTAGAAATACATATTTTTTTTCTTGACTAGTGAAGAATATATATGTAAAACGTACCTTTTCACAAATTATTTTCTAGGGCTACCAGCCATGGAGATTCATGACCTAACGTATTTACTAGTCATTAGGATGGTCATGATTTCTTTATAGCTTCCTGCCTCGTGTCGTTCATGGGTATGACGTAATGATCTAGGCACATGAACATGTGTGTTATTTCTTTTAAGACATTTGGAGGTTTATATGCTATTGTTTGTTCTATATTACATTCCTGTATATACACGTACGCATGTTTATGTCTTTGCTGAACTGTAGGCCTACATGTGCCTGTATACATTGTAAGATCACACACATATGTATATACTGTATGTATACACTTTTTGTACATGTTTCGGAAACAATCACTTGTATTATTTTGAAGAGTTTTATGGGAACTGAAAGTCTTTATTGATATTAATACCATTAGTTATTATGTTGTATCTGTCGAGATTTTCATTCGTCATATGTTTTTTACTAACTTAATTCTCCTAAGTTACGAAGTATTAGGTCACCGCGACACTGTGCGCATTTTAACTCACGTGAGCCGTATTTCGCCTAAAGAGGAGGATGCATACTAATAGGAAAATAACTTCCTGCACTATAAAACTGAAAGTGACTCATAGTGGTTAGCATATACTCTCATTCTACTATTGTACATGTGTAAAATTTAGGGTAGACCCTGACTACACCACAGAATAACTCGATTCTCGTAATTGGTATGTGATTGACTTATTTACCTTTGACTCCATTGTTGTGCATATTGTCAAGTATAAAAAAAACTTTATAACAGTTACGGGAGACGATTGGGAACATGCACTACAGAGCTGTATAAGTGACATGGTTAGAAAAAATTAAATAAAAAAACCCCACACACAAAGTGTCAGTTATGTTTTTTTAGTAAGCCGTGCTCACGAAATACTGACCAGTAGAAGTGCACAATTGTGTTTGTTAATTCGTGCGCACGACTTAATAAAGATCTTGTGAGCAGATATAATTATGCATTTCTGTTTGTCAATTATCTCGTGCTCTCGAGATCCTTATTAAGTCGTGCGACGACATATGTTTTAAAAAAGACATAACTGAAACTTCCGAACATGTATTGTTATTTTTTTTTCTTCTATGTACAGTTTTTTGGCCGACCGGCTGTTGCGAAGACAGGGCTTTAGTCGTTTGAGCGCTAAAACAAGAGGCCCGATTAGGGTTTTACGCCGTATTCATTAGATTACACTTATATGCTGGTGATTTGGCTTATAGGAGGTGACTACATATTGCAGACTTAGACAGGTAAAGCAATTTCTCATTCAAATTCAGCTTTGTTATACTATTTTATAGAACCTAACTCATCCATGTTATCTTACGACAAATAATTCAGTAATTCAGCTTTCAATACCGAGAACTTCAGACACTGGCCCGATGTTCTAAATTTTACCTGAAGTCAGACATTCCTTTGCAGAATCGACTTAAGCATTCAACTAATTAGCCTCTGGCTTTGATGTTTGGCCTTTTGGAAACACCGTATGGACTGGTCAAAGGCCGGGGTGTGTATTTATGAATTTATTTATTTATTTGACCAGAGTTTTACGATGTACTCAAGAATATTTCACTTAAGTGAAGACGGCCAGCTTTATGACGGGAGGAAACCGGACAGAGCTCGAGGGAAATCCACGAACCACCAGCAGGTTGCTGAGAGACCTCCTCGTTTACGACCGAAAGGAAATCAGCATGAGCCTAACTTGAACTCACAGTCACCCCATTGGTGAGCGTCTCGTGAGTGCGTTGCGCTGGCACTCTAACTACTCGCCCACGGAATGTGTACGATTGGTAATTGGATTCACTGCCAATGTTTTCAGTATGGCACTACACTTATGCAGCACTGTTAATATTACATCAGTGGAGTACACACATGTATATCGCGTTAGACGTTTCACTTGATAGCTCATATTCTTTTTACACTGATAAAATACCGGTCATGCATGTACATACTCTCGAACTGGTTGAACAGCACCCCCCCAACCCCCACCCCCCAATCACCCACACCATAATGCCGGCCGCCGTCGTATAAGTGAAATATTCTTGAGTAGGGCATAAAACATCAATAAAATAAATAAAATAGATATAACCCGATGAAGGTTCTAACCATAGCTTGCAATAACAATGAACAATGACGACTTGTGTCCAGGCTGAATGGACTATTTTTCTCGTGTAATGCTACAGTAATACCATATTTGTATAGTCGCATAAACCAGACATACAACAAACCGCAAAGCGTAGGTCAGAATTACATATATTTTAGACGGAAAGGGTTCCATCAGGGTTCCAGTTACTTATGGCAGTTCTGCTAAAATGAGGAGGAATGGCGACTGTTCGTGGTGAAGGCAATATAACAAGACTCATATCCATATCTATCAGAACTTCGTTAAACGTGCCTGAGAAATTTTTCTTTATCTGTTATCTAAGATGGCCCGATGGTGTCATTCGAAATTTTTAGCAGTTTCTGATGATTTACCATAATTCAGAGGACTTTCTAATGAAACTTATTATCAACAAGGAATCTGAAGTTTATGCAAAAGGAAATCAACGCAGAAACAAAAACATTTTACACAATATTAATAAGATCAACTTAAAACTTTGAAAAAGGGAGATCAACGTTTTGTCCACAGTGTAAACGTTTTCTCTGATCTGACGAACATACTCTTCCTGGGATGCTGAGTCCAATATCTCAGATCGAGGCTAACTGAGTGTCACGTGTGTTGTCACTGCGGAGAAAAGGTTTCCATTGTCGAGAAAATCTTTTAATAAGTTCAACTAAACGTCGAGATCAAGGTTTTCTTGAAAACCTTTTCACGGTGGAAAAAACTTTTATACTGCGGAGAAAACCTATTTCACTGTTTTTCGAAGATTATAGCTGAATTTATCGACAAAACATTTGTGTATTTTCGTTAATTCCTACTTCCATAAACTTTAAGCTCTTTATTTGTTCCTAATAAATAACCATTCCTCAAGAAAAACCTTGAAACATGATGAATCATTACAAAATGTTAAAAGTTTCGAATGGGGCTAACAGGCCACCGTGCTTATCGCAGATTGTCAGTAAATTCTTCTGGGAGAAGAACAGTGCGTGATGTAAGATCAAACAATGATGTAAGACCACAGCGCGATGTAAGATACTAGCGTGATGTGTGATCCCAATGTGATACACATGTGAAATCCAAGCATGATGTTAGACCACAGCGCGATGTAAGATTCTAGCAGGATGTTTGACCTCCACGTGATGAACATGTAAAATCCTAGTATCATGTAAGACCATAGCGCGATGTAACATTCTAGCATGATGTTTGATCTCCAAGTGATGCACATGTAAGATCCTAGCGTGATGCAAAACCACAGCGCGATGTAAGATTCAAGCGTACTGTTTGATCCCCATGTGATGCAAATTTAAGATCCTAGCATGACATAAGACCATAGTGCGATGTAAGATTCCACCGTGATATTTGATCCCATGTGATCCACATGTAAGATTCGAGCGTGATGTAAAACCATAGCCCGATGTAAGATCCTAGCATGACGTAAGATCATAGCGCGATATAAGATTCCACCGTCATGTTTGAACCCTTTTGATGCACATGTAAGATCCTAGCATGATGTAAGATTCTAGCGTGATGTTTGATCCCAATGTGATGCACATGTAAGATCTTAACGTCATGTTAGATCATAGCGCGATGTAAGATTTTAGCGTAATGTATCATCTCCAAGTGATGCACATGTAAGATCCTAGCCTGATATAAGATCACACCGCAATGTAAGATTCTAGCGTGAGGTAAGACCATAGCGCCATGTGATGCACATGTAAAATAATAGCGTGATGTAACACCATAGCGTGATGTAAGATTCTAGCGTGATGTTTCATCCCCATGTGCTGCACATGTAAGACCATAGCATGATGTAAAACCATGGCGCGATGTAAGATTCTAGAGTAATCTTTGATCCCCATGTGATACACATGTAAGATCATAGCGTGATGTAACACTATAGCGTGATGTAAGATTCTAGTGTGATGTTTCATCCCCATGTGCTGCACATGTAAGACCCTAGCATGATGTAAAACCATGGCGCGATGTAAGATTCTAGCGTGATGTTTAATACCCATGTGATGCCCATGAAAGATCATAACGTGATGTAACACCATAGCATGCTATAAGATTATAGCGTGATGTTTGATACCCATGTGCTGCACATGTAAGACCCTAGCGTGATGTAAGACCATAGCTCGATGTTAGATTCTACCGTTTTGATTGATGCCCATGTGATGCACATGTAGGCCTAAGGTCCTAGCATGATGTAAAACCATGGCGCGATTTAAGATTCTAGCGTGATGTTTGATACCCATGTGATGCACATGTAAGATCATAGCGTGACGTAAGACCATAGAGCGATGTTAGTAAGATTCTAGCCTGATGAAAGATCCTAGCGTGATGTAAGACCAAAGCCCGATGTAAGATTCTAGCATGATGTAAAACCACAGCACCATATAAGATTCTAGCATGATGTGAGATCATAGCGCGATATAAGATTCTAGCGTGTTGTAAGATTCTACCATGATGTAAGATTTTAGGGTGATGTAAGACCAAAGCCCGATGTAAGATTCTGGCATTATGTAAGACCATAGCGCGATGTAAGATTCTACCGTGATGTAAGACTATAGCGCGATGTAAGATTCTAGGGTACTGTTTGATCTCCATGTGATGCACATGTTATATTTTAGCCTGATGTAAGACCATAGGGCGATGTCAGATTCTAACAGGTTGTTTGATCTCCATGTGATGCACATGTTATATTTTAGCGTGATGTAAGACCATAGGGCGATGTAAGATTCTAGGGTACTGTTTGATCCCCACATGATGCCCATGTACGGTCCTATCATGATGTAAGACCATAGCGCGATGTAAGATTCTAACAGGATGTTTGATCTCCATGTGATGCACATGTTATATTTTGGCCTGATGTAAGACCATAGCGCGATGTAAGATTCTAGCTTGATGTTTAATCCTCATGCGATGCACATGTGAAATCCAAGCATGATGTAAGACCATGGCGCGATGTAAGATTCTAGCGTGATGTTGGATCCCCATGTGATGCACATGTAAAATCCAAGCATGATATAAGATTCTAGCGTGATGTGAGATCATAGCGCGATATAAGATTCTAGCATGATGTAAGATTCTACAATGATGTAAGATTTTGGAGACCAAAGCGCTATGTAAGATTCTGGCATTATGTAAGACCATAGCACGATGTAAGATTCTACCGTGATGTAAGACTATAGCACGGTGTTCGATTTTAGCGTGATGCTTGATCCCCATGTGATGCACATGTAAGATCCTAATGTGTTGTAATACCACAGCGCGATGTAAGATTCTAGGGTACTGTTTGATCCAAATGTGATGCACATGTAAGATTCTAGCGTGACGTAAGACCATAGCGCGATGTAAGATTCTAGCATGATGCTTCTTCCCCATGTGAAGCACATGTACGGTCCTATCATGAGGTAAGACCATAGCGCGATGTAAGATTCTAGCATGATGCTTCTTCCTCATGTAAAGCACATGTACGGTCCTATCATGATGTAAGACCATAGCGCGATGTAAGATTCTAGCGTACTGTTTTATTCCCATGTGATGCCCATGTACGGTCCTAGCGTGATTTAGGATGCCGCAAGCTCAATTTTACACATCATACTTTTTTAATGTGCAGGAGCTGATTAGTGCCATGAATCATTACATTTTTTCCACGATGAAAAAAGTCGCATTATTACCGGTTATTTCCACTCACTGTTATGGTAGGCCAGTATGTTCAAACGCGAAAAGAAAGGATAGTGAAAGAGTGGGTTTGATTTACACTTGAATTCACCATTGTCAAAAACTTAACTTGATTTTGAAAACCCTTTACAAAGGACACTAACGTGAAGTATATGTCAGATGATAGATCATTAAAGAGTGTCGTTACTATATTTTGATTCATTTTTTAGAATTTTTTTACCTAGTAAAAAGCATTTGAAACTCAGTTTAGATTTGGCGATGACCTATTCTGGCCATTATGGTGCGCATGGTGTCAACTAAGGCTTCTATCCCTTAACACACATGGATTGTTAGATTTCATCAAAATTCATGTGCACAGAAATTTATGAATGCAGAATGAGCATTTCAGTGAAAATTATGGATGTGACGTCGTTGACGCTCTTTGATTCACTACCAACCCTGGCAACATCAATAAAACGTTTTTACTCGGTTGGGAAAAACTCTACAAGAAATAAATCTATCTGTTTTCCTAGAAATTGTTTCATGATCTTTCCTCCGATGTGTACTTTATGTTAATGTTTTCTTTGCCTGCAATATACCCACAATTCTTAGCTTTTATTAATGAGATGTTGGATGGCCTTGATACTTGGCCTACAGTTTGCATATCACATTCAGAATGGACTCTCTATAAGTGGGTCAGGTTTAAGCGGTATTTTTCAAGCTCATTTGTCCATTTTCAAATGGTAAAGTCATGACATGCCAAAAGTCCAAGTCGTGGGATTATTAATGATTTTAATACGTTTTCAGAGTGAAAGACAACATGTAACTATAATTTGCACTCAAGCCAAGTTGGTCTTATACGTTTGATACTGTGCACAGTTAGTGTTTCAAACAAGTAGTTTCATTTGAAACATATGCACGCGTTTACCACAAAGTCAGTTCGAAGTCGGCCTAGCCATAGAGCAAGGGGGTGGGGGGTGGGGGGGGGGAGATTGCTACTATTTATGCATTTACATGAACAGTTAGAATAAAACCCTGATTCAAGTAAATTGACAAGAGGCTGCATTTCACCGATTACGTGTGACCATTTGCCAGCTATCACACTGTCGTCCCTGCTCTGGTCTTACTCTATATGCTGTGCGTCTTTAATTATACTGTATTCTTGCATATTCCAGATTCCCCGATTTCCAGATTTGTTTCCTTGTGACTGTATGTTAAATGTGATGAAAACACAGCATTTTGAGTAAATCTAAAGCAGAGATGTATAACAAATTGCAATCAGCATCACTGCATTGTTTTAACCTATTCCCCTTAAGCTATGGTACTAGAGGGCGTGTAAATTGCTGCTATTTATGCCTTTACATTGACAAGGGGCCGTTCTTCACGGATTACCGGTGACCATTTTTCAGCTATTACGCTGTCGTCCCTGCTCAGGTCTTACTCTCTATGTTATGGGTCTTTAATTACGATTGATACTTCGCTCTAAAGTTCAAAGTCCTTTTGGAGTAGCAAACATAAATTTTACACCGAAGCCAAGTCTTAATTGGTTAGACTTGATACTTTGCACTTGTTGAGTTGAGCATCCGTCGCTAATAATTGGCATATGTTTGATGCTCTTCACAAACAGTGCAATGAGATGTACGTAAACTTAGATTGCTTCAAAGTCACGGCCAAGTTGGCCACATAGACAGGATGCTTTGCACTAAATGTGCTCGCCCCAGTACGCCTGGCAACATGATCCGCAGCACGCTCGGGACTCTCCAGACTTCCGCTTGTCAATGGCCACGTTTTAAAATCAAACCTTTGTGCCAACATTTCTGTCTTTTTGAACTGTGACAGCCGCCCTTATATACATTGTGGACATTTTTATGTATAGAATGGGACGAAGATACCACTGCTCGATAAGTTTGCTTCTTTATTTCATTCAATATCAGCACGTTTTCCATGTCACGAAAGGTAAGAATGAAATTTTGATTTGCCCGCTATAGTTTCATAGAAATAGTTTTCAAGCTGATTTAAATATTACTAGCTAAACTCTGACTTGTTTAGTGAATGAAACCGTTGCAGTTACAGTGTTTTGTGGAAAGACGACGTGCAGATGTTTTTATTGTAAGTCAACAGTACTATTACTTATAATACATCTTAGACAACAAACAGGTTGCACGCCTCAAATCTGAAAACATTGAAGAAAAGAAACAAGGATATTGTAAGAAACCAAATGATTTTTTAGATAACTTAATTAATCAATTGGTGTTTTACGTTGTATTCAAGAATATCTCACTTGTACGACGGTGACCAGCATTATCGTGTGAGGAAACCGGAAAGAGCCTGGGGGAAACCCTCGACCAACCCTCGTATAACTTCAGATAAATGATATGGCTTCTCACGTGATATGGGTATCACACTATCAAGCTGTCGTCAATGTGGTGCTTTTACTGCTCCAAGCAGTGGTCTTCTGGTATTGTATTCTTGAGTAGGATATTGAGTAATTCTAGACCAGCGATGTCCAACAAACGGCAACTAACACCGTTGCTCGTTTTAACCAAATTCTGCTTAAGTCACGGTGCTAACGAGCGCGTACGTTGCAACTTTTTAAGCATATACTTTTGAACAACCGGAATAAAAACTGACTGAGGTACATGCAAAACACTGTGGTCGCTGATTTGGTTTTACTCTATATGCTGTGGTCGTTTCGTACATGATTGGTTATGTCGTAATACGTATTGTTTATATGATTTACAAAAGCAACAATTTAATTTGCTTCAGACAGTTTAAAATAGTGATATATGATTCTCGAAAGACTTTCGTCACTGTTCTGGTTTTACCGTCTATGCTGTAATATTTTTATATTATAACAGATTGCATGCATCCTAGTCCGGTGATTTCGAATAATTTGGCATGAGGTGAATATAGATAGTTTCACATTTTTCTCCTTATTTGTTACCCCAGGTGACCTTTGTTCCGTTGACATATGTAAATCCCAGGGTAATACCCCACAGTGCCCGGAAGGACATGGGGTCATTCTTCTGCGAGATGTCCTCATTTCTTCTGGAAGTTCTCCAGCATTGGGGTCCTGCACCAAAGCTGGGGTTTTCAATCTGCTGGCCAAAGTGTGTAACGCAAGAACTTCGTGTCAAGAACATTTACTAAGACAAATACAGAGACAGTGCTGCCAAATGACGCCAGAGTTTAAAGCCTCGGAGAAAATGGAGGTGATTTACAACTGTATACAAGGTAAACTACACCAAGCCAACAATCAAAAATTTAAATGTATCACTGAGAAGGACGGGGGTAATTTACCTTGACATAGGCATGAATTTCGGCGTCATTGTAGACGGCAAAGTGTCGAATTTACCCTCCTATAGATATAAAGACCACAATAGACACGGCAAATAACCATTGGTATTGATATAAAGGGAGATTTTAATTGCATTACACCAGTTGGACAATATTCGTATCATGATCAATGTTCAGCTATTGTACACCGGTAATATCACCCTACCACGCCCACTCCCCCCACTCTTTCCTAGAACAGATGGCCACAATATAGCAAGTTGGCTTGCCGGCTTGCGACTTAACGTTGCTTTCAACTTTATTTCGATTTTCAAGTATCAGATCGATGTTAATGCCGACACATTTGTAGTGCTGCCTCAGCGGAAGGTCACGACGAAGACACCAGACAGGACACCCGCATCAGTTGCATCAGCACAAAGTTGTCCGGGACTTGACTTTTACATATGTTTGCTCCACTCAGAAAATATCAAGGTCGTTTATCAATACTTGGGCCCGTCCCTTCATACTTATATCGACCAGTATTGTCAATTTTTTATGTGTGAAGTGACTCGGGAATAAGTGGTTAGAGTGAGAGCAGCCCAATGACCTAGCAGCCTCTCACCAATGCGCTCGCAGTGAATACAAGTCCAGCTTATGCTGGCTTCCTCTCCTGTCGTACGTGGGGTGGTCTGTCAGCAAACCTGTGGATGGCCCTGGGTATGTCCCCTGGCTCTGTTAAATTTTCTCCCACCATAATTTTGGCCAACGTCTTATAAGTGAAATATTCTTGTGTATTCGGTGTAAAACACCAATAAAATGAATAAATAAATCAAACGCGGACGGGTCACCTTAGCTATACTCTTATAGTAATGAGGTTAGTGCCGTGTAGGACCTCATAACTAACAAAAATATTGATAGGACTGGAGATTTCTTTTCGCACCAGTCCTTCCATGTTGATAAATATTGTTCAGTCACTTATAAATGTCGAGGAAATTCTTAAAACGTAAGTCGGTTTCTAGTGGAGACGGGTGCAAAGAATATGTAACTAAATTCAGTTAAATTCAATTTTTTGTCTGCTTTTGTTTTCTTTTCATGTGTAAATTTTCATACATATATGGCAAACACTATATTACTGTTCTTATCAAAGTTACACAACAACCTTATGACTAATAAATTTTCCCTTGTAACTAAAGAAGGAAATTAAAACTTGAAGCAAGATTGCACATTTTACATTATCTCAGTTTATTTCCCTTCCCGGAACAGAAATCTGATATCACTGATTTACAGGCGTTTATTTGGGGATTCGTGTTCATGGCGTAGCATATGCACTGGAATAAAGTGATTTGCTTTCTAGGAATGTAGGAAATCCTGTAAAGCTAATACCAAATTTGTACAGGTTAGCCTACTAAGTTAGCTCACATTTTCTATAGTCACGCAGGCCTTGACGTCATCACATATTGCCTTTCCCCCTCTTCTCTCCCCTACCCTCTCCAGCAAGTGTTTACTTCCTCGTGCACGTTGAGTAGACCTATAATACAACATATCAAATTACTTAACTTTGCAACATTTGTTTTTACTTTCAAACATACTTTTAATATAATAATAATACCGACTTGCGTCATCAAGTTATAATGTGGTATAAGGGCGAAACTCTTACTCAAAAACGCTTGAACATGCAGTTTCACGCTGATTGCTACTGATAATTTACTCCTCAGAAAACAAAAAAACCCCCCACAAAATCATACAGTTTTGAATCAAATGCTAACTAAATCCTCTACATAAAACCGGAACTGGAATAAAAATGTTTTCCAGCAGCCCTGGCCAGCTGTTTTAAGCAAGACGTGGAGCTTACAATGACCGGCTCTAATGTTTTCACTACGAACATATTGTGGAATACAGCCCATTTTATTTAATATTTATCTTATTTTTATCGGTTTTTAACCAATGAAATTCTATAAATACACCACCCTTTTCATCAGGTACCTGACATTTTAGGTAAGTGAGATCGACTTAAATATTTATTTGAAGTATATTTTCACTAAGACGACGACAGTGCAAAAAACCGGAGTGTCCAGACTAAATCACCAGGCTTTACTGGAGCTGGATTTGAGCATGAGACCTAGCTCCTTAGGTAGGCAAAGGCTTTATGATAAATCAAGCTCTTGATCTGTTTTACCACTAACGGTCCAATGATCAACAGTCTGTTTGGTTCATTAGTCAGTCCAAAAACAAGCACATGTAACATCAATACAATCTTCTGTTTTAGAGAACAGAATATACGACGTTTGTTCTGGTCATCGACTTCCCGTACCTGATTTTCACCGACATGTTCTCAGCCCAAATTTCACAGACGAGCCTGCAAGACGAGACATCGTCAAGTTACCTTTCTGCCAATGGAGTATCCCGATTCCAAGTGGCAACAGACTAACACTGAGCGTCAACGATCTCTACGTTGGACCAGGCGCATCGTGTGAAGGGGAGACGTCATTTAGGCTTCAGTTCATGGACACTTCTGGGTCTTATCAGCACCTGCCTGCCTCCGTGCTCTGTGGGACATCAGGTGTTCCCTCGGGTGTCGAGGAATCTTATTCCCATGAACCCATCTTATTGCCCGAAGGGTCCAGGAGAGCCGTAGTCTGGTTCACACCTGTCAATCCTAAAGAACGACTGTGGTTTTCTTATCAATGTAAGACAAACTCATCATCCGTTAACTGCAATCTCAGATCTCGGATAATAATTACAAATTATCGATAATAGTGCAAATAAGTAATTTAAGACCAGCTAATATCGGTCTTGGTAATCGCCATGGTAACGGAACTAGTAACTTTACTATCCAATTATTAAGTCAGTTTACTTAGCTCGTTTGTGGAACATGGCTCAAGGTTGTTCACGGGTTTAGGACATGGTAAGTGTGAAGCGTACATTAAGTTTAAACGAAAGGATCGTGTAAAAATGAAAAGAGCGTCAAGGGAGAAACCCATTGAAAACTGTCTCTAAAAACAAGTTTACTTATTTTAGTAGAGTTTTGTTCCACTGAATTAAATGCAATCAACTGTTGAATATAAGGTGGACTTTGTACTCCATACTGTCAGTGATAAGGTACCCTGTTTTCATCACTTTTTTCTCCCTATATTCATCTACAGACAATTTTTAGAAAATCGTTTAAGTAATCTTTTAGTCGTGGGTGATAAGAGATTTTCAACCAATTCACAGTGTGTCGAGAACTGGACGGCTGAGAACATAAACACCGGCTATATGGTTCATGAGGGCCACCATAGATTTGAAACATCTGAATGCCTTTAACAATATTTTAAATATCTAAAAATTTGAATGAAAGCAGTTTTACCCATATTTTTCTGCTGCCTTTCTGACGAACCTCATATCATTTTTTTTTTTAGCTTTTCTAATATTTTATTTGCTTATACTATCCACTAAAATCATTTTCACAAAACATCGTGAAAAAGGTTTTCGTAACTGTCCACGTAAACCACGTCGCCTTATTCCACTAAAACTTATTGACAACGATAGAAATATATACCAGAAATGACTTGCGAAGTTTTAGGAAAGTAGACCCTGAACTCTTTCAACTATAGCCCGGTTCATTTTGAACATGTTGGTCAGCGTGTTTTGTATAAGTTCATACATGGACGATATTTACAATGTCAATACAGAGATTCGTTTGTATCAGTCAGATCTTGTCTGCATGGTTTTATTACTCTGCTTATTCATTGATTATTTCCATTTTTATATTTTGCTTTTTCTGTAGTCACCGATGCCAAGAAAGCAGATATAGAATACAATATTCCAAGCCAACTTGGATGTGGGTCTCATCGATATGTAAAACCTACCACAAAGGCAACGACAATGACAACGACAACAACAACTTCAGAGATTCCTTACCAGTCTACTTCACGGGCTTATCAGACCAGTAGGCCTACACTCACTACAAATACAGCTCAATACAGCACTAAAGGTTATTTACTGTTTCATGTCGAAAACGTAGAGCATTTGGCATTGTGATTAGATTGTCGACTTGTTTCAATAGTGTTTATGATAGTCATTGTTTGTGACAGATCACTATAGATGTAGTACACACTTTAAAAAAATAACAGTACAAAAGGCCACAGTATATAGAGTAAAACCAGAACAGTGACAACAGTTTGATAGTTTGTAAATGTTCATACCTATTATCGTTTAAGTCTGGCCACTTGTCAGGGTTTATTCTAACTGTTCACGTATATTCCATAGTTAATATTCACAAAAAAGCACTATACCTGTAGAACATTATTAATAACAATACAAAAGGCCATAATATAGAGAGTAAAACCAGAACAGAACAGTGATAACAGTGTGGTAGTTGGTAAATGGTCACACATATTATCTTTGAAATCTGGCCTCTAGTCAGAGTTTTTATTCTAACTGTTCACCTTTATGCTTAGGAAGTACATGTACATGCAGTAACGTAGATATCACATGGTTTACACGGAATAGGGTTAATAATGCAATGATGTTAGTTGCAGTTTATTAGACTTCAGCAGCATAGAGTTACCGGTACTCAAAATGCTGTGTTCTCATCACAGATAATACACAATCACATGAAATTACTGATTTACCTACAGAGGATTAACGGATTTTAAAAGACAATAGACGTGTACGATTGCAGCTATGCAGATTGTATTGATATTTCTGCAAGGAAGTCAAATTTGATGGATCACAAGGTTTCTGCAAAGAAAATTTTTTAATGTGTTTTTATGGACAATTTTCTTTTGACAGTTAAAGATAAAGACTACCCCAAAAATCTGGGTGTAAATTTTAGTATGCCCATGCGTGAGTCACAATTTGATTTTCTCTGAACAAAGTTATAAATGCCATTACCCTAGTATGAGTATATGTGTCTAGCTTAACTGCTATGTCCGGTACCGTAGTAAAGCATATTAGTCATTTTCCATGTACAGTTAAAGTTCATGTTAATTTGTCCTGCAGTGTTAACGGGCGGAGTGGTCGGCCTGCCAGCGGAAGTCACGACTTCAGTGGTTCCGGTCTACAAGAGTGGGACCCAGTCACAGGCCGTGTCTCCAAAACTGTGTGCGGGTAAGATAACAGTTTATCTGTGCACCACATGACTGGTATACCGGGAAGGCTACTGCGCAAACAGAAACCCTCATTCTTCTTTGAAAACTATCGTCTACTGACGTTTCTCCTACTAGAATTTATTAAATATTATTTTGTAGATTTTGCTTCCATGCCTTGGCCCATAAAAATTGCTTACTCTTTCTGGAGCTGTTTTGGTTAATATACGTTCCTTATTGCCTCGAAATGCCAAAATTCAAGCAACAAAACGATTTTAATAATTATGTGACTCAAGAGGCTATACATTATATATTCATTACCCCAATATAATCTGATCTTTTTTGCAGAAGAAGTGTCTGACGAAACCCATCATCTACAGAGGTTTATTTTGATAGGTGAGCTTACACGTATATTTGTATCGGCGTAGTGTATTGTTTTGAGTGTCTTAAACGGAATTTGCGAGCTCAATTCCACGCCTCCTTGCACGCAGCCCTTCATAAGAGCATAAAGCTCACAATCTCGATGATTCGTCGTTTGGAGTCATAGAGAAATGTTTAAAAGCCTGGTACGAGCAAGCAGTACTCAGCATGGTGGATGTCAATGTTTTGTGACTTAGCGTGCCCGTTTTCCTCGTGGTAACATTATTCACTTTAGACCCCAAGCAGACTACAACCAAGTACACTACAACCAAGCCGACTACAACCATGCAGACTACAACCAAGCAATCTAACTCCAAGCAAACAAACCACAAGCAAATGAACTCCCAGTAAACGAACCTCAAACGAATAAATACCAAACAAATAAACCGCGAGCGAACAGACCTTAAGTCAACGAACCTCAAGTAAACAAGCCGAAAGCAAGCAAACATCGAGCAAACCTTAATGAAACAAACCCTGAGAAAAAAAAGCCATCAAGCAAACAAACATGTGTCTTAAACCACACAAACCTATGACAGAGTGAATGAGTGAGCGCTTGGGGTTTAACGTCGTGCTCAACAATTTTTCAGTCATATGACAACGAAGTAATCCCTAGGCTCTTTCATCCAGTGCTGCTTCACTGAAACCACTTACCGAGGGGAAGTAAGCAGCCCCGTCCGAGCCATTATACTGATACATGTCAACCAGTCGTTGCACTATCCCCTTCATGCTGAACGCCAAGCGAGGAAGTTACAACTTTTTAAAGTCTAAGGTGTGACTCGACCCAGGAATGATCCTGGATCTACCATTCCAGAAGCGGACGCTCTACCAACTGTGCCCTATTATAGAGGAAAGGCACGTCAATACAGTAGGCCTACATTGGTTCAGCACGGTATTCATTGTACGTTCATTGTACATGCTGAGTTATGCTGAGTTCTTAATGTGGAAAGAAAGCATGTTTACATATTCACAATGCTGTATCTACAAAATACAGCAGGAGTATGTTAATTAAGTAATTAATATTCTATACCGCCATAGCAATTCACGCTTTCAGGACCGTACGAGTTGTCTCCCCTATTCAGCATTTTTTCGTTTTATCTCGTAAAGAATTTTAAGTTTTAATTTGAATTTACTGAGCAAGTCATTTTGTTAATCAGCCTTCATCCATCTCATTCTCACCTTTATTTGACATTTTCTGATGCGCCGAAGACCTACATGTATTTTACATAAATATTTTATGGAAGCAATTGCACTAGTATATTTTATAATCCAAAATATGGCGTATACACTTAAGTCGCAGAGAGACGAGAAACTGGTATGTACAAGTATAACTTGTCGGGGTACATGTATCATACGTTTACCTGGGAAAGCTCTCCTCTGGGTACCACTTCTCACCAGCCATGAATCACGGCCTTCATATATGACATATTCTTGAGGTCGAGTTCGATCACCAATCAATCAGTTAATCTATCAAACGATCAGGAACAAGTGTATTTATTTGTGCTCTTGGAATAATACAATTACGGGATAAAGTTGTTTCATTTGCATGGTTTGTTTTCTATTTTCCATTTGTTCACCACTTAACAAAAAAATAACATCTGCCATATAAAAATCTGACTCATATTTTATTCAGGAACACTAGCAGGAGTCGGGGTGGTGGCCATTGTGTTCGTCATTACTTCGCTTGTTTTGTTCACCAAGCTCTTGAGGTAAATATCAATCTCTTTCATACTTGTTTTTCTCTTTTCAGGAGTGTGTCATATGGCAACAAATTCTATCTAAGTTTTTCCCATAGAAATAGGGAAATATTTCTATTGGGTTAAACTTAAATGTTGTGAAATTCTAACCCAAATTATAGTTAGAATCCTCATTTGCTACTCATACAGAATTTGTTTAACAAGGTCTTAAGTGTCCCTTGAGCACTGATAGTAAAAAATCTCTCATTCTGTGGAACAGGCTACTGCTATTACATTACAGCGTCTGTGAATTACACGTACCTTTTTGCTTTAAGAGCAGAACTGTCTTTGTTTGGGAGCTGAACTGCTTTAGCTTTGCAAGCAAAACTATCTTTGCTTTGCAAGCAGAACTGTCTTTGTTTTTATGAGCAGAAGTATCTTTAATTTCGTGATTTACTTGTGACTTGTGATTTAAGTGAACAATGCCCATGCAGCATCGAAACTGAACACGAAAAAAAACTGTTATCATGATTATAAAGACAGGAATGGGGGTCATGATTGTCACGTTCAAATAAATGGTCACAGGCTCTGTTCTCGTGGTTTGTCAGCTGTTTCTCAAAGCCAGAAATGGAGGTCATGATTGTCACGTTCAAATAAGTGGTCACAGGCTCTGTTCTCGTGTTTTGTCAGCTGTTTCTCAAAGCCAGAAATGGAGGTCATGATTGTCACGTTCAAATAAATGGTCACAGGCTCTGTTCTCGTGTTTTGTCAGCTGTTTCTCAAAGCGAGAAATGGGGGTCATGATTGTCACGTTCAAATAAATGGTCACAGGCTCTGTTCTCGTGTTTTGTCAGCTGTTTCTCAAAGCCAGAAATGGAGGTCATGGTTGTCACGTTCAAATAAGTGGTCACAGGCTCTGTTCTCGTGTTTTGTCAGCTGTTTCTCAAAGCGAGAAATGGTGGTCATGATTGTCACGTTCAAATAAGTGGTCACAGGCTCTGTTCCCGTGTTTTGTCAGCTGTTTCTCAAAGCCAGAAATGGAGGTCATGATTGTCACGTTCAAATAAGTGGTCACAGGCTCTGTTCTCGTGTTTTGTCAGCTGTTTCTCAAAGCGAGAAATGGAGGTCATGATTGTCACGTTCAAATAAGTGGTCACAGGCTCTGTTCTCGTGTTTTGTCAGCTGTTTCTCAAAGCGAGAAATGGTGGTCATAATTGTCACGTTCAAATAAGTGGTCACAGGCTCTGTTCTCGTGTTTTGTCAGCTGTTTCTCCACCCACAGAGCTGGCTTCTTTATTTTGACGCATAGAAGTGGTTGCCTTTTCTCCACCCACAGAATTAGTTGTATTTTTATCCATTCTCTGTCCATAGAGCTGGTCACATTTTCCCCACCATTACGGTACCAGTGGAAAATTATTTTGTATGGTGTTAGATACCAAAGAAATAACCGCATAAATTAAGGGACATAGACAATAGGACTAGAATGCCAATGTCAGGTGCTGCTCAACAACTTGACATGTTATGATGTGATTCAACGGATATATTTACATATATGTATGTGCGTATATATGTAGATGCTAATTCCGTGTAGAAACATACTTACGTGACAGAAGCATTAAAATATAATCCAAGACTGTATCTATCTCACTAAGAGAAATGGTCGATATTTACAATATATCTTGTGAATTGATTGAAATTTGGTGGATAAAATATTGTTAGCTTGTTAATGATAGAGGCTACTATTCAGTTTGAACATGTAGCAACACTATCGTTACGTTATGTATATGTTGTATATTTTCTCCACTTTCAGTCGATCCCGTCCGCGTGGGAACGGTCTGGTTCGTTTCATCAAGGCGGATCGTCTGGACAGCAAACCTGTGGTGATGGAGGTGGAGTGCGTGGAACGATCTTCACCCCGTTTCCAGCGACCTTCCCGAGCCAACCGCAGGACCAACATCGTGTTGACCGAACCCCGAGACAGAGCCCTATCCGTGCATAGCTCCGAGAGTCCAATTTACGCGATGCCTTACAAACAACCAGCCATTCGATATGGTAGTGCGAAACGCATCAAGAACGGTCAACACCGAGTGATGATTGTCGAAGATCCGCCATGCGTAAAAACGGCTGAAGTGACAGATCCCGTCTCGAGTAAACGTGGATCGTTCACTGTCGAGGAAGACATGCTCAGCTTGATTTCTGGTTGCACGGTGACAAGTAGCGGAGTGTCCGTCAGTGACGGCGACACGGCAGATCTGAAGGAGTTGATGAACAGTCTAAGGAGAAACAGTTCTACTTCTCATCCAGCTGTGATTACTCCAAAGGTACCAAGTGTCAGGGTGCGAGCTGAAATGCGGCGCCCGCGATTCCCGCCGGATGTCGCCACAGACCCCATTGTGCGGCTTCCTTCACACACCCCTGACGTCAGTAGTCACATTGCCGCCAACCTGTATGTAAACAGTAACAACAACAGCAGGGCAGCCCAAGATGGCGGCTATGAACTCTGTAGGCCATTTCCTGTGTCTAATGATGACTATTCGAATAACGCGCTTTATGACACATCTGCAGCAAAATAAATAATCAACTGCCAACTCATATCAATAACAGACAAATAGGCATAAAATTCTCCAAATATTGTCATCAGCTTTTAGCCAGAATACGACGACAGTGGCCCATATTATCCTCGAAGGCGTGGATCCGATCCTTAAATGTGCCTACTCTTAGCCCCTTTTGGCCTTAAAAAAGTGGTCATCCTTTAGCCGAGCAATCACGCAAGAGGTCTTTGTTCCAATTAGTTTTGCAAGCCTGGTTTTGTGCTTCAGGGCCAAGAGGTCATTTGAGCATTTGACAAAGGCCAATATAGTTCCTATCAGGTACATTGTAGGAACAGCCTGACTTTCTCCACACTATTGGGTAATACTCATTACCATCGCATAAGTAAAGTCTGTGTATGAAAAGCTTAAAAAGTAAAAATATAAATAAATATCATAAAGTGACATTTCACCAGTTACCGGATTCTTGTTTTGCTTATTATCACAATAGCACCGCATTTACAAGCATGATATTTACATTTTTTTTGAAACTATAAAAACAATACAGAAAATGGGATAATGTATGGGTTTGTAGTTTTTGTCCTATATAAACTTTTAATGGTACAGGAGAAGCTGGACAAAAGTGATAAATATATAAACTTCGAAATGCAGTGACAAACATATTCTCTGCATGAAGTGAAAACCTTTTCTTCGCGGTGTAAACGTTTCCTCAGCGGCGGAAAGGTTTTCTCCGCTGTAGATACCCACATGTCAGCCGCTATCTGAGATACTGGCCACATTTGATCTGACGAACATAACGCTTCCTGGGATGCTAGTATCTCAGATCGAGGCTACTCTACCGCGGAGTATAGGTTTACACCGCGGAGAAAACGTTTCCACAGCGGAGAAAACGCTTCCTCTGCGGAGAAAAGCTTTACACCGCGGAAAAAAGTTTCCACCTCAGAGAAGGTTTACACCGGGTGAAAAACTTATTTCTAGTCCTCAGTGTTCTTATCACAGAAACCTATTCAATGAACAGAATTAGTAGCTGTACTTATTTCCACGAGAACTTAAACGTACTAAAGTGTATACCTCTTTTACACTATTTAACGCCAATTCCCTACTGTGTGGTGGTCAATGAAGATGAAATTTTTGGTCAACGTGATCATATGAAAGGGAAAAATCAGAACGGCTCCACAACAATTTGGGCTACATGTATAACAAAGAGACTGGATTGCAGATCATGACTACTATAGACAAGTTAAGCTAATACAGAACGACTAACAACAAAATTGCAAACAAAAGACAAAATCTGAGTTCTCATAATCTGTACTATGATTGCACTCGTAAGTAGGCCTATCTAGTGCTGCCGAATATGTTCATGTGAAATTTGGTGTGATTATTACTAAATCTTCATTGGTTTGGTGTTATTTAATCACATGTTGTGTCGTTTATTTTTCCATAGTTTGTTTAGAGGGTTTAAAAGCGAAGAAAATACTAAATGAAGTACATATCAGATGAAAGGCCATTACAAACTGTCTAGGAAAATAGTGTGATGCACCTGTATTTTTAAATAAGATTTTCCAACCAAGTGAAATGATTTGAAAACTTTAGATTCTAAGGTGGCCTGTACAATGATCAAAGAGATGCCAGTTACGTCTCATCCATATGTTGTCAAGCTCCATTCTACGAATACATTTATAGATCTATTTGTACATGCATTTAGAACGATGAAATCTAGTAGTCTATGCGTGTAATTTAGTGACAAAAAACTCATATGACGTCAGTGATCCCAATATGGTCAGAAAATGCCACCGTAAAAATTGCAGTTTCAAATGCAGTTTACGGGGTTGAAAAAAATTCTAAAAAAGTAATGCCAGAGTGGCACAATGATTCAGGAGTCTCTCAATAAAGCAGTCGCTGCGAGTTAAAGTCCAGTTGGGTCCCTCTCCGGCGGCACGCGGAAAGGTCTGGCAGCAACCTGCTGATGAACGTGGCTTCCACAGGGCTCCTTTCACCATAATGCTGACCGCCGTCGTACAAATGAAATTTTCTTGAGTACGGTGTAAAATACCAATCAGATCATATGAATCAAAAGAGAGAATAAGTAGAAAGATTAGGAGGCTCTATCAGCGCAAAGCTCAGATAAAGTTGAATCTACAAATTCCCACGCTACAGACAAAGGGACAATACTTTTGGAGCATTTCAGTCCTCGGTCCTATCTGTCAACATTGAAGAATCGTTTAAAAAATCTTCGATCCTAATTTTCGACCCTATTTCAAGGTTAACCCATGTATAAAACTGCTTCCTATTAGAAGGATAACATTTAACTTTTCTTTACGACTGCTTAGGTGGCCTAATGCATAGAGCTTCCGATTGTCAAGTTTTGCATAAAGCGCCAAGCATACATACATATCCTAGATTTGCTGACAGACAAATAAATAAATGCCGACGAACCTCCACTACACCTAAATGTAACCCACTTTCCCATAAAGCGCTTGAAGAGTTCGAACAAGGGGACAATACTCCGTTAGACACTGTTACATAACCTCCTTGTTTCACGGGGATGTGATGGTTTCACATGGATGTGAATTTTACCAACATTTTTGAAGTAACATTAAAAACCATTTCCTCTCGAATCAATCGGTCAGCACTCAATACAGGGAACTAGGACTTCAGCAGAGACAAGGTGTAACAACTTTAATTGAAAAACCAGGGAAAGATCCAAAACTGATTAAAATTGAATTCGAATTATAATTTTCAAAAATTATAATAAATGTTTCAAAATTATTACCTAATCGAATAAAAGTGGACGTTAGTAATATAAATGATGAATTGCAAACCGGATTTGGTCGATACAAGTATCGATACTTGGTCGATACATTTGGAAAAATATACGTCTTTTATGGATTTGCTGGATAAGTATGAGGGTGACTTTGCTTTTCCTTGACTCTGAGAAGAAGTCTTTTAATTCTATTGAATATTCTTTCCTAACTAAATTCTTCAATGTTTCAAATTTAGAAGAAAAACATCAAAGGGGGTAAATCTATTTTATACGGATACGTTCAGCTGTGCCTTAGATAAAGGTAGGTCTACAAGTTGGTTATCAATGTCCCGGGGGCAAAAACATTGTTGCCCTTTGTCACCATATTTATTTATGTTGTCCACTGAATTAATAAACAGAAGACATCTCAAGAAGGGATTATTTGGCCAGTGTTCTTCCATTAAAAACAGCACCGCAAAATAGTTAATTCATAATTTATAAATTTAGATTGAATTGTAAAAACGATAGTTAACAGAAGTAGGATGGATACGGATACATTCGAGGGAGATCAGAATTCTCCAGATTTTATATTAATGAATAAAGTCCTAAAGCTTGTCTAGCTAAGAAGGTATTTTAATGACGCGGACATTTTATGGAAATTGATTCCATCTCACCTATTCATTGAGCTAGGTGGTTTAAGTCTTCTCCTACGTTGTAACTATAACACCAAAAAACTGATCAAAACCCTTCCGGTTTTTTTTTCTGTAGTGTCAATCTACTGGTAACAAAAACAGCCGGAAATGGTTCCATTTTATGGTCAAATTGTTTGGAATAATAAATCTTTTTGTAAGGAGGAGAATCTTTTTATGGCACACTGTGAAGGAAAGCTGGGTTTGTGTATACATGAGATTTCTTTCATGAAACTGGCACCTTTAAAACGCTGTATTTATATGGGCAGCAATATGGTACCCCAGTATTAAACATATGACAACTATAAAATTCGGAAAACTCTGGAAATTGCTATTTTGAAAAACGTCTCAGATCTCCCTTTTGTTGCTGGAAAGACCCCAAACTTAAATGACATAGATCCGATATGTTAGAATGGATAGTGATAAAATAACAACGAAATCCATGTATAGCACAAGGTCACTAAATGTACCCCAGTCAATTTTCATTCTCCAGATAATAAAATATGGCTTTTGGCCATGTGGTAATTGTAAGGGTTGTAAATTTAAGATTGTGGTTAAGCCTTTTAAATGCCCAGTGGCATGTCCAGGGCTAAAGATCCGAGAGACCAAAATACACCCAATGGTCGATAATAGTTAAGGAGCACAGAAAACTATACTGACCTCGATGGGACTGTTCTTGCAAGTACTTTTCGTTTGGTCAAAAAAAAAATAAAATAAAAAAGAAGATAAAATACCAGATACTTTTTGCTGGTTGTGAGAGCGAATCAATGGAGCCCCGATCACGGTTTTCCGCTATCTTGCTGTCCTTTGTGACACGTGTGCCTACACATGTAGGTCAAGTACAGAAAGTTGGGCTATTGTTGAAACTGATTATGGGTTATTAATGACCCGCTATATATGGTAACTTGCACAGCATTATAGATTTTCAACGTCCGTACAAACCAGGGATATTGTGTTAGAAAGGCCTTGAAACATGGCCATGATTTTGCATCTGTGGTTTAAGTAGGTTGCGTGTAGCTGACGCATAAAATATGCTGGAGTTATGTGGTAGTGTTTCGGTTTTCATTATCTATTCTTTTATTTCTATCTTGCTGTTGCGTTTTGGAACGTGAGATAAACGCATTTGTGCTTAAGATAGATACACGTAACTAAACACATATATTATTCAAAAGCGTATAACGTGTACACGTTTCTTCATCAACAATTATAAGAAGAAAATGCATGACAGATTAGGTCTATAATGATTTGCTATTTTTCTGTTTTATGGTTTTCAAGATCAGATTTCGTATGATCATTCCCTGCTACATTCTGTTAGAAAACTGTTTCTATCTACAATTTTTAAAACTCTATTGACCAATCAGGCTGAAAGATGTTCGTTCATGAAGGTACTGATTCGTTCGTTCGCAGTTATCAGCCGAGTGTGTTTGCGTAGCCGCTTATGAGTGTACCAATAACTAACATCGGATGATAACTTGCATACAAACTCACAGCACCGTGACGAGACGTATCCGATGATAACTCGCTTACAAACACATAGCACCGTGATGAGACGTATCAGATGATAACTCGCTTACAAACACATAGCACCGTGACGAGACGTATCAGATGATAACTCGCTTACAAACACATAGCACCGTGGCGAGACGTATCAGATGATAACTCGCTTACAAACACATAGCACCGTGACGAGACGTATCAGATGATAACTCGCTTACAAATACATAGCACCGTGACGTGACGTATCCGATCATAACTTGCTTACAAACACATAGCACCGTGATGAGACGTATCCGATCATAACTTGCTTACAAACACATAGCACCGTGACGAGACGTATCAGATGATAACTCGCTTACAAACACATAGCACCGTGACGAGACGTATCCGATCATAACTCGCTTACAAACACATAGCACCGTGATGAGACGTATCAGATCATGACTTGCTTACAAACACATAGCACCGTGGCGAGACGTATCAGATGATAACTCGCTTACAAACACATAGCACCGTGACGAGACGTATCAGATGATAACTCGCTTACAAACACATAGCACCGTGACGAGACGTATCCGATCATAACTTGCTTACAAACACATAGCACCGTGACGAGAAGTATCCGATCATAACTCGCTTACAAACACATAGCACTGTGATGAGACGTATCAGATCATGACTTGCTTACAAACGCAAAGCACCGTGACGAGACGTATCCGATCATAACTCGCTTACTAACACATAGCACCGTGACGAGACGTATCCGATCATAACTTGCTTACAAACACATAGCACCGTGACAAGATGTATCAGATCATATCTTCCTTACTAACACATAGCACCGTGACGAGACGTATCAGATCATAACTTGCTTACAAACACATTGCACCGTGAAAAGATGTATCAGATGATAACTTGCTTACAAACACATAGCACCGTGACGAGACGTATCAGATGGAAAATGACACAGGTAAGTACAAAAGTTCGCTTAACTAAACAAGTAAATACTATAACGTTTTGATCACAGTTAGTCGTTAGCTAGGTATTATTAGCACAAATAAAAACCAACAGTTATATACTGAAAAGAATAAAAAAAAAACAAAAAAAAGACAAGGTGACTGTGATACCTCCTGAAGTTTGCTATTACGATCTTATTTTTGATTGATAGAAATTTTTACTACTACACTCCAGCAGATCAACTAGGTTTCTGGAAAAAAGGCCGGGCAGCGCCGGAAGAAAGCCAGTATACCTGACAGAAATACTTGTACTTAAGGCTAGTTCTCTGCATTTATCTCCTCTCCGTCAGTGAAGTCAAATTAGTTTCATACAGGTCAGAATAACGGTTACCGTCTCAATATAAACCTGAGCGCACATTTTCATCCAAATCCCTGCGTAAATTTTTATAGACCAATATCCAGGCAGACAAGTAGGAAAGAAACTAGGGCCATTCCCAGGATAAATCTAGGGCCATTCCCAGGGGGTCAAAAACACAAGTAAATGTACACTGACAATAAGAAAACACTGTTTTTATTTTGTATAGCGCAATTATAAAGAATGGTTTGAACTAGCGACCTCAGAGTCAGACCTGTTGGTCGAGTGATCTAGACGGTTGACATGTATTGCTGGCGATTAGGTGCCTGAATGTGAGGTGGCTGGTTCGAAACCCTCAGTGGTCTCAGCCAATTTTCAGCACTAGAATCTGTGCTGTATTCAGAAAGTGCAATACCTAATGGCGATAATACCGTTACTTAATCCACTTTCTAAATGACATATATACCTGTCTGATACCGGAATGTTTGAACGGGTGCCTTGAAAATGAGGCAGTGGAATGTCTACAATACGTTCTCCAAAATGAAGCATCAAAATATTGCAAAAATACACCAAAGAAGGTTACGATGGTGCTGGTAAACAAAAGCGTGACATACAATCCACTTTGTATATTGTTTTATATATGCACCGATTGACATTCCCAGTGGATCACCTATTCTCAGCTTTAAAATATGTGACTCACGTTGGGCCTGTTTACGCCCTACTGAAGACTATTTCACTAGAACTGTATGTAAAAGTGTTTCAGAATCGGCCTTTATTGCTTAATGCCCAGTTATGTAAATACGTCGTCGAACCAAATTATGTGTTATTGGGGTACATATAACCGACAGTTATTGGCTGAAAAAGCCCCCGTTGGTTTGTCATTTAATCCACGGCATTATCTTGATAATGTTATGCGAGTAGTATGTCATACATGTATGTTTCAGCTCATGTTTTATGCGTGGTTTTGTCACATTCCATTTTAGAATTTAAAGTTACATGCTTCAGTCCTAGCTTTCTTTGATTAAGTTTTGGTGGTTTTTTGAAGGTTTCAGTTTCAGGAACATACATTAATCAGTTAAAATGGATGCAAAGGAGTTTAGTCCGAACTTTTTTGTTTTCTCTGATATGACTTTACTGTGCGTCTATGCATGGCTGAACATATCATAATACTTTGTAAATCGTGACAAAGAGTATGAAAACTACAGCAGAGGGATAGATGTTGTATGCGTACCTGTGTGGTGCTTTGTAACTGAAAATGTTTCGCTCAGAAATAATATTGACCTTATTTAGCGTTCACGGACTCGATAATTTTACTTGATTGAAAGAGAAGGATCGGTGGGAGACAAGCTTCGGTGTGTTTACCTTATTAAACGTAAGCAAATAACGTGACAATGTTTTTATACGGTGACTAACAATTATTTCTATTTTCCTCTTTTAACAAATCATCAACACATAACAGTCAATCGTGACCTCCATCTTGTACATATCCTCAAGTGATGTCCTAGGCCTCATTACTGTGTGTTTTCATTCAAACCTCAAGAACAAAACAAATAGTCCGCATTAATGTCAGTGTTTGATAACAGCGTTTCGGTCGCCGACAAAATTAGGACGAAAATTACAATATCACTGGCAATTAAGAAGATCGGTAACATAAGTCATGTCAAACGTTCGGATGGTACAGCTGCAACATTATTCCACTGGAACTGGAGGCAAACCCACCCACAGCGAGAAAGAGTAACGACGTTACTTTTAACTGGGAAGTAATTAGTCGTTTTTTGTCCATTTAGAAAGTTGTGACGTAGGAAAAAATGATGAAATACTGTTTGCCTTTTCCAGATTACTTTTCTTTCTTTCTTTTTTTTTCTTTGACGCACTCTGGCAGGAAGCTCGGGATTGAGTACATCACAGATTTCTTTGATGAAACTGACACCTTTAGAGGGACATTGTCGACCAAAATTTGGACTTTTAAGCAAATTCTGATTGTGACGTCATAATGAAGTTTTAAAGTTCGTTTATAAACTAAATCACTTACGTTGAAATAAAAAATATTCATTTAGTATGTAGCTTCTACGACCCCATAGAAGTACTGCCGTTATTCGAATTTAACACAGAGGGCGGACCATTTTGCTTCATTAATATTCAACCGTAAGGGCACGAAGCACATGCGCAGCGTTCGGAAAGTTCCCTATGATACCGACTTTCGATCAGTCGACATACACATAGATACACGCAGAGTACAGCAGCTTACACAGCACTGAGAAAAGGTTACGAATATTCTTGTCATTAAGCCAAGAGTCAGAAACCTGTGCCTGTTCGAAGTTTAACACCCCCTGCCTATAACAACAACATTTGCACCCACCTATCAAGTAGTAGTTTTGCAACATTTTGCGACATTTTGCGACAAATTTCTATGTAGGCTTGCAAACGTCCTTCACAGTGTGGAAGATGTGTAATTAAACTCAGATTTTGTCATTTTAGATACGGGTACCGGATGGGTATTAAGGCAACAAATTTTAAGAACTGAACAAAAATTGACTTTCAGTCAAACGATGGGTCAAATATGTTGAGATCGCGGAACTGAAAATACGACGTCTATCGTTGAAAATGAAACCAATGCTTTCAATGCTTCTACCACACTGACATTCGTGAAGACTAACAGAATGTTCAAGTCTGATCTCAGTCAAATCATGTTTGCAGGAATTAAACAAATCTATTAAAGCACTGGACTTGCGACGTCCGAACGGTTGATACCCAGTTACATGCCGGTGCTTTTTCCGATTGCCTTTTTCGCAAACATGGCAACACACCTTGTTCTTGGACTCATGCAACCCTGGAAGGCGTGAAAATTGTGCATAGAGGTACTCTTTTTTTTTCTTTCAAAATTTTAGTGCCATTATTATCAAAATTATAAATGTCCGTACACTATTTTATCTAAAACGCGTGCCTTGTATTTGTATCTTTATTTTATACCGTAACATAATATCCATAATTCTCAGCACAACCTCGAAAGCAGAAGTTGTCTTGCTGTTGTACATTTCAGACAATTGATTTGTAAATAAAACCCGGCCATTTAGGCTTTTGGAAATCGGACAAGGGTTTTCACACCACCGCTTGAGAAGGAATTTCACATTCAGTACTTTTATATATAGAAATTTGTTAGACTGAGTAATATAAACAAAATATGGATGTTACAAATATTGGTATTTCAATTTTGGCATGGAAGGAAAGCAACCAGTTTAGAGTTTTGGGTTACCATCGCGATATGTCATCTGTGTTTGCACTCTGTCAAAAGTTGCTCTTTAAACCTACCAGAATCTTCAAGTTTGCTGATTGGCCAATTTTATAGCGTTTGGAGATGGCCTGTTAGCCTGCTTGGAATCCACACAAAGCTTTTTTTAGTAAGCGTCATCATAAATAGACATTTTGGTAAAAGTGGTAAAAGTCTTACACGGTGAAATGGCAAACAGCACCTATGTCAGTAACAATAATGTGTTTCAGTTTAAGAAATTTGAAACAGTTTGATACTTTGTGAGAACCAGGAAACCGGAGAACCAGAAATCTGGTAATCTTGCCTACTCCCAAAATTCTGTGATTCTCAACTCTCACGATGAAGTTAAAGTAGAAACTACATTGAATTCAACAGTGGATTTTCTTCCTTGTCATAATAAATTACTCTTACCTGAATCTGTTGTTGGAGAACTTTTATATTGTATTTGAAAAATGCGACACGGATGAACCTTGGTCTACACAACTTTAGATCAAATTTCTTTGGGCTGTAAATATTCCAAGCGTGTCCATGTAGTTATTAATCAGACTGAACATTACATTTGGGTTCTTTTTCTGCCCTTCTGTCATGAGATTAAAGTCAAGCAGTAGATTACACTCGAAATATCAATATTTTCGCCAGTGTGCCTCGGTTGGTCTAAAAACTATTCAACAAAACATTTTATTTTTTAAAACATTTCAGCTTTTTAACATTTCGGGCTTAGTTGTATAATTATTATTTTCTTTTGATATGCTTTTTTTCACGTTATATATAAAAATGTTCAGAAATAATTACAGTTTTCACCTGTTCTACATTTAAACCTGCATCAAATTTGTCGCTACAGTTTCGCATGGGAACAGGAATGAAGCTTTTAACAGTGTATTGTCCCAGCCTTTTGCAATAGGCCGTGAGAAGAAGATCAAAGCCGCATATTCTCTATGCTTGTCTTTATCACTAGATGGTACATAAAAATAAAAATAATCCCGAGAAAAAGCGTTAGAAAAATGAAAATGAACAGGCATCAAAGTACCTGGTATAATATACATTATTTTCATTTTTATATATATATATATATATATATATATATATATATATATATATATATATATATATATATATATATATATATATTATACCTCTTTTGTGTACAATATATTCATTACTTGATGACTTTCCTTCACGTGCATAGTTGCATATTATGCACATTAAGGCGTATGTGCTTTCCCAACAATAGCCTGTTTGAATTTCAAAATAAATGTGTGTATTTATTTATTTATTTGATTGGTGTTTTACGCTGTACTCAAGAATATTTCACTTATACGACGGCGGCCAGCATTATGGTGGGTGGAAACCTGGCACAGCCCGGGGGAAACCCACGGCCATCCGCAGGTTGCTGACAGACCTTCCCACTTACGGCCGGAGAGGAAGCCAGCATGAGCTGGACTTGAACTCACAGCGACCGCATTGGTGAGAAGCTCCTAGGTCATTACGCTGTGCTAGCGCGCTAACCAACTGAGCCACGGAGGCCCCTAAATAAATGTGTGAGGAAAATAAACTACTGTAATGGCAGGTTTATGTGTGAGAAAAACAAGGTACTGTAATGACAGGTTTATGTGTCAGGAAACCAAAGTACTGTAATGGCGGGTTATGTGTTAGAAAAACAAGGTACTGTAATGGCGAATTATTTGTCAGGAAGACAATATACTGCAATGGCGGGTTATATGTCTGGAAAACATGGCACTGGAATGGCGAAATGTGTGTTGGAAAAACAAGGATCTGTAATGGCAGGTTATGTGTCAGGCCTCATTCACATTGTATAATACACAATATACAATAATAAAAAGAAAACTACCCATTTTGGTCACAGTATACAAACGCCGGTACTGTAGTAAAATGATCTAATGTAAGTCATTAGAATATAGGCAACCATTGTGTAACGGTTACCGAGTGGTACTCATGGTGTAAGAATTATTACATTATGGGTATCTTTCATTAACTGCTTTCTGTTCTTTATGTAATATGAAATACTCTTCATTTACTTCCATTTAATGGGATGATTATGCTTGAATTGATTACTGCTGTGAAAACACTTTTTTAAAATAAAAGCACATGGCTCTTTTTCATAAAGTTATATTTTCATTATGTATATCTTATAATTTAAATGAATGTTTTAGATTTTGGAAACATTAAAAGTCCCCTATATCAACAAGTCTGGACTGAACAGCTTGATAAATACCTCATTTCATGACATTGAGTATTAACGTTTTTTTAATAATAAAAGCTCTTCACTAAAGAAAAAGACTGAAGCGTTATTCGCAGAACATCGACGCATACGTATGGGAGCACTTAACTCACAACGTATTCCTTAAGGAGTTCAAGAGCAGCATGGCGGGCGTATAAGAGCCCATGAACGCCACTTTGAAGGCAAAGAAACACTAAAATGAAGTATGTAACAGATGAAAGACCATTAAAACCTGTCCAGAAAAATAGGTTGATTTATTATTTTTTAGTCTGTTTAACCTATTAAATGCAAAATTTTTTCTATCCTTGCCTTTTCTGACCACAGTGGGACTAGTGACATCACACAAGGTTATTCCTACTAAACACACATTAGCCTGCTACATTTCATCATTCAGAATGCATGTACATATAGATTCACAAATTCATTCGCTGATTTAACATTCAAACGAATTATTTCAGGCAAATAGTACGGATGTGTCGTAATAGGTACCTTCTGGATCACAACAGATGGCAACTGATCTTGTGACACAATTATACTAGTTAGAAAATGGTTTCAAAAAAAACGACTATGTTTATGGACAGTTTTTAATCGTCTTTCATGTGAAATCTACCCCAGTTTAGCGTGGTCTTTGCCACAAGGTGTTGTTTGAACGAACAGAATAAAGGTCACGTGACAATGTGCACAGTTATCTGTATCCTAAAGAGCTGGTGCCATAGGACACGGGTTGATAAATTGCTAAATTTTCATCATATACTTCTACTTTTTTGTTAGGGAAGAATGATTTAAATACTTAAAATCATGTGCTATAAAGAATATGGCTTTCAGCAATGGCCTTCACATCTTCCTGTCCAGTAGAGTATATAGGTTGCGGCAAATCATGCTTCGGGTGATACTCTACGCATGATCCAGCCTTTTAAACACGACAAAACAAATCCTCTATAAGAGATGGATAAGTATGTATATTTGCACGCTATATTAATTGAGAATCCTTCATTCAGAGGTTGTATTGTTCGTGTGCATTAGTAAACGCATACAGGCGATGCCATCACTTCGTGTTTACTCTGACACTACTTTTATGTTCGACCAAAAGAGTCTGATCAGGAGGAGATAGGAATCATTGTCACGCGCGACCAGGCAGGACGATTGTTTAAGAGATGAAAAGATATTCATTGAGATATTACCACTTGTTTAAAAATCGTAGCCTTTCACTCGTACAAAAGCGATCGCTGACAAAGGTCACATAAACGACCAGATGGTGCGACTGCCTTCTTGTCTCACCGTTATGTCCTAATGTGAGAAAATAAAAAGATTGAGACATTGGACTCTGGACACTTCGCTGATAGGTGAGTAATTCGCAGAGATACATGTAGTATGCAACGGGATATATATCCGGTCCGCCATATATGGAATAATTCCATGTTTCCTTGTCGTTACGGCTATTTCGGCGTGATTATAGGATGGATGCTGTCCAATCGTCGCCACAGGAAACTGACTGGAGCCAACGACACTACCGGGCCATCTGCGAAGGACGTTGCAAAACACGTCCAGATAAACCACGATGATTCTTTCTGTATCCGCTTGTTTTGCCCTCGTCGTTGTTCCACACACCATCTATATGATTGTAGCGGAGACCACAGTGAGCGCCGAAAAAGCTGGCCAAGCATTTCTGAAGAAACTTATAATCATAATGTTTACTGACCTCAATTATTGTTGTAACTTTTCCTTATACTCAGTTTCGTGAAGTAATTTTCGCCATACTCACACACTCACGACAGTCGTCAGTGGTTTTATCATTAATTTCCACCGGTGCATTTCCAGTGGTGTCACCAGACCTACAGTCCCCACACGATCAGTGGTTGCACGACCGCACGAGGTTGATATTTTCATCAAATGCAGACGTTACATGATTGTTGTTGGGCCAAACCTCCAATTCAGTCATCAGTGTGTAGTCGCTCCTTTCAAACAAGATGTGATTTTAAACGTTGAAACTTTGCTAGCATAACTCACGTCTCGTAGGGATTTGACAGCGTTTCCTGAAATGGCGTCCTTGTAAGAGTCTAAGCTCGCGAATGTTCAGTATGTTGATTTATATTACAAATTCGGCAATTAAAACTAATGAAATGAAAATTCAAAGGAAATAATCTTATTCGAACTGAAGAAATTGAGCTCATTTATAGATGAACTGCATTTTAGTTCTAGACAGATGTTTATCCAGATGATTGATGAAAAAGCACGGTGTGCGTTGTAACCATTCAGTACATAAAAATAAAGGTATGTGATAAATACATCATCATAAAAATGAATGTACCACGATAATGTATCTGTTCTCATGATTTGAAGTCTGCCTGTTATCATCATGTAGTCATTCCTTTCAAACACGATGTCGTGCCGACCTCAGAACAACGAGAGCTGATCCATCATCGCGGATTACACACTGTTATGATACTTTCCATATAAAGTGAACTTTGATACCATGAATCGAAACAGTGCCCCTTGAGACTTTCTGAGAACTCAAATGTTAAAACCATATGTTGCCATATTAGTTACATTCAGTCAAGATTACGACCGCTTTGTGCAAGAGATGGAATTCCCAATTCAATGGAATTCTGTTGCCGGAGAACTTTCATTTCATGTGAGAAATTCAAGGGAAAACAATCCTGTTTGGTTTAGTCATTTAGGAATCTTCGCTCGGCACTTTTAACATCAATCGGGATTGAGTGAGTGAGTGAGTGTTTGGGGTTTAACGTTGTGCTCAAAAATTTTTCAGCCATATGACGACGAAGGAATCCTTAGGGTGTATGTAATGTACCTCCTTGTTGCAGGACGGATTTCCACCACTCTTTTATCTAGTGCTGCTTCACTGAGACGACATACCGAAGGTAAGTAATCCGCACCACCTGAGCCATTATACTGATACGGGTGAACCAGTCGTTGCACTCTCCCCTTCATGCTGAACGTCAAGCGAGGAAGTTACAACTGCCTCTTTTAAAGTCTTAGGTGTGACTCGATACAGGATTAATCCTGGATCTACCGCTCCCGAAGCGGATCATTTGCGATTGATATCGCCGTTATGAATACATGTATCTTCACGCACGTATTTGAAGAATAAACAGTGTATAAAAATTTTTTCGCCATAGATCGTCATATGAAAGGAAGGGATAAACTGTGGTATATATAACGTTTGCCCCGAATTTCTTTCGGCAGGAAAAATTTCGGGAATTGTCAGGCTAAACAACACATTGCTCTATTGTTTATTTATTTCATTTGATTAGTGTTTTACGTCGTACTCAAGAACATTTGACTTATACGACGGCGGCCAGGGTTATGGGGGAGGAAACCGGGCAGAGCCCGGGGGAAACCCATGACCCATTGCTCTATTGTGATACAGTTTCTGTCTCTTGTCATGGATTAAAGACAAGTAGTAGATTGCACTCGACATATCTATATTCTTACCAGTTGCTTTACTACGATTTAATTTTGGGCAATGATCCTGTTAGACATATATAAGGTATGTTACATGTAGTAATATCGAAGACGCAGGCTTTTTGATTTGAATAAAATTGGACGTTTATCCTACCTCAGCCGAATTGCTCCTGACCAGTGTCAGGTTTTAAATTTCCGGTTCAAATTAAATTTAAATGTTAATAAATGTTACACAAGAAAAGACAGTAAATACACAACATGAGAAGGTGGATATAGAAGAATCATGTTCAAGGTCCATTAATCTAAATGAAACATTCTTCTCATTTACATTTTTTACATTTTCTCTAGTCTAAATGACGAATAGCAAGTTGAATAACACGTGTAGCTTTACCAATGTACTAGACTAATTTGCGGATCGGTTAGAACAAAGCCATCGCTGAGGTAAATTAACCAGAGGCTGTATTTCATCGGTTACGTGTGATCATTTGCCAACTATCACACTGTCGTCGCTGCACTGGTTTTACTCTTTATACTGTACGTCTTCAGTTATATTTTGTCTTTTTGTCAGGAGTATTTACCACAAGTTTTTGACGAAGTCCCAGATACAACCACGAGACCAAAACTCGATTTTTATTGGCTGTTTTAACTATGGTTTGAAATATTGCACATCAAAAACGCGGTAACTTATGCCACGTGACATAGACGGGATATCGGATTTATATAAAAAAAACCCCGTCAAAAATCTTTTCTCCAGCCGCACTAATCGTTGCGTGGGCTCTACTTCACTTACCCCGGGGCCGTACAGTCATCACGTTGAATTAGATCCCCACGTGGCATATACGAATAATTGCCATCAAAGCGAAAATGAGATACATATCTTGTTATCGACAACTTACATTCTGTCATGGTACATGGTTTGAATACTGATTTTACTCAATCGCCTACATCACTGAAAACTGTTCACTGCTTCTCTGTTTATGATTCTGTCCTATTTTCTTACTTTATTCGCTTTCTTAGCTCTTTGGTGGTTTGTGCTATAGGTCCTTTTGCGAAGTGGCCTTGCCATTACTTACCTGGAAAGCCGATCTTGGTTGACGGCAGGTATGCAAATGTCTGACTCATTTTTTACTGTGTTTCCATTTTATCGCTACTTTGACCACATAATGATGCAATTTTTTGCACTGAATCCAAATGCCGCAAGACTCTTACTGAAGATTTGAGGGAAGAAAATAAAACATTGAAAATCAGGGAGTGTTGTTTTTGTATAATCTCCCAGGCAGAGAACCCGGGAGATTAAAATATAGTTTGCTATGCACGTTGAAATAAGGAATTTCCGGATATCCGCTATTTTGAAGAAATCGCATATTGCCCTGTGGAACGAGAACTATAAACGCCAGAATGATTGGACCTGCATCAAATTATAGACCTTGTTGTGACTTTTTATATCTGTGTTGCTACAAAACAAACTTTTTACATTTCTACTGTGCGTACATGTAAGTGGCGTGTAGCTCACGCATAAAATTGTTGTTTTGTAATGTTTTGGTTTTCATTATTTTTTTATTTCTATTTTTCTGTTGCATTTTGGAACGTGAGATAATGCATTTGTGTTTATGATCAATACAGATTATTTCCAGATTATTTCCCAGTATCGCATATATTATTCAAAAGGGTTTAATGTGTACATGTTTCTACATCAATAATTATACGAAGCATCAAAGAAAATGTACCTTCGGTGTCAACTTTTTCACGACAGGCTCGGACTTTCTATTCTGTTTGATTTATAGTTTTCATGATCACGTTTTGATTTGCTACTATACGTTCTAACAGAAAAACGGTTTTTATTTGCAATTTTTCAAACTCTATTGACCAATCGGGCTGAAAGGTATTTGCTCAGTAAAGCACTGAATGGTTCGTCAGCAGTTTTCAGCGGAGAATGTACAGCCGTTTTTGAGTGTACCAGCAACTAACATCAGACGATATGTTGCTGACAAACCATAGCACCGTGACGAGACGTGTCGGATGAAAAGTGACACAGGTAAGTGTAAATGTTCGCTTCACTAAACAAGCAAATACTATAACGTTTTGATTGTGGTTTGTCATGAGTTAGGCTTTATTAGTACATTGGCTATATATTAAGAAAAACAACTACCTCCTATTGTGGCTAATTTTCACTTCTTCTAAAAACTAATCTATGCTTATATCTTTTGTTATTTATTTGTTATCAGAAAGAGTTTTGATATGGCAGATTTCCCCCTGTTTGTTGTTTAGGTCTATATTTGATTGATAGAAATGTTACTACAACATCCAAGCATGTTAATCAGTTTTCTGGATGGAAAAAAATGGGCAGAACTGGAAGAAGTCCAGGATACCTGATAAATGTACCTACTAACGGCCACAGTCACACCAGCATAAGCTGTTACACGCACAGTTAGTTACACGCTCTAACTGGTTTAATAACACGTTACTCGGTCTTTTACAAACGATGGTCATTTCTTATCACGACTTTTTCATACATCAGTCATTTCCTACAAAATACATGTTTATGTATATTAACCGACAACTTGCCACCAAATTTAAGTGTACACCTGACCCCCCCCCCCCCACCACCAACACACACACACACACACACACACACACACACACACCAACAGGCCAAAGGGCATTTTTTGGCATGTATGACCTTTGTGTCATTGATGTGAAATTGGTTTGATAAAATTCTGGATAGGTATCACCGCCACAATATAATTAACTGGGCCGTAGTCCAAGAATAACCTGAGCGCAAAATTTCATCCATATTCCTGCTTAACATTCCGTAGGTCGCTTTCCAGACAAAGAAGTAGGAAAAGCATTATCGTCTTTTCTTGTATTAACTAGAAGGCACTCCCACAGGAAAAAGCCTTCGTCAAAGATAAATGTACATAGACAACATGGTAGGAACTGTGCTTATCTCGCCATTGTGGAGTGTCGTTTTCAAAATTACTGGATCCAGATCGTTTAAAGATTTGATAAATCCTGACGGATAAACCAAAATTGTTGAACATATGGTTTGGAAACGAGGCTGCGGAATGCCGTACTATACGTTCCCCAAAAATGAAGCATCAAAATATTGGAAAAATATGCACTTAAATACAGTTTAGTTTTAAATCGGCCTTTATTTCTTATTGTCCTTTTAGTCCTTTTATATTTCAGACGGTACATATAATGTACAGTTAGTGTCCGAAAAAGGCCACGTTGGGGTGTCAGTGTGAATCCACTGCGTTATCTGGATGAGAACAAGTTTGTGTATATCTACAAGTACGTATGTTTGAATGTATATATATATATATATATATATATATATATATATATATATATATATATATATATATATATATATATACATGACTGAAACTCAGTGCCTTCTAAAACACGACAAGGGACAAGGGTACCTGCATAATATCTACGCTTGAGACGACTTGGATAAATGTTATATGCGTACCTGTGCGGTGCTTTATAACGGAAAATGTTTCCCTCAGAAGTAACACTGACCTTAAATTAGCGTTCACTGACTCGATAATTATGGTTCCTTAACGTGGACTGATTGGCAAGAGGCAGATTTCGGCGTGAAGACCTTGTTAGATGCCACGATGTTTTACAGTGGCGTTTTACAGTGATGAATAGATATTTATTAACATACGTCCGCTTTTGACAAACCATCATCATAAAAGCGTTATTCGCAAACTACAGCTTGGACATATTCCAAAGTGAGAACATATGTACAAACCTCAAGAACAAAACAAACAGTTCGCACTAATGTCAGGGTTTATCGGAAGCTGACAAAATTAGAAGAAAACTAAAACGTCTCTGGTAATTTAATTAAGAAATGTGATATAAAATGGTCAGACTGTGCCACCGCAGCATTACTCTGCTGGAAATTGGGTCTAACGCAGTCACAGGGAGAGAAAGTAACGGTGATGCGCGGCATACTCTGAGCACGATATAGGCTGGCAAGTAATTCATTCCTTTTGAATTTTTGAATTTGGTGGCCTGGAAATAAGATAAAGTACCGTTTGACCTTCGAGATTAAGTTTCTTTTATTTCATTTCCATGTAGAGTTGCAAATATGTTTTGCAATGTTGGAGAATGTGTACTTAATTTTATTCTCAGATATTTGTTCATTCCAGGTACGGCTACCAGATATATGTTTTAGAACAACTCGCTTAAAGAACTGAAGAGAAATTGACCTTGGATCAAACGATGGGCCAAATATGTTCAGATCGCGGACATGAAAATACGACATCTATCATTAGAAACGAAACCAATATTTTTAATGCTTCTGGTTCATTGACGTGTGGAAAAACCAACGGGACGTTCGAGTTTGATCTTGGCAAAATCCTGTATGAAGGATTTAAAAAAATCTTTGAAAGTCCTGGACTTGCGATGGCTGAACGGATATCACTCAACTACATGCGGGTTGTATTTCCGATTGGCTTTTTCGCAAACATGGCAACACTCTTTGTTCTTGGAAACATGCGGCCCTGGAAGGCGTGGAAAGTGTACTCGGCGGTTCTGGCTGTTAGCGATACTTTGGTGCTGCTTTTGAAGTTTCTCACTTTTGAGTCAGGTGTTGTTACAAATGGCGGGAAGTCCCAACAGCCGAATTGTTACGTGTATCTTTACTTGGGAGTAACTCTGACGGAATTTTCTCACTGGGTTCTTGCTTTCATGACTTTACAAAGATTTGCCGTTATATGGTTCCCATTACGAATGAACGGAGAGAATGTAAATCGAGTCTACTGCATGCTCTTTGGGCTAGTTTTACTCCTGGCTACAATAAACATTGTCTATTTCTGGATCAAAGGCGACGCTTGGAATTCTGTGACATTCGGTTCTTGTACTCCTTTACCGGAATTCGAGGAAGTTGTAGAACGGTACTGGAGATGGATCCGGTCCGCCATATATGGGATAATTCCATGTTTCCTTGTCGTTACGGCTAATTTCGGCGTGATTATAGGATGGATGCTGTCCAATCGTCGCCACAGGAAACTGACTGGAGCCAACGACACTACCGGGCCATCTGCAAAGGACGTTGCAAAACACGTCCAGATAACCACGATGATTCTTTCTGTATCCGCTTGTTTTGCCCTCGTCGTTGTTCCACACACCATCTACATGATTGTTACGGAGACAACATCGAGCGCGGAAAACATTGGCCAAGAGCTATTGAAGAAAATCATAATCGTGATGTTCACTGATCTAAATTATTGCTGTAACTTCTTCTTGTACTCCCTCTCATCAAGTGTCTTTCGACATAAGTTCACGCATCTCATCTGTCACTGGCGATACCACAGGAAGGTTCCAAAACCGACAAACAATACATAGTCAGAGGGCTGTCCTGAAGGATCAACATGGCACTGTTGAACAAGCAGTCCTTTGTGAATTATTTTCTGAGACGATCGGCGGGGGAAAGTTCCCCAGTTCATCGTATTATTTCTGCTGGGCACTGCCTTGGTCTACATGTACTTGAGCGCTGTTTCCATCTTTGTGCCACGTAATGAGGGCCAAGCCGTAGATTACACTCGAAACATCGGTATTTTAGTCAGTTTCTATAGTATGATTTAATTTGATGTTATAAATCCAGTTTTAAAATTAATTATAATCATAAATTTTAATAAATTGACTCAGAAACCCGCCCCTGCCCCCATCCCCGTCTGGGGTAATACTGTTACAAGATTAGTTTACATAGACAGCCATGGGGAGTTAAAATGTGAGGTTTCCAATAATGACCTGAAACGTCTATCTTGGTTTACGGCTGGTAAACGAATGTCTGTTTCGACGGGTAGATCCCATGTTCTCAGACATTATCATGAATTATAAAATGTATGATAGTTTAGCACTTTCACTTGAAAAAAGTTTAATCTTTGTACCTGATCGACATTCATGGCATGGTTTGCATTTCAGAAACAACTGCTGTGTAATAAAATGGAAGCACGCATGTCTGAGAATGAAAGAATATGGTGCTCAGTACGTCACTTCCTGTCTGTCGCCTTGAAAACTAAGGCGCCGCGATTGGATAATATATGTCAGTTTTACAGTCACCTTTAATGTCACACTCAAGAATAGTTCCCTTATACGACGGTGATCAGCAACAAAAGAGGATTTCCATGCTTCGTTCATTTCTTTACCATCATTTACATTTTCGTTGGATGGAATTTTGCTTGAAAAAAAGCTATCTGTTTGGATAGTGAATTTTAGTAGTTGAATTACAGTTTGTAGCAATGAGCGAACCTGACTCATTTGCATACCACACCTTTTTTCAGGTGGTACATACACATGTGTATTAGTACACATAATAATTATATAATTTTATCTAAACGGCTAAGGTCTTCAGTCCGAACTGATGAAGATGACAAATGTCAATTTTATGCGGATTTAATTCTGCGTGTTCTTTAAAAAAAGTGTTCACCATCTCACTTTGTACTGTGTACATGTGATTGTTTCTCAAATATGCTGACAAAACAGTAGCTGGCGTAATTTTAAAACAGTGGCCATGGTGGTCGGGATAAAGTTGCTACTATTTAAGCATTTATGTGACCAATAAGAGAAGTTACGTTTGTCAACTATCACACTGTTGTCTCTGTTCTGGATGTATCTCCCATGTTGTTCTCTTTTATATTGATGAAATTAAATAAATATCAATACCTTGAAACATTTCGTCATCGTGATTTTGTCGTACTTAGGTCTCTTAAGCAAACCGCTTCGGCGGGTTAGTGGTAAGAGCGTCCACCTTGAAGCCAAGAGATGTGGTATGTTTGGATATGACAAAGACTTTAAGAGTGGTACTTGTTGCTGTCCATGGTGCTGAGCACTGAGCCATACAGCAAGGAAGCAAGGGTCGGGTGTCAGGTGTCTGTATAATGTGAATAGGTGGGGTGTTAGGTCCTGTGTCTTCGTCTCCTGTCGTCGTGGGCTCGACCTCACAAAACGACACAGTATGTAGACTCACACCGTCATGTGGCTGATGAATTATTGCCATGTTCGTCCAAATATAAGGTATTTTGCGTTATTACATAATGACATTAGTATTAAGTAATTTTGTCAAGAAGTAAAAGTTACAAGATTTTCGTTAATCCAACCCCAGAATTGTACGTTAAGTAAATATTTAATAATAACAAAAAAACTTGAAAAGTGAAAAGTCTGCCCGAATATTTAAATGAGGGGCTGTCAGTTCAGTGGAAATGGAGCATGTGCAGAGCGCTCGATAAAAATAAAGGACTTATGGCTCGCTTGTGACAGGATTAGTCAAAAAGAGGCGTAAATGAAAGCTTGATAGGTTGACAAGGAAGACTAGAGTAGTAATTGTTGGTTAGTTTGAGTTATGGAGTACAGTGCAGAAAGAAAAGAGTCTCACGAAGTACGAAGATATCGCAAAACTCCTGCTTGATAGGTAGGTGCAAATGTTGTTGTTATGGGCAGGGGGTGTTAAACTTCGAACAGACACACATTTCTGACTCTTGGCTTAATGACAAGAATATTCGTAACCTTTTCTTAGTGCTGTGTAAGCTGCTGTACTCTGCGTGTATCTATGTGATTGTCGGCTGATCGAAAGTCGGTATCATAGGGAACTTTCCGAACGCTGCGCATGTGCTTTGGCCCTTTCGATTGAATATTAATGAAGCAAAATGGCCCGCCCTCTTCGTGTTGAAGTCGAATAACGACAGTACTTCTCCGGGCTCGTACGAGCTAAATGAATATTTTTTATTTGAACGTGAGTGATTTAGTTTATGAACGAACTTTAAAACTTCTTTAAGACGTCACAATTAGAATTTGTTTAAAAGCCCAAATTTTGAGCCACCATGCCACTTTATAAAGTGCAACATGAAACTTTAATCTTACATTGCACCTACATTCTTTTTACTATATATTGCTCGTCGAAAACAGACACTTGCTGGTTTCCTCTCCAATCGTAAGTTCGATTGTCTGGTCGTGGGTATAACCTAGGTTCTGCTCGGGTTCCTCACACAGTCATCCTGGCAATCGTCGTTTAAGTGAAATATTCTTGAGTACGGCGTAAAATGTTACGTACGCGGTAACAAACAACTACTATTGCATTAAAGAACTATCAAACACACGAAATCAAAGCACCTATTATACGAGAAGCTCGGCCACTCTACCCTCTTGAGATGGCTCCCAGTGGTCGTAGATACCAGTCTCTAACTCACGGACGATTGCAGGTGTGGAGTCTACAAGCTTATTCAGCTGAACTCACGGAGAATATATCCCTGAATCACGTGACATGTCAGCTACTACAACAAAAACTCCAATCAAAGAAATAAATAGACACTAGGTGAGTCGTATGACACTCGGCATTTTTCCAGTTCTACATGTAACTGAAAATGTGACAATAGATCAAAACTCTAGACGCTTATGTGGAGAACAGAATCAGGTTAAAGGCTTTATTTGTTGTCAAAATTGTATGGATCTTCGAGAATGGACACCTCGCAGCGCTTCTCGTTCTTTTTAAGCAGAGATGAAGATATTAATTGATATATAAACACTTTAACCAAAACGTCGTACTAATGCAATCGCTCACGCGTGTCATATAAAACGATCGCAGAGCGCAACTGCATTATTACCTCACCGGTAATCTGGACTAATGCATTCGCTGCGCGAAAATAAGGGGATTGAGTTGTCGCTCTGAACTCTTAACTACTAGGTAAAAAATATGTATATATGGTTTAAATTTATTATTGTGCAACGTGAACTACCGACAAACTCGTCTTCTGCACCTACGGAATATTTTTTCATCCTAATTTTAATGTAGACAGAAAGTTTAGTGTGTATAGTATACACTACATTCTAATTATTACCCAGATGTTTGCCCATTTTAGGTCCCGCTGCTTTATTGAGACAATTTTAAATGTATTCGAAAATAACGCTTTAAAAACATGTCACTTTTTAATACTCATCTACGTAGTACGTCAAGTAATTGGACGTTGTGGTTCTAACTGTTAGCGATACCCTGATGCTGCGATCCACTGATCTAACGTTTAAGTTAGGAGTTCTTAATTCTAAGCATCTGCATTGTCAGGTGTTTATTTACTTTGCAGTGACCTTGATGGAATTTTCTCTTTCCATGACTTAACAGCGATTTTCCATTATCTAGTTGCCATTACAGATGAACGGAGAGAAACTAAATCGAGTCTACGGCATGCTTTTTGGCCTGGGGCTGACTCTTCTTATAACAAATATTATCTCTTTCTGGATTAAATTCGACACTTGAAAGTTTATTACATTAAATTCTTTGTCTCACTATCGGAATTCGAGGACGTTGTACCACGCTACTGGAAATGGATCTGGTCAGCCATACGTGGAATAGTTCCATGTTCTCTTGTCGTTACAGCTAATTTCGGCGTGATTCTGTCCACTCGAAACCGCCGTAAACTGACCCTGGCCATCTGCGAAGGACGTTGCCACAATTAACCACGGTGATTCTTTCGTTTTCCACTTGTCTTGCCCTCGTCGTTCCACACACGATATACACGATTGTAACGGAGACTTCAGTGAAGGCGAAAAACTTTGGCCGAGTAACATTGAAGAAAATAACAACCGTGATGTTCACTTTTCTCAATTGTTGTTGTAACTTTTGCTTGTACACAGTCTCGTCAAGAGATTTTGGCCATAAGTTCACCCAACTTATCTTTCACCAAATCAAAACAAACAAAACATAGACCAATGGTATCCAGGAGGTTGTACATGACAGTTGCAAACCTATTCCTTGATGATGTGGTAAAAATATCCAGTAAATTCATAATCACTCAACCCAAGTTTGTGTTCCCGTTATTTTGTTGCACATTTCCAGTAAATGAAGTGTCTATACAACCCTGACTTTCAGAATTTCACTGTGTGAAAAGGAATGTTTCACTTAATATCTTTATAGTGAAATTTGTATGTTTTCTTTTTAGTCTTGGGTTCAGAGGAATACCACTGACATGATGTTCTTGGACATGATCGCGACGATCTTTTCATCTGAAATCTGTGTTTATCAACAATCAAAACAGCCCTTCTGACTAACCAGAACCTTCCATTATGGTGACTGGCTTCGACCACAACATGCATAATCCTACGAATGGCTGTGTTTTAGCGTGTGTAGGTGGCACTGGAATTTAGCACACCATGCCTTTTTTCGTAAAGGTTAGTAGATATTTTGATGAGAGTGGTAAAATTCTTGTACAGTTAACAGGGAAACAATCCAATTATATCTAACAGCGACGTGTGTTCGAATTAAAAACATTGAAGCTGTATGACAATGAGTCCCAGGAAACTGGGAATCCAATACATTTTGCTCTATTTTGACTCTGATTCCGTCTTTCTGTCACGTTATTAAAGGCAAGCAATTAATTGCACTCGAAATATCTTCAGTCTCACCATTTGCTGCTATTTATATATGTTATTTTATAATAATATATACACATGTTAACTCTTATGTTACTATAAAAGATCCAAGCCTGTTACTTCCTAGGTTATTTTTTATTCTTACCATACTATACTGACCGCTGGCCAATGCCATACACACTGTTTTTGTGTTTAACTGAAGGTTTCAGATTTCAAGTTTAAAATTCAATTTGCATGGCTATAAATGTGATTAATAAAGAAAAGATAGCAAATGCACTACTTGAGAGCGTAAATCTAGCAGAATTATTATATCTCCGTTAAAGCAAAGAAACGCTAAAATGTAGTATGTATCGGATGAAACACCATTAAAAACTGCCCAGGAAAAAAGTTGGATTTATTTTTTTAGTTTGTTTCACCTAGTAAATGCAATTGAATAATTCAGTTTATGTGCCATTTTCTGACCACCAGTGACGTCACATAAGGTTTATGCTACTTCACACTCATTAGACTGCTACATTTCGTGATGCAAAATGCATACACATATAGATCTATTAATGCATTTGACTTTGAAACGAATAGAAGTGACTTGATTAATACCTTCTGGGTCACAACTGATTACCGTAGAATCTGACCATTTAACACAATTTTACTTGGTTGGAAAAAATTTTAAAAATAAATAAATAAAAAGTATCCAACTACTTTCGTTGACAGTTTTTCATGGTCTTTCAAGTGATATGTTTTTCATTTTAGAGTGGTCTTAAATGCCTATAATATATATGAAACATTCATTTTCTTTCGCCTGACGAATAATAAATTAAATAATAATACCAAATAACTTATTAACCGCCTTGAGCTTGTCGTGGCGTTCCTGACGTGCACAGCCAATAGACTCATCAGGGGAGCCGCCTACTGGGCAGTATTCCATTGTTTTTTTCTTGTCAATTAATTCTTGATTATTAATCATAATTTTGTGAAGCAACTTCAGAGAAAACCCTGAGGCCAAATTTCCGAATTTTCGGACACTATAACTAGAACTCTTTAAAAACGGTAAAAGCTATGATAATGGTGCCTTTCCGTTGGTGGCTTGTAGCTGACCCATAGAATATCCTGGAGTGTTTTGATTTTCATCATAGATTTATATAATCGTATTTTGGTGTTGCGTTTTGGGACGCGAGATAACACATTTATGCGTATCATCGATACACCTAACGAAACAGGTCCAGTTTATTTTTATGTGTCACACATATATTATTTAAAAGGGTTTAATCTAAACATGTTCCCGCATCAATCATTGTGCGGAGTATAAAAAGTTACGTTTTGTGTCAACTTTGACAACAGGATTTATGATCACTGAAGCTGCATAAACATCCTATATTGATTTATTGTCTTCACGGTCACATTTTCCATCACCATATATTTGCTAGAGTATTATAACATGACTGTTTCTATCGGCAACGTTTCAGGCACTACTGACCAACGGAGTTGAAAGGTGTTTGTTCAGTTATGCACTGAATGACTCGTTCGAAAATTTCTCTGCGCAGTTTTCAGTGGAGTATGTTTGCGTTGCCGCTTTTAAATGTATCAATAGCTAAGTTCAGAGGGTATTATAATTGCAAACTCCTAACACCGTGACGAGACACATACATTAGTAGCGTAAATGAAAACAGACAGTTCTATTGGAATACCTCAAAATGTGTGAAATTTCCATTTCTACTGAACTTCAATAAATGGTACTGTAATGGTGGGTTATGTGTAAAAAAGATAATGTACTGTGATGGCGTTTTTTATCAAGAAAACAAGCTACTGTAATGGCGGGTTTTGTGTCAGGAAAACAATTGACTGCGTATAATTACTGATGATATATCCGGTAAAAAAACAAGGTGCTGGAATGGCGGATTACATGTCAGAAAAACAAGGTACTGCAATGGCGGGTTATGTATCAGGAAAACAAAGCACCGTTATGGCCGATTATGTATTAGTAAAACAAAGTACTGTAATGGCGGGTTATGTGTGAGAAAAACAAAGCACCGTTAATGTGGATTATGTATTAGGAAGACAAGGTACTGTAATGGCGGATTATGTGTCAGGAAAACAAAACACTGTTAAGCCGGATTATGTATTAGGAAGACAAGGTACTGTAATGGCGGGTTATAGGTCAGGAAAACAAGGTACTGTAATGGCACGTTATGTGTCAGGAAGATAGGGTACTGTAATGGCGGATTATGTGTCAGGAAAACAAAGCACCGTTAATGTGGATTATGTATTTGGAAGACAAGGTACTGTAATGGCGGGTTATGTGTCAGGAAAACAAAGCACTGTTAAGGCGGATTATGTATTAGGAAAACAAGGTACTGTAATGTCAGGTTACAGGTTATGTGTCAGGAAAACAAACCACCGTTAAGGCGAATTATGAGTTAGGAAGACAAGGCACTGTAATGGCAGGTTATGTGTCAGGAAAACAAGGTACTGTAATGGCACGTTATGTGTCAGGAAAACAAGGTACTGTAATGGCAGATTATGTGTCAGGGAAACAAACCACCGTTAATGTGGATTATGTATTAGGAAGATAAGGTACTGTAATGGCGGATTATGTGTCAGGAAAACAAAACACCGTTAAGCCGGATTCTGCATTAGGAAGACAAGGTACTGTAATGGCGGGTTATAGGTCAGGAAAACAAAACACTGTTAAGCCGGATTATGTATTAGGAAGACAAGGTACTGTAATGGCGGGTTATAGGTCAGGAAAACAAAGCACCGTTAAGCCGGATTATGTATTAGGAAGAAAAGGTACTGTAATGGCGGGTTATATATCAGGAAAATAAAACACGGTTAAGCCGGATTATGTATTAGGAAGACAAGGTACTATAATGGGCAGGAAACGGCTAAGGAGGATGATGACGATGACAGTGTAAAGTAAAACTCAGCAATGCGTACAATAACAAAAGAAAACAGCACGCATATAGCCATTCTTGTCACATCCATAGTCATTTATATACCCATATGGTGGTGATAACATGTGGTGTAATATTTATTACATTAAAATATGTACAAATCAGATCAGATCATGGATAAATGCTATGGGCGTCCGTGTGTTTTCCAGATGTAATCATTTAAAATCTTTCCTTGTCATGCGTTGTTGTCCCTTCTGATATTATTTATTTATTTATTTGATTGGTGTTTTACGTCGTACTCAAGATTATTTCACTTATACGACAGCGGCCAGTATTATGCTGGGTGAAAACCGGGCACAGCCCGGGGGAAACCCACGACCATCTGCAGGTTGCTGCCAGACCTTCCCACGTACGGCTGGAGAGGAAGGTCCCTTCTGATAAATGAATAAAAGTGATACTATTATTTTGTACTGACTCTGACTCGACTTTTACCTTAAAGGAGAAGAAAATGTAAATATCAAACAAATACCATTGAAAAGATTATTTCCTCGCAGGTGCATACGATAAAAATGTGTCTCAAGTTGATAAATTATAAATACACTCAGCGCCAAAGGCCATTGTGGACGACTCCATTTTGCCTAAGAACTAGTCCTGAAGTCTTCGGTGTTAGGAGAGAATTGCCGTCGGAAACTGCCGAAGTGCAGTTCGTACATTTCCGGTAGAACTCTTCTTCCCAGTAGTTCGTTTTCCGCTTGACGATCGGGAAACCGGAATGTTGGACGTAGGTTCCGAGTTTACACGAACAAGCCGGTAGTTTTAACGACTCTCATTGGCTGAGAGGCAACAGAGTCTAAGTATAAATTACAGGGCGTTAAAGATGGAGGACGCGTTGGGCTCAGCGATTTACGCCAGCTTTGCCGTTCTCAGGCTTTACATGTATGGTGAGGAAAATCGCAAAATTATGCAACAGGCACAACCAGATAGAAACAAATGTGCTCCTTTCAGCCTATTGTGTCATTTTTTTTAAAGTTTTCTCCTTTAATATGCTAGCATAAAAGATATTGATGATGAGGAGATAAAAAGGCCGGTCATGGGTGACCAGATAGGGTGAGGGTGTTTTGTGAAGAGATGAAAAGACGTTTATTGTTGTATCACCTGTTTCAGCAAAACGTAGACTTTATATTGCAGAAAAACAATCGCTGGCAATGAAAAAACAAAACAATCAGATGGTGTCACTGCAGTGTTATACCACTTGTCCTGTGGCCCAGCTCGTCGGCTCCGAGGAAATAACGAGACTTACCAGTGCAAACTGAACACTTCATAAAAGATTAAGCGCATGTAATTCGTATAAATGATTTGAATTTATGCTTTTGTAACGTGAACAATTGATAAAATGGTTTTTGCGTTTGCGGAATCTTTGTTTTTCAATTCTCATGCAGTCTAAAAATGTATTGATTTCTAAATATCTTTAACTTTTAGGTACGGTACCAGATTTTATAAGTGAAACATAAATTAACCTCTAACCAATCTTCACTGAAGTATTCACAAAAGAATCAGTGAAGGTGAGGGGCTAGTGGTAGCTCTTCTTCATGCAGGTCGTATTCTTGATTGGCCGTCTCGCAAACATAGCAAAACTTTATTCTTGGACACATGCGGCCCTTCAAGGCGTGGGAATTGTACGTGGCGGTGCTGCTTTTAAGATTTTGATGATCACTGACCAAAGGTTAAGCTCTGTACTCAAAGAAAGATTTGCTCAAGGTTAGTTCCTCATGACTTATTTATTTGATTGCTTCACTTATACGACGGCAGGCCAGCATTATGGAGAGGAGAAACCGGACAGAGCCCTGAGGAAACCCAAGACCTTCCTCAGGTTGGCCTAGAGTTTCTCATCAAACAGTAGACTGATTTTGATAAACTTTAAAAGCGGGCATTACGCCAGACTTTGCAGCCGATGGGAATGCGTTTGTCTCACTCGTTTTCTTCGCTTCCATCTTCAATTTTGTTTGCTAGGATTTCAGTCGATATAAACTATGTATTGGTCTTTATGTTCTAGGTGCATTTTTCACATTTTTATATTTCATCAAGATGAGCCTGTCCGCTGATTCCTAGTCCCTAAAATGGCGGCTCCTTTTTAGGAACTAAGAAATATTTCACTTATACGACGATGGCCAACACTACGGTTGAAAAAAAAACTCTGCCCAGGAGGAAACTCACGACTAAACTCACGTTTGTACATTACTTTTCTGTAGTGTGTGATACAAGTATATCTCCGGTAGATGGCGCTGTACCTACAGCTGCAAGCGTAAAAGTCTTTCACCTACAAAAATTTTACCTAGGAAATATTTTACGAATACAGCAGGTACATGTTTTGTATATTTAATACACTGCAATCAGTTAATCAAGATCTATACTGAAGACAGATGTTTTGTTCTTTTTTTTCGACTGTTCTTGCCTTGTTTTTCATGTCACACGCAAAGTCATCATTTAAAAAGCGTCGTAAGATTTATTTATTTATTTTATTTATTTATTATTTATTTATTTATTCATGTTAATGATGTTTTACGCCGTACTCAAGAATATTTCACTTACACGACAGTGGCCAGCATTATGGTGGCAGAAAACCAGGCTGAGTGCACGGCCATCCTTAGGTTGTTGACAGACCTTTCACGTACGGCCGGAGAGGAAAACCACCATGAGCTAGGCTTGAACTCACACTAACCGCATTGGTAAGAGGGTTCTGGGTCATTACGCCGCGCTGGCATGTAACCACCTCGGCAAGGGAGGCCCCCTGTTAGTATCCGACCGACAAAGACTGTTTTGCGATACCGGCAGTCACTGCTTGAGATGTTTCTCAATCTGTTAGATGTTTTTGGTTAATGCGTAACCATAAAAGATCACCCTTGATAAATCGGTCAGCCAACCCGTCTGTTTGTCCTTGTCACGTTTTTACAGCACAGCGAGATCAAGGGAGCAAACTCCAGAGGCTCGAAATCGGCTATGCTGCTGGCAGAGTCGAAAGATGCTTATCTTGATAACGATGCACTCCATCCAGTGTTTAAATCATGATAAAAATAACACATCGGCAGCAGTCCGTTCACATTTGTTTGTATGGTAAATCAAACGGTGTATTGGATTAGGCGGTAAGTAACTGCTTCTTGTGATTACTAAGGGAACCAGTTGACATTGATGGATTGGCGTGTAAATCAGGTCACGGGAGGGTACACAAGCAATCATTACTACGTCCAGATATGGAATTTGACTAATCACTTTCTCCCGGAGCATACGCACCATCCTTTCGATTACATGACCTTCGTGACATGCAGCAAAAATGTTTTATTTCTTTTACTTATTTTTTCTTTCTGTGTTTTTTTTAATGCTTTATACTTTCCATGAACAACGGGCATATATATACATGGTCATAGAATGAAACTTGTTTGTAATTTGACTGCTGTGTTCTGGCGGAGGTTGCTTAACTTCACGGCAACGGAACATTGAGACTGAATTGTAACCATATGCTGTCTACCAAAGTTTCAATAAACAAAAGTGCTACATGAAACGTACTGAAGACCGTTACGTGTTGATTCACTGGGATAAAATAATCTTGTTTTAATATGTTAATGCTTTAAACTGAAGTTCCTTTAACGCGAGTGCATATCAAAAAATATTTTAATGTGATTGTATATGAATATGATGACAGCACAGCAATTTATGTAATAGATAACGTCTAATGAATTGTAACTAACATCATTGTTTTCACCTAATCCTCCTCAAGCTATGATGCTAGGGTGCGTGTTATTTGCTACTTTCCGGTCATTTACATGAACAGTTAGAACAAAACCCTGACTGAGGTAAATTGGCAAGCGGCCATATTTCACCCGTAATATCGACATAACAGCCATCAATCACAGTTCACGGTCCTGCTCAAAACCGCCAATTCCAAAACAAAGTTTAACACAAACCACCATAGAATTAAGAAAGTACGAAGTAAAGAGGAACCTGTGTCAACATGAACAGTCAGTAGCTTTCACCGGTGACGAGGTAAGGCGTTTACAATGTCTTAGGTCAATAAACAGATTCAGTATCCATGCTCGTTTATAAATATTTGTGAATCAAAACATATATCTCAATGGCGTTTTGATTGCATCTATTCATATATATTGTGTAGCAACGTGAGTTTGTAAGATGCCTTGATTTCACAGAGCGGCGCATGCCCTTTATTTTTGGATGAAGAATGAGGGATGAGGGGTTTTACTAGCACCAGTTGTACGTCTCTCGCAGCCATGGTTACTAAATCCTTACTGGATCATCCTTTAAATGGTATTGCTTTTTGACGGCCTTTGTCGATGCGTGGTAATTGGGGTTAGTGGATGGTCATTTGTCACCCGGAATTATTGTTGGGGCCTTCGTAGACTCTCTTTCACAAAACGTGATTAATGGTCGTACAAAACCACAATTTGGCTGGTCTCCCTATGCCAAGTGTTGTTAATGAGCCTTGGATCACAATCGCTATTTTTGTTCGTTTCTCGTGTCGATTTGCTTGATAACGGAGTCAGAAAGTACACCAAAATATCCCCTTGTATTAACGTTCCAGACGCTTTTTATCCCCATGTCCCGTATTTCTTGTTACTTTTAACGTCATCATTTGAAGGAAATTGTAAACCGTCGTAAGGTGTCTTTATTTATTTGTTTGCTGCATGCTTTGTGCTGTACACGAGGATATTTCACGTATATGAGGGCGCCCAGCAGGGAAAACCCACGACCCACCCGCAGGTTGATGGCAGATCTTTCCGCGTACGACCGTATAGGAAGCCAGCCTGAACAGGACTTGGGCTCAGCTCTGTCGCATTGGTGAGAAGCTTTTTGAGTAACTATGCCGGGTTGACCGTGAAAGTCTTGCGAATGTCATTGTTTGAGACCTGTTTAAAGTTGTTCATTAGTCTGTTAGATATTTTTCTTCAGGGGGGGTGGGGGGGGGGGGGGGGTGGGGTCAATACATGTAGTAGCAGCTTTGCGACGGATGCTATGATGTTGATTTAATGGATCTGACTCCATGCAAAAGTTCCGCCGATCATACCACAATGTTCAGCTTTGATCCCAACTTTAGAAAAGCAATGTGTGTGTTTGTTCCACATTTCTGACCTACATGTACAAGAGCCGGGTTTTAGCTATGTGAAAACACACCGTTTTTGCATTTTACCGCCCTTATCATCTATATGTAGGTCTTTGCTTTGCGAGCCGGAAACAATGACCTACATATTTTGTGGAAGAAAAAAAAGAGCGAAAGAGCACAACACATGAACTAAGTTGTTTTGAAGTGGCAACGCTCCCCATTTCTAGATTCCTTTCTCTTAGGGGCTGTTAAGACAATAACCGGCGGACGACGTTAGTAGGACCGTTTGCGTAGGTTTATATTCCTTCAGAATCGCTTGTTTGTTAGTCAAACGTGGAAAAGTTTGCCTTAAGCTTGCCAAAGGTGGTGGTTTATTACGGGTATTCCCTCGTATACCTGACATAGGAAAGTGTCAATGAGTCAAAGTCCCGATGCCACAGATGTATGCTATAACGCGGTATAAGTTATTTTTAACTTATCTTTAATACGGGACACAGAAACAATACGTAAACACATGTGCACTTAAGCAGATAATTTAATTCAGAAACGCGTTTACAACCGCAACGCCTAACTCAAACAAATGTTGAGCATAAGTGAATTTCCTATATATATACAGGGTAAGAAACCTCGTTCTGGCACAAGGATTCAAAAATACCCCCAAAGCTTTATGTTTAGAATTCTCTTTTGTAACATTTGCAAATTGTTATGACCTTCAACGTTTGGTTTAGAACGTTTGAAAAGAGAATGGAAAAGAAAATATGCTGGTAACACCTTGTTCCCATGAAGATAGTCTCACTGAAAGATATAGGGCGCTTTTGAATACCAGGCCAAAAGTGTGCATATCATAGGATAATTAATAAATTTATTTCGCTCATATTTTAGCCTTATTGATTATTTATTACGACGAAAGATCGTACAGAGGAAAGAAATTGATAACGGTATTGTATAGAAGTTAAAACAGGATTCAGGCTTCTAAGCCAAATTGAAATAAACGAACCATTATGACCTTTTCTACAACACTGTATGGGGTGGCTCGGTGGCCGAAGCGGTTAGTACACCAGTGCGGCGCAATTGCCCAGGAGCTTCCCACCAATGCGTTGATGTCCAGCTCATGTTGGCTTCCTCTCCGGCCGTACATGACAAGGTTTGCGGATGGTCCTGGCTCTTTCCCGGGCTATGCCTGTTTCCTTCCATCACACTGCTGGTCACAATCGTATAACTGAAATATTCTTGAGTACTATATGCGGCCATTTGGTGTTACGATCGCGTTATAACCAGAAAAAAATGTTGTATTCTAGATGAAACTAAAGTAAAAGACAACATTAAAAAACAAACCAGAAATAGGGGTGGGTCATTTTGAAACGAGTCAAAATGTAAAGCTGGAAATGTAGTGAAAACTGACTAATTCTGTTTTTAGTAATATAAACTCATTCACTGCGTTTCGTTTTACGGTCCAATCAAGCATAGTACTCAGACTATACCTCTGTATGAACTAGTCATGAATCCGGGGATTTTACCCCGACTTTGGATTATTACCGGGTCAATAATGTAGCTCTAATCTTGCAGGAAAAGTGCATTAGGAGAGGTCCGTGTAATTGACAGCGTAGGATATTAGGGGCAGTTAACCTGCTCACGAAGATGTCATTATTTGTGCAGGTCTTCCCGCTGTGGCTTGACCATTGTGCACGTCGGTTGCTCCAGTCACAATGATTGGAAAGCTTTCACTTGAAATGTTCTAGGCTTAGAACCTAAATCCTACCATATAGGAGGCCCTGCGGCATTTCTGAGTTGAACGTACATTAAGGAGATGACTGTTTTTAGATGGAAATAACGGTATACATGTATTCATGGCTGTCATTCAGTGGGTTGTTGAAAATTAGAATAGGATCTGCCGGTGTCTGATAACCACCTACTAACAATAACACGCCGATGATCTACGCTTCGCTTACCGCTCAACTCAATCAGAACTAATGCCTTTGGCCTAGTTGTCCACTCCGACAAGACCACTGGTGTGAAACTGTAGCAGTTGTACAAATTTGATGATATCATCAGTGAATTCGGATGATGAAAGCAAATAAATAGAACATTCTTTTACTCAGTAGGGTAAGACTTTCTTCCATTTCCTCTACTTGCAGGTATTATTTATTTATTAATTTGACTGGAATTTTACGCCGTACTCAATAATATGTTCACCTATACGACGGTGGTCAGCATTATGACAGGAGAAACAAGACTGAACTCGGTAGAAACCCACGACCATTTGTAGGTTTGTGGTATATACTTTACAGGGGATACCATTCTTGATACCTCCTTGCTCTCTGAGTTGCATGAATTTGTCATCATTGACTTCTTTGTACATATGTGTGAATATACGGGAAAAACATTTACCAACAGTAATCGTTTTTGGTATTTTCGCGGGTACAAATTATGCCGCCCTTTTGGCAGATCTGTGAAACTGTGAATTCGGCAATTCGCAGAAATTCTGAAAGACTAATCTGCATAAAGCTGGATCTTTCTCCAGTCAGGAAACCGCATAATGATAATCTGCTGGATTTAAACAATCTCTATGTAGCATGCACCTCACTGGATTTATCCAGATGGCACATCTTAAGTAGATATGTACTGGTACAACAAATCACAAATGATTCCTCGGCTCTGAGAGCCTATCACAGAGAGGTAGTTTCAAAGTTAACATTGTTCTAATCCTTTCACTTGAATAGTAAGATACCGAGGGGCCCTGCATATGGTTTGTATATATATATATTTAGCATTTCAATTTTGTTAGATTGCGCGTATTCTGTACAAATTTCAATCAACGTCAAAAATTATTATAACAAATACTTGGGTCAAGGATATTCCATTAAACACCTTCACGTTAAGGTTTTTAAAATGTTATAATCCAGATTTCGTACATTTTCCTGGAAGTATATATGAAACTGTGATGATCTGCTTTATAGCTGTGTCTAATTCCGCCAGCCAGAGGACAAACATCTCGTTTTGAAGAACAGTGATATAAAAGTAAAGATTGAAATAATTTATGCCAACTGTACTGAATAACGGTATAAAATCTTTTTGAAATGCAGGAGTCATTTGCGTTGTAGGCTTAAGTGCTTGTTAGTTTGCATAACAAAAGAGTTACATGATGAATACAGAAATGCTCATCATAATATTTCATAATATTTGAATATAGCTCATAAAGTCAACTATAATATGTTCGCCATATCAGTTCTTTTAAGATTAGTTCTTCTGATCTTAATAAAGCTATGAGTTAAAGATGGATGCAAATGTCCTTAAAATCAACTGGACTCATCGATATGAAAGACTACAGGTTAGTGAGTAAAACCGGATCAGTTACACGAGTGTGATAGTTGGAATGTGAGTAACAGATGACTTCCGGCCTAGTGTTAGTGTCTCTCCTAGTTTTATTCTAACTGTTCATGTTAAGGCTTATATAATAGCAACTTATACTAACACTACCACATGTCTTAAATGTAATTAGCATTAGAAAGAAAACAATGATATTAAGTGATATTTATTAATTGTCACGGGCCTAGAATTATTCAAATTATGACAATTATGCACAGAGACCAAACATAGGAGATGTTACCTCACTATACATAACCTGAGTGTATAAAAAACATAAAGGCAATGACAAGGTGAACTTAAGGACTTTTGTTATAGCGCTGGCTTTCTCCAGGCATAAAGATAACCGCCTTTTTCTTTCGTGAGTAAGGCGTTAAAACCCAATCAGTGAAACAATAAACATGCCACATCCAAGTCTCAGGTATCAATTCACCTATCGAAATAGCACTAATTAATAATTTCAGGAGTCATAAATAATTTACAAAGTTTTTGAGATTTTAGCACACATCGACCGATAGAACTTTTTATGATAAAGTACATTGCTATTAATCCAATAAGATGAACAGGATAGGTTATGAACTTTCAAATGTAATTTAAAACAAAAGTAGTCCGTACTAATAAAGCATGCTTAAATTGCGCCTGAGGCCTCTCAGTTGCGCATCTATTCGCTATTGTATGACTATTCATACAAATAGCAATTTATGGCAATCTTTTTCAGTTCTAGTCCAATTATTGTAATCATATCAACAAATGCAGTTAACTGTTTCCCTTTTATCCCGTTTCCGTTTACTTCAGTAGAAGGTGTGTAATACGGGTAAAGTATAACAGTTTTCAGAAAGTGACATCCGGTTTGAAGGCATGTATTGTCTAATAGTGAAATTGTGTTTCAAACATCATTACGCAGGTTGTCCTGACTTTAAGAGAAAACATTTTAACATATCATGTTTAACGTTTGCCAAGAAATATTGACATTTGCACATCATCAGAGGCTCAGCGCAAAGCGCGCTGCCTTCATGCTTGAGCCCATAGCTACTGCTCTTATAAGCTTTATCAAACACCCTATACTTGACGATGCAGTCAATTCTTGGTTTCCATCAAAACATCTCTGCAGAATGTCACAACACGGTTGTTTGCATTAAATTGATGTGCGCATTTCTTTCCATTTCAGCGTAAAAACCAGCCCAACATTCTATTGTTGTTAAAATATTGATTTGTTTTTACGCAGACACATCTTGTGTTTCGCTGGCCAACCTATTTCTTAAACACCTCAGTTCTAGGTGATTTTGCCTCTCCTAGGAGAAAGTGAAATGTAGAAAATGTCATGGTCCTCAAGCAAAGACTGGCTTTTTTCGTGTATCTAATCACGGTAATGGCAAACCCTTACGGGGTTTTCCGAGAGACCGGTATTGAACGTAGGGCATTTCTTCGCCGGAATAAAATGGCTTAATGGGTTTTGGTTGTTGAGTTTGCCAGAATATATGACCATGAGCAATGCTGTGTTTTCCTCTAACGACTTCAGTGGAGAATATATAATGATACGTTCTCTTGGTCATTCCATGAAGTATCGCTTGCCCCTGACACAGCTTTTACTCATTTAATGAACGCGTTTCGAAGAAACTTCACATAAACAACAAAGAGCGCTACTTTAATTGGCAACATAGCTATTCAGTTCTGTGAATTCTAAAATCTCATAAAATGACTCCCTGGGTCGGAAACAGCTCAGAAAATTTAAACAAGTATGGCTTGGACGAATACGTCGATCAATCAGTGGTACTGTCCGATTCTCCAGCCATAACACCAACTGGTTAAACAGTCCCTTGTATTTTGACTTTCCAGTTTGCAATATTATACACAATACATCCTACTTAGTCCAGTGAGTGTAGTATAGATATTTAGTATGGTTAGTTTGACAAGCAAGCCTTGGGGAGGGGAATATGCCCTTGTCAAACTAACCATACTAAATATCTATACTACATTCACTGGACTAAGTGGGATATGTTGTGTATAATATTGCAAACCGGGCTGGAGGGGAATATGCCCAGTTAGGGTGTAGGACTACAAACCAGGCATATACGAAGAGTGGGTTCAATCCCAGCAATGGACATAAGGTTTCTATAGATTCATCCGGTGTCAGACTTTGTAAATCCTTGGTGAGGATAAACGATCGATGACGACTGTAACACTGTTACAGCATCAGTGAACATCACTACATTTTCATTTACCTAATTCTGCTAAGGTCATTGTCATTGGGAGGGTATAAGTTTGTACTATTTAAGCTTTTACATGAAACGTTAAACACTATCGCTTTTCTTGTTTTACTCATTACGCTGTAAGTCTTTTACTATATCGTTTGCACCGTCTTCTTCTTGCATGTGTTCCACTGATACTGCATGCAATTCGTACAACACACGTATTCGTGAGTGACAGTAGTTTACTCGGGGCATTACATATTGATCCACTCCAAAAAACAAACAATGACTAGTTAAAAAGTGTTGCGTATGGCCTTAAGTAAAATTCAAATGGATAAAGACAAGCCATGGTAAAATGACATATTATTACAGAATTTTCTTGTTCCATGGCATTGTCATTATAAACCAGGTGACAAAAATACACGTTTTAATGCAGGTCGTAAACCTGTGATTTCAGGCGAGAAGTACTTTTCCCAAACCTGAAAACATCTCACAGACTCTTCTTTGCACACCTTACATCCCGGAGCAGTTTACCTCGTGAATGAATAAACTCCCGATAAAGGCTTTATGGTTCAATCCCTGCTCTGATTAAGCCGGCCAGTCTTCAGGTCGGATGGCTCGTTTATCAAATTCCCAGCACAATGGTGTTGAATTATTGTTTAAAAGACGTGTTGAGAAAATCCATTCCCGACCGGTAATTCGCTAACGGCGTTTGTTAAAAGCGATGAATACAACCAGAAGAACCGCACACAACTCACTGCTTTCTGAGTTTGACTTTGTGAGACATTTTAACAGGAATGATTAAATGAACGCATGGATTATTCACTGCGGTATGTTGCTCCACTGGAACCATTTTTGCTGTGGAAGTAATGGGGCACATTATGACCACCATCTGGTATATGGACAATTTTTCCTATTTGAAAAATATAACACAACTCCCATTTAAAAATTGTTGGACAATACACGGAAACAATTCTTCATACATGTGGGTTAAACTAACTCACACACTGAATTATATATTTGATTCTACCGAAAAGTTTGGAAGAGCTATTATAAAGGCATTTTAAACCCATGAGGAGTAAAACTCTCTCCACCCTGTATCAAAACGGTTCAAAGCTGTGAACTCACATTTATCGGTGCATGTGTGATTATATTGAAGCACACGCACTTTACAGAAGAACACAACGTTACAGAAGAAAACGATGCGTTGTACTGTCATTTGGACCTTCTGTGTAGCTCGTTCTCGAGTCTCCCATTGTTTGCTTATATGTTGGTGCAGCCTCCGAATCATCTGACTACTATTTTAAACTACATTCAACAAAACTCCTAAGTGTACCATAGATTTATATTTATGTTTTTATTTGTTTGATTGGTGTTTTACGCCGTACTCAAGTAGAGTATTATTGTGGGAAGAAACGGGGCAGAACACAGATTCATATTGTTTTCAGTATTGTACAATGTCTTGCATTCTTCCAATCATATTGTTGTCCACGTACAGACAGAGGACAGCATTCCTTTCTGAACGAGGCACAGATGTTTGTTCCTGTTATTTATTATAGCCTGATTGTAGCTTTACTGTGCTCTCATACCAACTTCTAAATCATATCAACTTCTAAATGTCACACAAGCGAGTTGCGGGATGTTATTTTTCTTTGTTGAAACATGCGTATTTTACTTTTACGTAGATGAAAAATCTGTCTTTCAAACCGTCAGTTTGAACTTTATTGCTTATATGTTAGTGGATATTGCGCTAGAACGTTTATGTGCGCTACCTACATCTACATTCATTCGCCGATCCTCTAACTCAATTGGTACTTTGGATAAAACCCCCAAACTTATGCAGATCCGATCATCCATAAATGAGGCTATGTGCCGGAACAGACATTTGTAGGCAAACTGTCAACCTAAATGGACGTTCCGGGTCGATAAATGCAAGGTCACTTACCTAATCGACGTTTAACACAAACCACTACAGAGTTAAGAGAATATATTAAAAATAAAATCATGTAATCAGGCCAAGAGAAGCAGTCAACAGTTTTCAATAATGATGGAAAGACACAAGTCTTCTTGGTCAATAATATGAAACTATCAGGTGAACACGAGTACAAACGTACCCTAATAAATATTATGACCTTTAAATCGGTCACACCATACGTATAAACAGCATTGATCGCGACGATTTGACCACGGTAAGGGACTTTTCTTCGACATAACCTCGGCAATAATTAATGAGCAGTCTGAACCTGCAACCCCTCGTGGGTCGGATTGAGCCAGACGTTAACACCAAATTACGGTGGTTACGTCCCCCTGTGGGCATTTTCCAGTCTGGCACTCATTTTCTCCGACGTGTTATAAAGGATGGTGAAGAATATTTATGTCCTTGACCAAGTCTGTTCTGGGATATACGAATGACACATCCCAGCAAATACAGGTGAATTCCAGAAAGCGAACCTGAAGAGAGAATGTTTGCACCGCTCTGATATGTATTTTTGCGACTGCAGTCTTTGGTTTAATGGAAAGAGTACGATGAAAAGTTTGCGATGTGTAGGTAGTCTGTCACACTGGCTGAAATGCTTTTGCCTTTGATTTTTAAAGAAGGGCTTAATGCACAGCAGAATATATCAGCTCAAATGATTGAGTGAGTGCTTGGGGTGTAACGTCGTACTCAACAATTTTTCAGTGAATGACGACACAGGAATCCTTAGGGTGTATGTAATGTGCCTCCCTGTCACAGGACTGATTTCCACCACTCTTTTATCTAGTACTGCTTCACTGAGACGACTTACCGAAGGCAAGAAAGCCGCCTCGCCCAAGCCATTATACTGATACGGGTCAACCAGTCGTTGCTGAACGCCAAGCGAGGGCAGCTCAAATGAAGGTTATGTACATGATGTATGGCTTGTCCTGTTGTCAAAGGTGTGGCCATTTAACAAGGCCTCCGTGGCCGAGGGGGTTAGCATTGTGTAAGGGTAGCACTATGGTAGAGTATATGTGAGAAACAACTGGCTTGTTTTACTCTCAGATCAGCGATAGGCCTTACACAAGAAATCAGATGAAATATTCCGGATTCCGAAAGAGAGTCAGTCCATGTAAATATAGAATCCAGGCACAACACGCTGACGATAATTTATTCCCCAAGTGCCTGTGAATGTGTAACTTCTCAGAGCGGACGGGTCGACAATAGCGTCCGTGACGCCGAGCTGGCGATGTATGTTTCACTCCTTGGAAATATACACAAAGTCACTTACAGGGTAAACTGGGATGAAATATACGTAATCGCACAAAGAGACAATGAGCGATACAGTCTCCAAAATAGCATCTCAAAAAATAGCAAGCGGCGAAACACAACCTCACAAACTGCGTGAAAGCCGGTATCTAAAAACTAGGTGAAATCCTTCAAACTGGATGGCAGTAAATACAATTGTTCTCAAGTGAACTTGAGTAAATAACTCCTTGTGGATTGTTTGATTTTAAACATGTTTACAATACCGATGCATACTTCCAGAATGTACAGTCTATTTACAATGGTACAAACTCATAAACACCGAAGCCTCAAGCGCTCGACCTAATTACGGAAAATGTAGGTCAGACACTGACAAACGAAAAATTTTAAAAAGTAAAATACAATGATTAAAGACGGGATTTCCCAACAATGGCCCAGAAGCCTCGCACCAATGCGGTACCTGTGAGGTCAAGTCTAGCTAATGCTATATTCTTCTTCGGCCGTATGCCGGAAGGTCTGTCAGCAACATGCGTATGGTCGTAGATTTCCGCCGGGATCTGCCCTGTTTCCTCCCACCGTAATAATGGCCACAGTCGTATATGTAAAATATTGATCGGCTGGTACATGTAGTCTGGTTTAGAGCGTTTTAAGACACTTTAGCCTTTGTCTACACGCTAGGTGTAAACATGGCACGATGTATCTTCAGTTTGCGTATCTGCTAATGCAGATCTGGTGACGATATACCAGGCGTGTGGTATACACGGAATATATTAGTGAATAGATCATTGACGTAACTGTAACTCATTCAAACCAGTAAAAATGTGAGCTAGTCCAATGCATGACTTCCGAGTTTTGCTTTGCCCGTTTCCCGACGAAGTCTGTTTGTGTCAGTGAAAATGTAAGATCGTAACCGCTTTTCCGGATAATCAGAGATAACATATAAGTATATTCTTTCCTTACGTAGCCTTTCCTTACGTACCTTTCCATTTTCCCAAACGATCCGTAGCGTAATCACTGTGATGGTAACAACAAGATCATAAACAATTATTTAGCATATTCTGGAAACTGAATAAAAATACGATTCAAGGCTAGTCCACCAAATGCAAATATGTGTACCCAGGACTCGCTGTGAGTTCGAAACCAGCTCATGCTGGTTTCATCTCCGGCCGTACATGGGAAGGTCTGTCAGCAACCTGCGGATAGTCCACCGGGATGGTCCATGCTGGTCGCCGTCGTATAAGTGAAATATTCTTGAGTACGGCGTAAAACAGCAATCAAATACATAAATAAATTTTAGCTATGTTTAGCTGGGTATAGGCAACATTGTATATCCAACTAATGCACTCTTTACTTCACCAAAATTGAATTTTTTTGGTGTTTTGGTCCTTGTTTAACGTCATACTCAATAAAGATTTAAACATACGCTTGATTGTTACCGCTAATTGATATTCCGGTATCGCTGTGAGGAACATATTTGATTCAGTATTATTTTTGATGTTTTTATATTTCAGAATCCCAACTAATATTCCATTACAGTTTTTTCTGATAAGGCTTTCACCCATTCCAGGTCAGATTAAACAAATTTAAATTAAGGTTCGATGGGTTGTTTATCAAATTCCCTGTACAATCTGGCAACATTATTATTCAAATGCTGCATTGGGTGAATCCAATTCCCAACCGGTAATGTGCTGACAGCGTTAGCCACCAGCGGCCAAGATACCCATAAGCAAGACACCATTGTCGGTTTTTTCTCTCGGGATTGGACCGTTTTTACTGAGAACAGTTAAGTAGGGTGGAGATGAAGAAATCTAATTTGTTTTCGTCCTTGGTCGGCAGGTGAGTTATCTGCAAATGATGGGAAAATAAACGTGAACAGTTCTTTCGATAATGTCGACTTCCATACCCTTGTGTATCCCCAATTTCAATCTCTGTATGCAATGGTGCCTGCATAGAAACGAAAGTGATGAATAATTAAACAAACAGTCAGAGCCATTAAATCAGTAATGCTAAGACGAAGCGAACAGTTCTGGTTTATTGCAATTCGGCTAGTTTTTTAAACCCACAGTATGATGATAATCATTTTATTTATCACAAGAGTCAGTAAAGCGAAAATGTGTACATTGTAGCCGCCGCAACACGTAATGAATTAGTGACTAGTCAAAGCCAAAAAATTAAATGAGTGACAATTCACAAATTTCTAAAAGAAATACAGTGTAGTTGAGGCGTCTATGTAATAAATCGCAGTTATTTCATATTTGGTATCATCTTCACAAAGAAGTCATTAAACAGTAGAATCGTTTTTTTTTTTGTGATTGAACACCACCTTGTGATTAACGCGCTAGATCAGCACAATGACTAAAAAGCATCTCATCAATGCGGTTACCGTGACTTAAAAGTCCAGCTGACTTCATCCTCGGTCGTATGTGGGATGGTCGTCGTATAGGTGAAATATTCTTGAGTATAGCGTTAAACACCAATCAAATAAATAAATAAAGATATCTAATAGTACATACTGTTCAATTATTCAGAAACACAATTTATAGCTGCATTTAGAATTTAGATGCATATAGAATATTGACCGAGGAAGAAAAAAAATATTTCTACATATATAGTTAGAAATAGACATATGTGTGTGTGTGTTCTATATAAAAAATATATATAAAGCTGATTTGCCAGCTTTTTTAAGCGATTTATTAGGATTTTTAAATTTTAGGCCTCAACTATTAACAACATCAATAATGTGAGAGTCTGTTTTGTGGCTTTAGTGTCTTCAGCACTAATTTTCTTCCTTCCACAAAATTCTCCTTGATCACCTATATTGTGGAAAGTCCCATACAAATTTGCGGCTCGACGCTCGATGCTTCAGACAAGTCTGATAATTTTAAATATCTACGAGGTGGAGGGGAGACTGTGATGTGAAATCGAACGCTTAATTCTCAATAACGGCTGGTTGGTTGGTTGAAGTCGAGGGCCATACAGCCATATAGCGATAAATTTATCGTCGCGCAGCTGTAAATAGCCTGACCTGCTATCGACTAAACGGAAGTGACGTTGTTCAATAAATCGGAAAGAGAAGGCTATAGATCCCAGTTTGTCTGGCTACGCTTCCTCACCATACTGTCGTTGGTTAGTGATCAAGCGTTTTTGGATTTGTAATAAGATTTTATTGTCTTTAAAGGATTCAATAGGTCTATTTGTCTGCTTTTCTATACATTTTCCACGACGCTAAACTTTTAGTAACTTCTCACGCGGAGACTCCGTTCGTCATTCCGTCCTGAAAATAGTTACCCGGGGATTTTTTTTTATAACGGTTAAATTGGAACTTGAAACAAGGCTTCACTATGACATATTACAAACTCTGGTTTATCCACTTTCTTTCAAATGTTCAGCACGGTTCAATATTTTGAATTAAATACATGTAAGTACATGGCGACACCAAATAAGTTTCGGGCTGTTTAGTAAGTTGTCGACATAATTATAATCATTTCTGTTCTGCTAAAGACTTTGGCCCTGCTATTATCCTGATGGCTAAAACCGTTAGTCAAGAGTGCTTGCTGGACTCGAACGCGAGACCAACGTGATTGGCCAAGCTCTAGCTGTAATCCGTGAAAATTCATTGGACACCTGTATCATTGAAGGTTTTGCTGGTAGTGTAATCATGGCACACAGAATGAATGATTACAACTTAGCGCTATTTAGTAGTTAAACGGCTGGTTGGTTGGTTGAAGTCGAGCCTATATACAAAAGCATTTAGCGATGGATGACGAGGACAGAAGTAGAAAGCTTAAGTTTAGTCCGCATAGACCGGAGATTTCTACACTGAGCTTTATCCTAAATTGCACATGTGTCCTGATTGAGTATATTCTTATCTTCCAAAGGATTGCCAGAAAAACTTAATTCACTTTTATCACCAAATTTATATGAGAATATCTTGAAGTTGATTCCTCAAACCAGTAGGCCGTTATGTCGAAAAATATCTAGAAATAATTTAAAGGCAAAATCTGTGAAAGAAAGATGGAATCGAAAATCGACTCTGACATAACCTTGCAGCAAACGTGAAATATTGCACTGGAACTAAAGAAAAAGTACGGCGACTTAATACAGCGAAAAGATGCGACTTGACAGCTCGTACATAACCAGTGTTGTTGAAGATAGGGACTTTTGTAGATCTGTTCCGTTTTTCGACAGATTGAAATTCGAAAATATTCTCTGTCTTGGAGAAATGCATGTTTCCTTTCTTCAAATTCTATTTGTTCATGATAGCAAATCAAAAGAATAATAATCTAAAAATCATTGTGACAAAGAGGTTAATGCCAATTTCCATAAGGCTTTTTATTTTGCTAGTAGCTGACATCATGTCAACTTTGCAAGAGCATTTCTTGATGCCACGACAAAATAACATTTAAACCGGAGAAAATAAAAGCAGATGTATTGGACTATGCTTTCTATTAGACAATTCAGTAATTGATTTCTGAGCCTAATAGGTTGTTTTGGACACGTAAGACATTGATGTGCTTCCACTGAGGCACTTTAATCATAGCTCAGGGAGCTAGAAAAACAGATTCGTTCAGTTTTTATCACCACGGTTACGTTCCATTTGATTGTCTCGTGTCGGTTTCCTGTGCGGATCACAGTATAATTGGATAAGTAAATTATTCCCGCGTGCAGCGTTGGGCCGATTCGAATAAATACGAAAACCAATAAATAAATAAATAGCCGAATTTGTTTGCTGCTATAACGATAAAACCCCCCAAAAAGAACAACCTCTCAAAAATTCTACCAAACACAAAAAGTTGAAATAAAATTGAAACTTTTATATGGCGGTTCTAACGAATCCATCTCTTTTATATCGCACTGAAAGTGTTGTTTTACAGAAACCAAATATATTGGGTTACATACATGTATAAGTGGCTTCATATGTTGCAAAAGATTGCAAAATGTAGCTAATGATGTCTAATTATGCTTTGAAAACTTTTGGTAGCTTCAGGAATCACAGTTAACTATGTTTAAGGTTTCATGGCATCAACTGTAATGAGCGCTTGTTTTGTGCTGAAGGACCATGCGCATATATACTGGTTTACGTAAGTTGTAAAATTTAACCCCGTGGTGACCATAACGTATTGTAGCGGTTGAATGCTTCAGAAGAATAGTGCTTTACGGATTGATTTTATCTATCTTATGTTATAAAAAACCCCCTCAATACTGATTATCTTGTCATCACTGCCATGTCCCCAGCATACAGAATAATAAAAAAATCCCTGAAACTACAGAAAGATGAAAAACAAAAATTGAGATAATTCTGAAACGAACTGCTGTCAAATAAGACTGAAAGTGTTATCGATTTGCAGCGGCAACCTTGAAGAGTACTTGAAACAATGCCATAGAGTGGAATGAAAAACGTAACGCCTTAACAGTGCGGAATTCAACGATTTGACAACTCGTAAATCACCAGCTTAATTAAAGAAACCAGAGTAAAGTGTGAAGCTCTTCTAAATGTTCGGCACCTTTTTGGTGTCAGTCTTTGAGAGTGGAGACGAACTATTCAATGTATCGGATCAATTGAGGTCGAGTACATGTTTCTTTCCTCTCGGGAACATCTCCCCCAAACGCTGAATTCTCCGCATTCCAAACAATCCCATCGAGTCGCTGACATGTGTGCCCCTTTAATCTTAATGCATTACTGAAATTAATAAAATAAGCTGTGAGCTACCAGCAGCATCCCCATAGAAGACACTTCGGACAAAATGACACGAAAATTGATGGCTGCAGGCGAGAAAAGGCGACAAGCCACAAGGGGAGTGAGCTGTTTCGCCGATCGATCAAAGACCGGAAAATTTAGAGAACAAATGGGTGGAAATCGCATTGATTTTTGTCTTCGGGAAAAAGACAAAATCCAATATGGAGCAATATCGGTATCTATGGCCCAGGGAGCCGTGATGGATTGACCTGTAACTAATTTCTGTGAATAAAAGGCCGCTAGAGTTGGATGTGTTAAGTACGGGCTGGCAGTTCTGATGGGCTCTCCCAAACAAAACCGTAATATTTCTATTTTGACACCCACTTGAGGTTCACCAGTATTTTCTCGTCAATCATATCTACTGCGACCACGGAGCACACAAACATTGCGCCTCTCAATATCATCGACGTTTTACGATACACTCTAAAAAGTAATCTGTTAAATTTAACCTAATATTGTGTTTCTAAGTGATGATAGAAGAGAATATGTTACTGATAACATATACGTTATTATCAAACACAAAACCTAGTCACACCAACGGGAAGTACGCTGTTGAAATAACAGAACAAGCCTGGCATATATAACATAACAATGAATAACGTAATATTCTGTCCATGTCCAAACAAAAGCATTCTGTAGGAATTGCAGGACAAGTCTGCTATATGCATGTATATGCATGTATAACTTACATGCATAGGCTGCCACAATAACACAATCTATTCTGCCATCACTCAGAAAACACAGTATTGTGTCAATTTAACAGAAGAGTTTTTAGAGTGTAGCCCCCGCATGTTATGAGTATCTGTACGATCTCCCAAAGTTGAAAATCTCATCGGCACATCAGTTTACACAGTAATGCTCTGTACACTATAGAAACTGCTTATTTGCTGCCTCCAAATGAATTACAAACATTGTAGTGAATAGCAATGACCGGTGAGCTGAAAAAGAGTCATGCTTTGCAAACCCTTTCAACTCATAGAAAGATCGACATAGAGGGATGATTCCAGAATGCCTGTAAATGCACAATCCTATTTCTTCTCTGGGCTTGCAAACTGCAATCTTCTTAATTGTAGTTGTCTTTTTTTACGCCAAGGCAGAACGCCTGGTGGCAAGAACGTTAATAGGGTTGGGAACATGTATTCAGGACGTCACGTTGCGAACTTCCAAATGAAGATAAATTCTTTGAATCAGTCGGCTGTGAGTAAGGAATGATCTACCAAATCGATATTCCTCCATAATACAGAGATGTGCAAGGAATGAGGACAAGTTCCAGAACAGTCCCGCCATCATATATACTCATCCAAATCCCCCAGCTAACAAACAGTAAAATAAGAAACATGGCCAATTTACATGTTCAGTTTTAACGTTTGGAAAAATTACAACTGTGGTTCAGGCTTGCAATGAAATGAACTGTTGATTGTGGTGTTCGTTGGATACTTCATTCGGTAATAAATATCTTAATGCATAACTGTTAACGTGGCGTTAATCCGTCACAATTCATTCATTCGTTACAGATCATTATTACAGAAAGTTTGATTAGACAAAAATGAATTACACCAAACATGATTATGATGTGAAAGTTGTTATCCGGTTACACCTAGGCAATATGACAAGGAAGCTAGTCTAGCTCATCTCACAGCATTTTTTTGTTTACACCTCATGGAAAAACCTAACTCGCTGGCAGATATCGGTTAACGGCTTCTCCTGGATATCCACCAGCCATCGAAAACGACGTGACATAGTTCAAATCCAGCTTCCCATAGTTTGGCTTGTCAAGCATTTGTCGAAATGCCTGTGGTTTTCTTCAGACCTGACATCTGTCATTGTATAAGAAAAGGGTGTCTCGTTGGGCTACTGGTTAGCTTGCTACAGCAGCACGAAGGCAGTGGGTGTGATTTCAAGTCAAGCTAATGCTGGTTTCCCTTCCGGTCGTTCTTGTACTTGTATTTAATCTTCCAGCAATCTACGGATGGTCGTGGGTTTCACCCGGTTTCCTTCCATCATAGTATCGGTCACCATCGTATAAATGAAATATTCTTGAGTACTGTGAAAATCACCAATCAAATAAAAATATATAAGTAAAACGCCGGTGCATGTGTTCTTGTGTATGTTGCAAAAAACATCAATACACAAATTCATCGATTTAAAAACTGAAACATCAGTACGACTCGGACAATAAAGTTTGATTAAGAATGTCAAGAAGTTGTGAAACCAGTCAAAATCTCCATGCAATACATTGCAGGCATCCGGCCTAAGAGAAGATGTTCATTTTTCGTGGAAATAGAATTGCAAGGTATGAAGTGCATGTGAATAGTCGAATAATCAGCGAAATGAGATTCTGCTGTCATGTGAAATTCTTTCAAACTGACCTGGATGGAGTCCATTGATTTTCGTGATTTATAATGACTTCAGCCGAGCAGGAAAGAGCTGATCGCGGGAGATTTTAAAACCACTACGAACACTCAGGAGCTTCATACGTGGGAAGATCTGCCATCAACCTGCTTATAGGCGTGGTTTCCCTCGAATTCTACCAGGTTTCCTCCCACCATAATGCTGGCCGCCGTGGCACAAGTGAAACAGTTGCATAAGTCAAAAACACCAATCAAATAAATAAGTAAGTAAATTAATACCATATGGTAGCGTTATAAGTCCTGTCATAGACGTTAATGTGGCCAGCAGGTATGCAAACTTATTCTCTAGTCATAAATGAATCTCTTTTGGCTCGCAAGAAACAGTTTGCCTCTTTGTATTTTATGGAAAATATCCAAATATGAGTCGGGCTCAAAAAGTCAGTTGAATTATTTGGCCCAATAGCCTGTGTTATAAATGCGCATGTGGTTAGAGTGTCTTGTCTACATCAGTTGAGAGCATCCCGCGGAATCAAGTCTCGGCTTCTATTTAATACACAGCGAGACTAGCCAAATGTTGTCCCGATGTGAAAGCGAGAACGTAATCAGTTCCGAAGGGAATAAGAGAGTAGGAAGGCAAAAACCGATAATCAGAGGGAGCGAGCTCCTAGTCTACGGTATTATTTATAGATTGGTAAAACAGTCAAGCAAAAGACGAGATTCAACAGGCCACACAATGGAAAAGAGGGTTGAGCAGCTTTTGACCAGAGCTTTGGTGACGTCTGGGAGTCCGGTGCACTCTGACAACAATACCACTGGGACCGTTTATTCTGATCTATCGCAGCAAGTACGGGCCGCAGCAAACCGCTGGCGAGACAGACAGCGTACGACTGTAACAATCTTTCGCTTTTCACGTACATCGGACGACTCACAACTCGCGCTTTCGTTCCGCACACTACTCGGTGAATCCGCAAATTTCCCTCACCCACGTGGATCATTTACTGTGACAAGATGACGGCCACCCTCAGAACCTGTGCGATTCTGGCCTTGTTCGGTAAGCTCAACCCCTCGATTTCTTTTTATATGTGGTTACGCGTTGTTACATTGCACACATGGCTTTGCAACATTGATCAATAGATTCCGGTCATTGCCTAGGACAGTCATTCACGCTGGCGATGAATAGCCAGCTAAATGTATAAATGTCTGCAGTAATGATCACTTATGGCCTCTATTACTCACGGGGTCACAGTAATGACTTATGGTTTCCATTACCAAGAGTTCACAATAATGACGTATGGTCTCCATTACCCACGACAGGCATTCCCAACCTCTGTTAAAGATTTACTTTTCCTTGGGCCGTAGTGCATGATTGCACATGATTGCCTTCAGCCTGTACGGGACGCTCTATTCGCCTTCATCATCCTGGAACCTACATGGTGAAGCAGAAGTTGTTCGTGGAATTCATTCATTCGTGATATTGCGAAGCGTAACAATCACATAGTATACAAAGTGTCGTGTACACGCATTTCATATATAGCGTATATATATATATATATATATATATATATATATATATATATATATATATATATATATATATATATATATATATATATATATACGGCTGTGATATATACAGGCTCTTCATTCATGTAACAGCTGATGCACATTGATCAATATAGAGTGCATGTGCCGTGTATATCCAGATGTGAACGCGTACACACTTTGTGTATGTAAATATATACAGTGTGAGTGTACGCTGATCTATGCAGATACAGTATAGAAATGTGTGGGCGTCATGTCATATGCAGTCGGGGGATAATGTTGAATTACATGTCTATTTATAGTTTATAGGCGACTCTGACGATGTACTAAATATGTTAGCCTCATACCACGCCAATTGGCTGAAAAAATAGAAATCGATAACTGCATTTTATCAGTACTAGAAAGCGTATTTTATCACCTTCGCAATATTTTTTATCACACTGGTGAATACAATGAACAGTGAATTTTCCAGGCGCCTATGTTCGGCTTTCGTCATCAGCGTGTGGATATGAAATTGTGACAGAAGCTCTCTCGGCAGAAAACACGACAATCCCGTTACATGGAATGTGAACGCATTTTGACACATATATAGAAGGCGCCATATGGCGCATAAAACTAACGGCATTTTAACAGTGGCGCTATAATTAGAAGGTAACGGATTTAGCTGTCGTTTCGACGGAGATGGCATTCTATGTAAGAACGAAGCTTTTTTCTGTCAGCGCGTCCATTATCACGGACAAGGCCAACGGGAGTTTTAACGTTGAAAAGTAATTATTACATTCAACATTAACTTGAAGACAAACAATACCGTGAAGACAAATAATAAAGTGAAGACAAATAATACCGTGAAGTAAACGTAAGCAGGTGAAATATTTATCCACATCATGATATCCAACATTTTACGGTAGATAATTCACAATTGATATCACTGTGAAATGGAGGTAGAATCCTTTAAAAGAAATAGTGTATGACAAGTTTTGAGCTGTAATAGTGTTTATAGCTGCTCTAATATTTTTTACAGTTATTTAATATTTATAAATTTCTCAGCAATCTTAATCACGGCCTGGGCCGAGATTTACAGCTTATTCTAAAATGATTAACTCAAGAAACAACAATTTTTAAGTAGAAGAGACTGGTAAACTTTCACTCGTATTATGCTATATTGTCAAATACGAGCGTCTGTAAGATGACCGATGCGCAATATGGTAGATATTTGGAAAGGTGCAAAATTGACGTAATAGAATATAAGACGATACTTTCTAGACAAAAATAATAAAACATTAAATAAAACTATTGTTTTTAATCACCACAATAAGCCTGAATCAGAAATGTTAAATGTCGAGGGTTGCAAAGATATTTTAACCGTAGGTTTCTGGTTGAATTAACGCCGATGAACCGTACATGTTTAATAATCTAGCAGGTCAAGTTTGGTCGAGTAATAATGAAAATCGGGGTAATATGATACAGGACTATAATAACAAATCATCCAAAGTATGACCTCTCATACAGAACAGAATACCCGTAAACTTGTTATTTTAATGAAAATGATATTTTTATTACCACTAAATTGAAACACTTTTTTTTGCTTTTTTTCTCTTTTTGATGTTCTTCAATGTCATTCTCGGGAGTGGCAGGATAGTGGACAGTGTATTAGGGGTTCTTTAGGAAGACAGCGGTCCAGGACTATTTGTTCAAGTACATACAGGTCGAACCCCTTTAATGTCCATGGGTTTGCGGACTGGTCGGGCTCATAGATGACTGACTATGTAAACACAGCATGGTCATAGGGCAGATAAATCAGGATTATGATGCGCAGAACTAATGAACGGTTATTGATGAGACGTAGTTGGACGTAGTCTGTCATCTCCGTACTGAGACTGTCAGGAATAAATCAAGAGAGCTGTCCACGCATTTCGCTTTGGCGATACATTATGTCAATACACTTGTGATGCTTTGGATACAATACCGTGAACACTGCATTGTTTTAAGAGGTATTTACATGTACATAGTCGTTTTTCGGTCTACAACATTTATAATGAACCGTACGAATGCAGGTTAAATGCACTGTTGGTTTTCAATATATATACAGCATCATATTTTATGGCAGTTACCTCTGCATTGAAACGGTCATTGATGGGGTCGGAAACAAGGACGACGTCTATTTTCACTGATGTCGGCCTTTTGCACATTTTGACAGCATTTGATTCCACCTTTAACTTTCTAACGTTTGAATACAGTTCAGGATATGCACTGGAGTTGCATTGTAATAAAAGAGGTTGTTACTGTGTGAGCTTTTACCACATTTGTCATGCCATGTGCTACGTTGCGTGTAACAGTCATTATTTATTTGTTTATTTTTGGTGGATATTTGTATAACATGATTAGTTTACCTAATTTGCCCACAAACTTGATTTTCCTGCGAGTTTGTTACTTTGGGGCACATGGTGAGTTATGGCTAAACATGGATATGTTAGTGACTTACATGTAGCTTCTCACAGCATCAGGACATCAGTGTATAGATGGTGTTAGTATAGGTGTCCTAAACATAACATACTGTGTACAGCGACGTGTATGTTTGTCTCCTTTCCGCGCTATTTTGGATATATGGACACGATGACTTCCTCTGTCATAAATGCACCAAGGAAGATGCCAACATGTTAATTATCTTTTTATCTTTTATTTATTGATTTATTTATTTATTTGATTGGTGTTTTACGCCGTACTCAAGAATATTTCACTTATACGACGGTGGCCAGCATTATGGTGGGCGGAAACCAAGCAGAGCCCGGGGGAAACCCACTACCATCCACAGGTGCTGAAGACCTTCCCACTTACGGCCGGAGAGGAAGCCAGTATGAGCTGGACTTGAACTCACAGCGACCGCATTGGTGAGAGGCTCCTGGGTCATTGCGCTGCGCTAGCGCGCTAACCAACCGAGCCACGGAGGCCCCTTTTCATCTTTTATCATACTGTATTACACTAGAACGCCATTCCATAAACACCAGTCATTGTACCCACAAATTGCCGCCACTGAATGCTGTCATCGATCCGACATGGCTTTTATACTTTTAACTTAACCCCCAAGCCATCGGTGTAACCTGTATTTCAACTCTTGACTGGTCTTCACGTCTCCTTCCAATAAGATGGACACTCTATACAACTCGGTGAACTCCTAGCCTCGACGGCGTTGCAGCTCGAGGAACACCTGACGTTTGTCCTCCCGTATTCTGATTGTATCATCCGAGTTTATAAACCGTCAAGAAAATCTATCGCAATTCCGGCGATGATCTAGGTAGCGTTTGACGCAAACTGTTATACACTGCGAAGTTCACCAGGCTTACATCCTACTCGTGTAGCAGATGGATTAAATTGATTGTCACAGAAAATTAACTACTTAGACAATAGACAACCGACACTTGTGCATGAAATTTACATTTACATTAAACCTGCAAAATATTTCGTTGTCATTTTGGGTCAGTGATGATATCTATGTTCATCAATGATACGGCCTTCGTGCCCAGTGTTTTTTTAACTGTCATCCTCAACCGAGGTGCAGTCTCTCTGTGTGCCCTTATTTTTCCGTCTTCTTTTCGTCTGCTGTAAGGTAAATGAGGTCTGCGAACCAATCGTCCAAACCGTGTACACGTACATATATGCAAGTATGATCAAAAGCAAACGAGGGATGTTATCCTGGTTGCCATGTGGGATACATCGAACCTCTAACTGTTATATACAGTATTGAACTATCCGGTGATCCATCATATATCGTACCGTGATCTTTATTTATCACTTAAATACATTTGACGGCGATGTCAGGAAATCCTGCCCTGCTGTGGAAGGAATCAATGGCCCTCTACATGGCCGACCCAATTGGTCTGGCTAATGCCTGGCCCATAGTTTTAGAGAGATATGTAGTGTTGTAATCGTATAAATGTATCGATGGCTGCGGACTACTGCATCTAGCTGTATAAATCTAAATCGATTACGGGATTTATTTCGCAGACGCCATTCCTTACAGTGACATTATTCTGCTGACCAGATTCATTAGTTTGTAACAGAGAATGTTCGTAACCAAAACACTTGTGTCTCTTCCATTCCCTTATGATTATTTTTTTATATATTAGCTCGGTTGGTTTTTTTCATCGTGTCAGGTTTACGGTTCGTTGAATTTGTGAGATTAAAGTATTCCCTATACAAAAATCGTGACAAAGAATGGTTGAAATTAAATTTATGTGACTTAAGGCACTTTAGCACACCAATCGGCAATCATAATGAATCGCAAGAGCAATTTCCAAAATAACATTTAAAATAACCTTTCAAAAGCAGTTGGTGAATATACAAACCAAAATAGAAACAAAGACGACGTCACGACGCATAATAAGGGCAAGGAAATCTCCGATGTATATTGTAATATTAGGTAATTCAAGAACATCGAAGACATTGAATTTGATCAGTCAAAGGTCACATAAATGTAAGCTGGTATCAATATGGGATTTCTCACCGTCATACTCTACAATCCCTCATCAAGATTTAACCCATGGCGTAGTAAGTTGGTTGTTTCGGTGTTTCAAAAGACGAATAAATGGCAGAGCTCACAAGGCATGTTTATCCCTTCTCCTGATATTGCGGGGTTTATTGAACTGAATAGCATATACGTGAAACTTGTCAGGGTGATACACCAACAGCATGTAGGTATCCCAATGGGTACCATCTGGGCTCCCCTGTTGGCAAACCTTTTTCACATATGAATTTCATTACATGCAAAAATGTTAAAGATGACCTACTTTGTTATATCCCGCTCGTTCAGATTTACAACGTTATATATAGGCGGCCAATGAGGGGTACATAATATCTATGTAAACAAAGTGGTGAAGGAAATATATCCCAATTCACTTGAGTTAAAAGCGACAACTTATTCCCCAAAACATGTGGATTTGTAAATTTGTAAAGGATGCCTCTTACATCAAACATCAAGTCCAGCTCATGCTGGCTTCCTCTCCGGCCGTAAGTGGGAAGGTCTGCCAACAACCTGCGAATGGTCGTGAGTTTCCCCCGGGCTCTGCCCGGTTTCCTCCCACCATAATGCTGGCCGCCGTCGTACAAGTGAAATATTCTTGAGTACGTCGTAAAACAACAATCAAATAAATAAATACATCAAACAATCCACACTGTTCAATATCTATTTATACATGGCAATAGCACAGAAAGCCTTGCATGTGATGACTAGTTGCATGTGCTTAAGTGAGCACTAACATCGAAAACGTCAGCCTAGGCCATAAAACATTGCCTCCGAAACTTTTCTGTCAAGTACTTATTATTATCATGTCCATAGTTTCAAAATTTCTTAAATTTTGTTAAATGTACTTAAATTAAATGTTATATTATAAGTTCGAAAGATCTATGGCATCATGTTTTTTGGGTACATATTTGTACAAATGTGGTGCATTAAGCACCACTGTGCATACACAGCCTGTTGCAATAAAAGCGTAACAAAGATCTTTTCATGCTTTTTCTTGCAAAAGCACTAAAGGGTGCATATAAACTCTAAGCATAAAGTGTTATAAACTACGTACTGGGTTTGTCTTATTGAATATTTCACATGTATATCTCTTTGGCATCTATGGAAACTGTAGACTCATTCCAACTAAGTACATTCGTTTAAACCTATGTATATTTCTAGGAAATTTGTAATATTATAAATAATTTATTAAATGAAGCATGTCTTTGGGAATTTGACTTTGGATATTACTTTTTACGGGCTGACATCCTAAATTATGATTAGTGTATTTATAAGATGTCAATCCCCCAAAAATGTATCTCATAGGCGTTTTGAATGCTACTGTTCAACAACGACAGTTACGGACATAAAGCTCATAACTTGATATATTTATTTATTTAACTGGTGTTTTTACGCCGTGCTGCAAAATATTTCATTCACACGACTGCGACTACCATTCTGGTGAGAGGAAGAAGCGGGAAACCCGCTGGAAACATTTTGTGATTTAAGTTAATGTTCTTCATGTAATGACTCGCATATGTTCTCATCGTATAAACTGTAAGTCTTTCTTATTTACATTTATATGGTACATATTGAGCTATTATACTAGATTGTCATTTGCCACCGGCGATTAGATATTTTGGGTGGAAAAAAAGGTCAAAAAGGTATAAGTAGCTGACTGCACATGCGTGTGTCACATTTTGCGCCTTTATGCCAGATGGCCATTTAACCTAGTATGTCAAATCAACACGGATATTCGCAATATGAACCTGTAACCTGAAACTAGCAATGCGGTGACATGCCATTCACCTTTTCCCTATTAAAGCTACAGGATTAGACCTAAAACACACAGTGATTACTGCGATTTGTTACAGAAGCACATTATCACATTTAGTGCACATACAAACGAGAACAGATTATGATACAGGTCCCTTTCAGTGTGTAAATGAAGCAATTTGATGTCCGATGCATGAAAACAATCATCTGACCAGGAGTAAATAATAAGTGTTTGCGGAAACAGCCCATAATATAATGGACCACTTCATTCAACGCTACCATGCAATCACTGTTTTTCCGTGTCATTATAAAGTGCTAAGTGGGGAAAACGTGTAGACGCAAAGCAATTACCTTTAGTCATTATTTGCGAAAAGCTACATCTATGGTGTTTAGTACGCATAATGCTTTGCTCTTAAAAACAAGGAAAGAAAATATTGGTGTTGGAAAAGTGTCTGTGTTTTTTTCCACAACCTTACAATGTTTTACCATTCTGCTGAAAAATGCGTTTTAAAATTAACGAAATCGAATCGGCGATTAATATGAACAAAAACCATTAGAATTTCTTGGATGCGTTTTACATCACGGCATGCCCTTGTCAACAACCCTGTCGCGCGTTTTGTGTTTTTAAGTTATATCTGCAACCTGGATAACAAAAACGTGAAGATGAAATATAAGTAGCAACTATGTTTGAACGTTCCTTTGAAAGATAACCGGGGTATTTCTCCTTTAACATGTTTATGCAAGCATTATTTACTTTTTCATCAACAACTGACCAACTCCACTGTTAATACTTTGCCCAACAAAAGCTCTTCTTAAAGGATACACGGCACAATGGGAAAGTAAACTGTAGAACAACAGATATTATTTTTATCCTACAACATGCTGTTGGACTGAATAGTTTTTTGTGGGCCGCATGCAGCATCATGACTACTGCCGATGGAGATATTGAATTTGAGGACAGATAGAAAGCTATTCAGAAACACACGAACCCAAACCAAGTAATGAATGTAAAGGCACAACATAAACATGCCAAAACTAAATATTAAACATGTTACGTAATACAGGGAGTGTTGGGAATGGAAGAACTAAGCCATGGCTTCCCTCTATGGATGTTTGTTCCGGTATGAGAACAAGCGTTTCTGTGAATAAGACTTTAGGAAATCGCATGATAGACGTAACTTTTACTGGATAATGTAACGCAAAATTGTGTGTTTAGCAGTTAAGGGGAATCTTCGTGACCCGTGGTTAGCGTGCCAACGAGGCGCAATGACACAGTAGCCTGTCAACAATGTGATCGCTGTGAATTCAAGTCAGGCTGATGTTGGCTTCCTGTTCGGTTGTACGTGGAAAGGAATCCCAGTAAACTACGTGTGGCCATGTGTTCCCCTGAACTCTGTCCGCTTTCCTCCAACATAATGCTTGTCGTCACATCTTATAAGTGAAATATTCTTGAGTACCGCGAAATACGCCCATGAAATAAACAAATAAATGAATTACACCATAGTGAACAGTGATTTTCGGCCGGTGTAGCTGTGTTTCAGGCCAGGATTTGAGCGATGTGACATTTGAATACGGAGTAATCTTATGCGGTGTACCACAATAACTGTATGGGAATGAACTACATGGGCGCCAGGTGCATATATTTAGTCCCATGTGATACCTATGCCCTTTGCGAGAATGAACACTCGTGACATCGTCGGGATTCTAAACCGTGTACTGGCGACCAGGACGGCTTAAAATGTTTAGCGCATCAGAGGGTAGATTTACATGCAGACCGTCCTATATGTCTGTCAAATCTATGTCGATTTCAAGATTTACCATTGGAACAGAGATATCTTGAACACTTTTATTGCGGCTATAATTCACCAAGGAATGAGATACAGGGGCATTTCCTCCTGAACATAGCTCTATTTTATGACCTATTTCGCGATTTCTAACACAGCAGACCCTTCTTTGAGATCTGATAAATACAAAATTAGTACGCCCAATGTTCGGCGCTGCCTGTATGTAAAGCTATTAGATATAAAACAGCGTCGTCCCCGCTACAATGTAAGATAAAATATGCGTATGAAAGCATGTGTATCGATGATCTCCACACGATTTTATAGTACACGTTTACAGTGATATTCAAATTTTCTGATGAGCTAGGTCTAGATGTAGTTTAGTGATTAAGGTGTGTAACTGCTAATTACGAGTTACATCAGGCGTGGCTTTAATACCGGTCTTAGATAGAGATTTTCTACATTTTCACCGGTCAGACGGTTCGTAGGGGAATCGGTGACAATAAGCATTAGACGGTGACGTCATTAAATACCATGCATTTGTTCCCCTCCAGAGTGACATGCAGGTGAATAGATCAAAGAATGTTTGTCATTAACTTCCCAAATGTCAGTGGTTTATCTGGTCACTCCGGTCAAAAAAAGTGGTGGCTATCATAAAAATTAATGAGTATGTTGTTAATGACCAAGTAATCAATCAAAGAATCAACCAGGTAATCAAATCTTCTGTCTTAAATTAGCAAAGAATTAAAATTTGTCTTGAACACGTGGCTTCAATACCAACAACTCTTACCGCCGTCTGTGAAGTGTAGTACTCCTACGTAAGGAATAAATAATCTCTTTCTGCAAAAGAAAGCAATGGCAATGGTTTTTTTTGGAGAGATTTGTCATGAGCTGAGATATAACTCTTTCACTGGACATTGTCAGAACAGAGCATCTTTAGTAACAAAGAAACACATTAACGATGTTTATTATAAAACTACTGAATTTTTATTTTGGTAAAAATTAAAACGTGGATCATTGACAAATTCTGAATGCTTAGAAACTCAAATACTCTTGCAGGGTTAAGTTGGTTACATGAAAATGATGATGAAACAGTGTGCTGATGTTTCCTGGAGTACAGTCCTTGTAACCTATGTCTAAAACATGTGACAACAGCTTCAGAACTAGCACAGTATACGAATTGAATACTGATTGAGTTCACGCGCATATAACATTCCTTGCGTCCTTCAGTCATCACCGAAAACTACTGACCGCTTCTATTTTCACGAACCTGTCCTGTAATTTCTCACTGGGTATACTTTCTTAGTTTTTAGGTGGTTTGTGCTGAACATTATTTGGGAATAGATATTGCGATGCTTTAAATTAAACGTTCATTATGGCTGATGGTTGGTGTATGATTGTCTCTTTGACGCCTATATCTATATCTTCCCTCATATATCTTTTCACATATAGTTGTCACTAAACCGACCGGGTTTTGAATGCAGGTTTAAACAATCACCGTGATGCACGAGATTCTAGACGTGACATCTTATATATTGCAATTAACATATTGCATTTTTTCCCCTAATTCTGCTAAAGCCATGCTATTAGGAGTGGTGTAATTTGCTACTTGTTAAGCCTTTGTATCAACAGTTAGAATGAAACCCAAACCTAAATTGACAAGAGGCCGTATTTTAACGGTTACGTGTGACCATTTGCCAGCTTTAACACTGTCGTCGCTGCCATGGTTTTACTTGCATTACTGAGTATATGAGTATATGAGCATATGCGTATTCTGATGTCCTACTAGCATTAGAGCTACTGCATTTTTGAATGCACTGTTACCGGAGATACATGTTTCGATGTTGTGTCCGTCCGTCATGCCAATGATGGCCTATATTTCTCATGGTATTTCATACAAAAAAATCCATCCGATCGATAACAGCATTCTTCACTCTGATCACCATATTTTATTAACATGTCACAACTACAGCGTTCTCTTGTTTCCTTTACGCTTCATATTTCCCTGGAGTATCAAGCTTCCAGTCTGAAACCAAGGCGAAATGAAGAACATCACCTTGTATATAATATGACATATAGTCGCGGATATCCACGGCATGGGAATGAACTGCGTTAGGTACCGGTACATATATGTAGGTCAATCTGGAACCAAAGCCTTTTTCTCGAACGAACTCTTGTAACATCGCTGGGAAATTTGAGAAAAGGAAACGAATGGAGAATTGCTTTCAGCGTAGGATGTTACACATACACACCGTATGCATAATTTGGAGTATCATATTGCATGCTCAAGTCGTACTGAGAATGATGCTCTACAGTGAGCTATAATGAGGTGATACATGCAAGGAATCATTTTACTAGACCGTGGCTGGTTATAATCAATATCGTCAGACATTCTGTCACAGGTATTGGGGTTGATATCAGATTTGATACATCATGACATTTATAATTCCACAGCCCTAACAAGTACATTCTACCAAACAATACTCTCCAAGAATGTTGGAAGAAAGAAATTTATGTATATTTAAACTCTTAACATTATATAAAAACAGAATAATACCTATGTCGAAGTATGTATAAGTCTTCTCTTTGGTACGTCTTGTGGAATTATTTTCGGCTGGTGTTTTAAGAGCCGAAGACAGCTTAATTTATCTTGCCATCTAGGTTTATTCAGCCATCTTGCAAAGGCAAACCTAATAGAAGGAATTACTGGAAACACAGCTTGGATTTCTCATCTTGAGAGTTGAGACCGCTTTCATTCCAAACTACAGTGTAGCTGTTAAAAATATTAAGTAGTATTATACCTCAAAGGGTTATTTTCCGTTTCCATTGGTCTTAAGACGGTCACGTGATATTCCTCAAAACATGATGCACAACGATCGTGCGCCCAAGAAATGCAACGTCATGCTCACAAAGTTATATCCCACGTTCACGAGACAGTATCCAACGATGCCGTGCTAATACCCAACGATAATGTACGGCAGTTATCTACCTTTGTTATCTCTCCGACGTCCGCTTGATCGAAACGTAAACAACAGTTTACGGTTACAGCTCCGTTATCAACGTACAAATTCGACGATTTAAACACAACCTGAAAAGGTACAATGTTTTATTGGTATAATAAAACATGTGTTGCATGCTGTGGGATGGAATATGAGGAATTGTCAGCTCTTGACAAGTGCTATTCAACTCGCGGTTCGCCCTCGTTGAATATCACTTCTCTCGAGCGGACAATTCCTCAAACCCCATCCCACAGTATGCACTATACGTATAATATACCTTTCGAGAAAAGAAGATATGGACTGTTGTGGACAGTTGCGGGTCTGGTCATCAACATATCATCAACATATCCAGAACCTATTTCGACTGCTCGCCGTTTCCACATCAATATTTCATTAGCATATTTCGTATTGTTTATGGCGTATATTATTCAACTGAATGGACATGCCAATAGCTTAAGGCAGAAGGCAAATTGGATCTCGTTTTGAAAACTCGCTACAAAAGACAGTCTCATCCTTATGAAGTGAAAAATATATGCACGTTAGCTCTTGGTGCTTTTTGTGCATTTGATTTTTCAAATCAGAATACATGTGCATATTCGTGTTTTTAGGATATATTCATTTATTTATTTTATTGGTGTTTTACACCGTACTCAAGAATATTTCACTTATACGACGGCGGTCAGCATTATGGTGGGAGGAAACCAAGCAGCCCGTGGGAAACCCACCACCACCCGCAGGTTGCTGGCAGACCTTTTTATGTTTATAAGTCGACATCATGTGATTGTGAAAGCAATCCGGAGTCCCTGGGAAACGTCGTCATACATATGTATCAAACTCTTTCATTCAATGGACTGTATCCTCGATGTATGTATTAAGAGGAATATAGGATATTCTCCCCCCTTAGAGATGCACTGAGACCTAGAAAAGCAAACACGTGTACGTTTGTTACGCAGGATTAGCAGGCCTCTGTAACGATCCGCTCCCCCCGGAGCTAATGTAACCGACAGCCTCGGTAAACAGGAACAATTAACCATGCAAACAGAGCAAATAGACAGTAAAGAGCATAATTCTCTCCGATGGTGCCACGAACAAATGAGTAGAAATTAATGAGGCAAAGTGCGAGCAGGCGCCAGATCACTTACCGATCGAATATATGGCGAATAATTTAAGGGTGGCCTGTCGACATAAATTCCCGGGACCTTAATGTAAAGCCTGCCTGAATAAATCTTGGGCTCATGACAGCCCTTCAACTTTGGCTACGGTCAGCGGTAGCCAATGTTAAATCGTTATCGAAACCACTGCCAAGGTTGCCATATTAGCCTATGTCATGATTAGGACCAGGCGCGGACGTAGATTGGTTCCAGACCAAGGTTCCAAATGATGACTACTCGCTCCAGAACGACAATGCTTTATCTTTCAGCAGGGCCGCTGTAGAAGTTTATTAGCCTCCTTCAGCATACCCACAAAGGCTTTCCTGTTTGCGCAAGCGACGCTTCACTATCTTGGCCTGTCATCACAGTCTAAATCCAGGGGATGGGGCAAATGGATTTTCTCTCACTTAATGAGGACCATAACCTTCCAAGTGTGAGTGAAATGTTCGCTTCCAATTTCAATGCCATCAAATTTGGCACGCAGTTAACGCCACATCACGTCGACAATTTCTGGCAGTGAACAGGAATTGTCAATCGCTCTTGGAATTCTTTGAGCCGTGTTGGTCAAAATTTACATTACTAAATTCTTGAGCATATAATTACAGGGTATGAACATTTACGGAAATTATAATTAAAATATCTTGTTCGATTGCTACTATTTACTTACCAATATTTACCATTTGGTTACGTACATGTATGGATGTGTAAAGCAAAGCAGTTAACCTAGGTCCTCCATTGCTGACTTTTGTAACGATGAATTATTGTTAGTATTTACCATTTGGTTACGTACCTGTATAAATGTGTAAAGTAATGCAGTAATCCTAGGTCCTCCGTTGTGGACTTTAGTAACAATGAATTATTTTCAATCGTTACCATTTAGGCACTTATGAATGTATCAAACAAATAATGAAGCAAACTTATATCCTTCGTTACTTCAGAATTACGGCATTTATACGCCTTACCCCACAAAACTATTAATGGGCTCGTATCTGCATTCATCTTATCATACACATATATAACACAGTGTACACAGCTAGCCCTTGAGGCTTTGTGCGGTGTTATTCCTGTTAGGAGCAATGGGAAGCATTTGTCCACGATCGTCTAAAAGAGAAACCATTGATGTAAGTTATGAGGGTACAGCCGAGGCAAATCTTGGCAACCACACGTCCATGTAATAAGCGTGGACATCGAGGTTGCTGTTTTCTTTAGATTAGCCACCATTTTGTGGGGAAAGTCAGCAAAACACAAGCTGATACTTATCAGGCGTGCTGACACGTTTAATGATCATAGCCAAAAACAATAATCCAATCTTCGGACAGCTCTCACAATTTGCGATCGATATGAAAACAAAAAGACCATATGACTGCTTATTAGGTTTTTACCGGGACTAGCTTGAATCCAGTTTTTATTAAGTTATCTGCTGACTTTCATATAGGCTGATGGCTTAACTACTTCCTCCGAAGCCCAACTATTGCCAGCCTTCCATGCGAATTATACCGGCCACGTTGTTTCGAAAAACTCAATTCGTTATTGCTCAGACACATATATCAAAACCTTTTAACAAAGTGAATATAAATGTGACTCGAACGCTCAACTCTTGGATAAATCATCCTTTCAGACTTGATTCTGGTCTAGTTTTCTCACATTTTATTCATTGTATTGTCAATGGCGATGATTTACGTTTTTCCAACAAAAACGAATTTTCAACGACTGATACACCGGAAAAGAATTATTTCGAAGAGTCCCATGTTTATCACTACTGAAGATATCCATTCCCACGTCGTTTTTGCGATGTGTAACAAGAACTGCATCTTAACTCTGCTTATATATAGGGAGCACATATTCTGCACACTGGATTTTCCTTCTTTAAGTGTAAAATCTTGGGTAATCAAGAGAGCTCAAGCTCTTGAAAACGTATATACAAACCTAACTAAACAGAAACACCTAAGAGTTCCCTCTCATCGAAAACATAGAAACTTTGGCTCATTAACACTGAGTGATTTCATCTGGTAATAGTAGTTTTCGGTATAACAATGTCGTTTCATTACTATTGCCTTTCGGACATAAATTGCTAACGTCCTACTGCTGCGTTCACTATAGTTTCTACCTCTTATATTGTTACCCGACAAAGTTTATAATGCAAACCTATGGCTTTGTTTTTTTTGTAAATATATTTAACACCTTGTTATATTTTCTTATTGTCATAGGGACTCCTGCAAATGATGGCATACATCAAAGAACATTAATTAATGTCGTATATATAGGTTTTATATATATTGTAAGTATTGTCACAGGAACTGGCATGTTGATGTCCTTATGTGTACATCATGCATCTCTTGCAAATATTTAATTTTCCTCTAAGCCCGATATCTTCTTGAGCAATGGCCTTGGTACATAGTACAGGAGTTTGAACGCTGAACAATGGAAATTGTTTAACTAAGCTTGTAACAAGCTTGTCAGCGTCCCTTATCCCCTGTTGGTGCTCTAGCGTATACATGAACTGATACTTTGTCCGTTTATTACTGAAGCCATAACGGTGGGTTGTCGTCATGAAGGTTTGGGGAAGCACTAAACAGTGGGTTATTACCTTTTCCACTGTTGGAGCCAATTGGCGTGTAAGCTGAAACGGCCGACCATTGTAACCTTTGTCTATCTCTAGGCTTCTGGGTCTAACCTCTTTGATCAAAACATCGGATGAGTCCACTGCCGTCAGAAATCTACTTATATGATATTCAGTAAGCCGGGTTGTGGAGAACACTCAGTAATGCCCTGCCACTGTCAAAGGCTAGCTAAGGAAGATAAATCAGGTTGAGAGCCGGCTCAACTTGCCAATGTAATTCGGCTTCGTTGCCCAGTTGATCTGCTTCGGACTCCATGCGTGTTGTGCTAATCTGAAAGCGAGAACATAATCAGTTCCGATGGGAAAACGAAAGCGAGAAAGCAAAAAAAGCAATAATCAGAAAGAACACGCTTTCAGTTGGCTGAATTACTTACGGAAGGCAGAATTGGGGAGGTAAAGAAGAGTAACTGGCTGAGACAAGCTGCTTATACAGTCATTGGACTGGCTTTGGATTACCGCTGCTCATAGTGGGATTGCGTGCGTTCACTTGACAGCGACCATTACAGCAGATAACAACACGTGGTTGGTCACAGCCCCAGAGCAAGGCCCTCTTACTGCCGGGGGCCGTCAAATAGTCTCAGACACTCGCGAGTTCCGGTGCGTTATTCGATCCACGACTGCTTCGTTGCGACAGGCTACTCTTGACTGCTGCCACCGGACCAGGGCATCCACGCAACCCTCACTATGACCACTAAATGTTGTCATCCAGGCATTTGCCTTGTGATTGTCGCATGTGGTAAGTATATGTTTGTTGTCTTATTTCAAGCATTCTGACATTTTTATAAAATCTTTATGTTGATGATTTGCAATATATTTGAACTCAAAATCAATGCACATAGACGGCATACCTGCTGCTAATTTCGTTTTAATCGCCACATAATTTTAATCTATTGACATGTTTGTGTCATCTGCCAGGATTATGTTTACATCTTCCTGTTTTCGTAGCCTAAGAATAGGAATACGGGATTTTTCATCGTTCTCAGCGAGTGATATATCCATGTTGTAACTGAATTCGGCAGCCTCTTGGGATGAACATCTGCAATTGATAAATGAATAACTTATCGATGTTAAACACAGAGCAAATCTACTCACATTGTGGCTATGGCGATTTGGACGGTTGGCTCTCTCAAGTGACACCGGTTTATGTCAGCGTAGCCTACATACATGTAGACAGTAGTGTTTTTACACCATCCAGTTGTGCCATTATCACTTTTTGCTCCCTGTGCCATTCTCTTCTGGCAAAGACAATCACAGGGGTTTACACTTGATGAATGGAGTCTTTTTTGCAGTCTACTTGTGATGGGCTTCGTCACGCATGTTGTTAAGCGAACGAGACCCATTTCGCCTTGAGACACATATGCTGAACCCTCTCACAACCTTCCTGCTGGCTGTAGTTAGCCATTGGGGGAATGTTTTTAGGAGAATATAACATTTCAATCCGATGCCGTATCTAATTGCACAGAAGGCTTCGTCTGACGACTCAGAGAGAACGTTGCCTTTTAACGTTGTAAGGAAGCGCAGACTGGCCATTAATACCGGAATTGCATTCAATCCAGGCATTTTTTTTAATATGATAGATTCATACTGTAAGGGAGGAAACAAATTTACACCGTATTTTTATTTCATGCTAACGGAATTGAATCCACACAGTTGCTAGGGATGTATAAGTTACTGTTTTAACATTTACATGAACATTTAGAAATAAAACCCCGACTGAGCTAAATTGACAAGAGGTCAGGATTCATCAGTTATGAGTGACCAGTTTATAGTTATATTTATCAACTATAACACTGTTGTCGCTGCTTTACTGTACGTAGTGTTTACTGTATGTAGTTTTTATAGTAATAGGCTTACCTAACTTAATCCAACAGGTAATCTAGTCACGTCTACGTAACATCAGAAGCGGAATTCTTCATAAAAAAATGACTTATTTTGAGCAACGAAATAATGACAGTTTTAAAAAGCAAGGCTCACGTGTTTTAAATACATAGTGCATCTGTGTCATAACGCGAGAGTTGTGCAATGTGGTGGACGTTTACACAAATGCGAACGAGGCCCAGGGTTGAGATTTGGTGTGAAATAAGTAACTACTCCTAACCACCACATTCGGTTGTCTAGTTAATTCCAGGGTGTGTGGAATATCTTCTGGTGATGGAATCCATTTTATTAAAAGGATGTAAGATAGGTCAAGCATAACTGTCACGATGATACATGCTGTAGTGAGATGCGTCGCCAGTGTGATGTTTGACGCAGGATTTACGCCCTATATATAAAAGCGGCTACAGTTTGCCTTTACCATTTGCAACACTAACTTTGCCTTTAGGACTAGACAGGCTTTATGCCGGAGAAGGATTTCTTGGAAACACCCTTCTGTGACAAGTACCAGGCTTCCGTAAAGTTCCACCAACACGTACATGACCAGGTCGAGGTAAATAATGTACATCGATTCTAAAGAGACACACCGAATAATCGCTCATAGACGAAATGTGTAAAATGTTACCGGCTGAAACCAGGGTTTTGATGTACTTTATTACGATCCCAGAGAGCTTGACTGGAGAACTTCCCTCATTGTCTCATCTATTATACACACTCTTAGCGTGATCGCCTTGGGTATAGACTAACGTGATGTTTATCTTCTTGTGAACGTAGGAGTTATGTTATACAGACTTAGACCATTACAAAATCGCATTGGTCTTATCTACACAAACTGAAGCAGTGGCTTCATTATTTTCTCTTACTGCCGGTAGATTTGCTTATCGTTTGATATTGTGTAGAAGCAAGTCTGTTGTTTGTATTGACTCACCGAAGGCCTTATAGAGATTAGATAGCATTTTGTGGATCTGTTCAGCCTATGTAACTGGGAAAGTCTTGCATCCCTAATTTCGTTTCCAACCACAAACGCAACACCACGACCATCTCGCCACAACCAATTTACTTACACCGTGATCTCATTTTAAAGAAATCGTTCTTGTTTATCTCTCGAGCGGTGTTTTGGAGGAAACGGTGGAAAAAGCGTTTAAATTATCGAGCCGCAAACTCAGTCGTGGTAAAATACTGGGACCTACAGACACTCAAAGAACTGTTTTCTTCCTACTGGGAATACCGGATTTCACAAATATTTTTTTACGCACATGTAAAAAAAAGTAGAAAGCTCTGTACTCCAGTAACATGTTCTTGAACATGTACTAATGTCACACCACACATTTGCTATTACGTGAACACTGCTTGCAAGTTATATCCTACAAGCTCCGGCCGAATGCGGGAAGATCTGAAAGTAATCTGCGGATTGTCATGGAATTACCCCTGGCTATGCCCGGTTTCCTCCCATCATAATGCTGACCGCCATCGTATAAGTGAAACATTCTTGAGTACGGCGTAAAACACCAGTGAAATAAATAAGTGAATATATCCTAAAACCACGAATACACACATGTATTCTGATCTGACAAATCAAATCTATTCCACAAAACTTCGCAAAGGCTTTATGTGCGGTTTACAAAAAAATTCCACCTGTTCAATTCACACTGTGGACGTGCTTTTTATGATTGATTTCTCTATTCTCAATTCTTTTATCGGGCTTGGTTTTGTGTGTGTGCAGCGCTGGCATCAAATTCAAATCTTTAGCACGTTATAGATGAATGCCGCCTTTCATTCCATTCATGTGGAATAAGTCTGTTATGTATAATCAATTCAGATCATGTTCACAGCATTCAAAAAAGCTCACCCGAGAACTGAGATTGTATGCATTCCCTCTCGGATTTTATGTTAAGGATTTTCCATGCGTTTGCTCCATTGTACAAGGCTCTGTGTGCGCTGGGCGTTGTCCAGTTCTACCTGAGTTTAATCCATACCTCATTCTTATGTTCAAAGACCATGCATTTCCAGAATATACATGTATCTGGCATCGAAATACGACTAAGTGGACACCGCAACATCACTGACAGAATACATAGTGTAGTGGTCCAATTTGCGTCTACTTTAATAAGATGTACGAGCGATTGTCTTTGCACACTCTATAGCCCGCTGGTATCTATACTGTGTAGCAACAGCAACATTGATTACTCGCAGTGTCATCAGCAAATGCTTCATCTTGGTTCTGGCATGGGCAATTCTACAATATTTTCATTTCACGCCGAGATAAGGAGGCACCAAAAGCAGATATCATCTGTAGCTGCCTGTCGGGATTGACACAACGCTGTTTTCTGACAGTAAAACTTTAATGGAGGAGGTGGGGTTATGTCGGGTGCAAGCAGACTGCACTCCTGTGAGCAGGCAGTTTCTTAGTGTGATGATATCAATAATGATGCCGCATGACTGGAACAGGCGACAGGCCGCCACAGGATGGGCAACTTGGGCCAATTGATCACATGGCAGATAATTTGGAGAATAAATTCTAACAAATAGGCGGCAGATGCATTGATTTTTTTATTTGCAGGATTGAAAAACATCCCCCCTAGCTAACGATATTGGGATCTGTAGCCTTCAGGCATCACCATTATATTGGAATGTAACCAATTTCTTGCATTAAAGGGTGGCTAACAGCGCCCGGGGATAGCACTCGATAAGGAGACAGCCCGGCTGGTAAACCGTTTGATAACATGACCCATTTGCCTCTTGGCGACCACAAAGAGCACCGGACACCGGGGCTACAGACTCACCCACAACCATTCCTGTTGGAAGCCTCGAGCATTATATGTTTTGGAGTTATTAACTCAGGTACTTACACATGGATGTGTAAAAGATAGAAAAAATAAACACTTGAGGTTCATTACGAATTTTGTACATACATATAATGGAACATATGATGTTGACCTTTTATGCGGCTATCCAGGATCGCTGGCAATTAATGGGCTTGTAAAATATTCCCACAGAATAGATTTCAAAGGAGAGTTTTTTTAGTTCACTCTGGTGTGTTGTATAGAAGCGTACGTCGGCTTAAGGCGGTTAATGCCATTCCCAGTACGCATAAGATTTCTCTAGGGGGTCGTCCGGAATAGGTAGCGTTGTATATCGATACAGATGGCAAGAGTAATGCCAGTTGCCAGCTTAGATCGAAGGCGTTCATATAATCGGCAGAATATACGGAGTTTGGCGAAGATATGTACATCTAACAACATGTAACCTGTGGCGGATATTTAACTGACAACCACCTTTGGAGTTCGTTACGTTGCTGGAAATGTCAAAGGTTTTGCTCAGGCTTTGATGATACTAAAGGCAAACCAATTACGCTTCCTCCCCAGTTAGGCCGTTGACTGAGGCTACAGGTGGCGCAGAGGTTCACAGCGTTCCCGATATAATTGCGCAATTTTGTTACTGCAACCGTAAAGGCCATTTTTATCTATGTGTATGTGCAATGTTATACATGATTGCACATATTCGTACATGAGAGCCGAGTTGTCTTTTATTTTCTAAGTAACGCTTAGGCGTCGGATCCATGTCAGTCTACACCAAAGTATTTTCACAACACCAAAGAACAGTTTCCACTACTCTCTACTTTATAAGTTTTTTGTGACTAAATCGCGGTTGTCCCTCATCAGTATGACTTTTTTTTTAGTATTGCAATATACACACGAATCATATTTTAAACTGTGATTAACGTTTTACACTTTTAAACCAGTTATGCATCAGAAGGCGTGAAGTTTCGGTGAGTTTTGCGATGGAGATGTGTTGTAATTTACCACTTAAAGTTTCTATGTAGGGGATGGAAATGAGAGATTTGCCATTTCGTCTCGTTTCTATAAAACTTAGTTTTCAGCCACTGGTTCATTTGGTGCGAATTAGGACAGAAAAGGGTGGGCTATCCACCTTCAACGAAAGCCCCCTACTGAGAGTATTAAACTGCTAACCATTGTGCCCCGAGCCACACTTAGCTAAACAGAGGGGGATAAAATGTCAACGGGCTATGCAAAGTGTTGAGCCTTAATGTCAATGTGCTGCTGGAAGACAGTTACCACGATCCTTGTAACAAATAATGACAAACGGTGACATAACATGTCTTATGGATCTTTTGTCATTATTGAAACCCTTTGTCGGAGTACTGTTAAAGTACATGTTTGGCTTATCAATTAATGAAAACGGAGAAAAACAGCTTATACGGAATTTGGATTCAGTACTGAAGACGTTATTACACTTAAATGCGTGCCTTTCGTATTTTCACGTGCCATTTTAACTCACTTTTTGTTATATTCAGTGCTAAAAGCATGTTGCTTAGCTGGGTGTGTTTAGCGTCTCACTGCCAACGCGTATTTCCATCAACCTGTGAGCCGACACCGTAATGGAATTTGCTTCACCAAGCTCTTTCAGGTAATCAGAAAGAATCGACGGTGATCATTTGTTCCCCTGTTAACAATTAGTCGCCAGTGTCACACCTTTGACGTTGAATATTCAGTTCCCCGACAGTTATCATCGGATGACTAAACAAGTTCGTGACTGTGCAAGACGGCAGAAAATCTGAACTACTCTATATGTCTGAAACCACTTAACCTGTTTGTGACCTGACATGGCTCAACATTGACCATACAATAAAAAAGTGAGGCTTTGCACTACGCTCACACATACCACATCCCAAAATGTAGGGGTATGTTTTATTTTCGGACGCAAACAGAAGATAATCTTAACGTTCTTTTACATGCATATGTATGTTTCTTCTGTACCTAAATACCTGCCCACGTAGCTTACAGGCACATATAACATAGGTCCGGTTTTCTTGTCGGAAAAAAGTTCTTTCTGACGTCATATGATGTCATATCCGAAATGTGCCACTTACACTTGGTTTAACCTTAACTTAGCATGTAGTCAACTAAGTAAAGAGCAATTACATCCAGGCGTAGTCTTTCTGTTACCTGCTTCTCTTTGCAGGCCGGGTCGGGTCATACCAAATGCATTAAAATGCTACTTGTTGATGCCCCACTTGGCACTTAGCAATGGGAGGTTAGAGTAATGAAAACAGGACTGGCTGGCCCAGTGTCAGTATAATGTGACTGGGTTGGTTGTCATGTCTTGTATCTTTGGCATGATGTTGCAGTGACAGGAGCACTTTGGCGACATGGACTCGACCTGCCACAATAAGACACAGTATATGCACACACACACACACCTTATGACTCCTCGTCGTCATATTACTGAAACATTGTTAAGTACGACGTTAGACCTCAAGTATTCGTTTATTTTCTTTGCATGATTTCTTCCTATTTTCGAACTTTATATTCTTTCTCTGGTTCTTTGGTGGTTTGTGCTATACGTCGTTTTCGGAACTGACCTTGCGATTATTCACCTGGAACGTTCTTATTGGTTTACGGCTGGTATAACAATGTCTTCTTCGACGCACAGATCGATATTCCTATAAAGATTAATGTAGAAGAATACTAAAAAAACACGTAAGCGTAAATTGAATAAATCTACATTTTTTATGGTTTATAGTTATTTTTGTACTCAGTACACTGAAGTTTAATGGTTGGATTCTATAGAGTTTTATAGGTGTCAGTTATGTCATAAGTGTTTAGCTCCTCACATACAACTACATCTATGTCAAGTTTAAATAGCTCTGTTTTGTGCAGTACAAGATATTACCCTAGTTAGTAGTAAACTTGGGCAAGTCTAAGTGAAAATAAAACTACACAAAACCTCTTAATAACATCGTAAATTCCACCTGCCTCCTAGAATTTAAACATTTAACTCCAATGTATTCAAACAGTTATTAATAATAAAGTCATCGCGGTTGACAATTATAGAGTCGTACATTTTCACGCTGGAAAAATGCAATCAAATACCTTTATTCTTCTAACCGACTAATTAAGTGGAAACTTCTGCCATGCTGGTTATGTAATTTGCACTACATTCAAGAGTAATTTTCCCCTCGACAATTTAAATCATCTCTGATAGAAAAGCCATAATCGAATGGTGAAGTTTAGAATAAGACCGTTATAAATCTTATGAAATGAACATTGATCAGCAATTTCCGTCTAGTTTAAAGTCTCTCCACGACTTGGGATTTTCCATGAGGGAAAGAAAGAAGATCTGATCGACTAAGTTAAACAGACAGCGTGTCACACCAGTTTCCAGACAGTTGTACTTTGTCTGCTGGGTTCGATTTACGGTGCATTTATCACGCCGAAGACAGCGTTAAACAATTATCTGGATTGGTTAGAGCATCAGGACTGATAATCACATGGCTATCACCCCCGATTGTCAAAGAGGAGCGAAATCTGAACGGTTAAATGACGGGCCATCGACCCGGCGTCTAGACGGAACTGACGGCATGAATACCGAATGCAAATGATAAACGATCTGCATTCAAACACGGAATAAATCCAAATCTGTATAGGGAAACGGGGAAACGAAATTAGCAAGCTTTACGAAGTCGGTGGGAGGGACGGGCAGGGCAAATATGTCATTCTAAACTATACGGATAGCTTAACCTCTATCTAGACTGAATACATGTTGCCTTTGGTTAGTACGTCAACGTTCTCAATGCAGAATCGACAATTATGTTAACACCATTGCCTGGAAGCTGTTTAGATTTCGAGAGGCGCAGTATTTGGATTGACTTCAATATTAATCAGAGATATTAACCCTTATCGCCATGTGAATACTTTTGGCCTCATTTGCCACAAATCTATTGCTGATTTTGATATTGTAAGATAAGTGAAACCTAGAATGTTTTGCCCATATCCTTAAAACTTACTTCAGGTTTCGATGTGACCTTACAAATATGTACAGAGTGAGTGAGTGAGTGAGTGAGTGAGTGAGTGCTTGGGATTTGACGTCGTAATCAACAATGTTTCAGTCATATGACGACGAATGTACAGAGAGAAAAATCCTGTCTGGCTACATCTGTTTAATGTTATACATGTACCAGTATTGAGAAGCACAGTATGCAGACCAATAAATGTGACCATTGTTCATGTTAACGCACTAAACCTCCATCTATATCCCCACAATACAAGCATTTAATGTGTGTTTATATTTAACAAAAAAACAATAATAACACTCATAATGAATAATCATTAGAGCTTATATTGCTGTATGTTCGTATAAATGTATTTTTGAACTTGAAAGAATGTCAACGCTAATAACAACCCTGTAGTCATATGGTATTCCCTATAAAATGGTTGTACTCATAGTTAACACCAAATATATTAACATCCCTGACTTCCAAGGTTACAGATCTGTACTTTAAATGAGGCATGAAACGTATCTGAATGTTAGCTCTTCTCTTAACTCCTAAAAGCCGGGGCTCAGCTGACGGCAAAAAAAACTCATTAAAACTGAAGATTTCTAGATGTGGGTTGATACCATTGTGATCTCATGTTACAAACGTGACCTACTGGCAGATTTCTGCAGATAACCCGGGCTTTGCTTAGGCATTTAATTCGTTTAACATGTGTGTTGTATTAAAATGGCGACCTCATTCTCCCGTATATCCAGTTGTGCGGGTGGTTAGTTACATCTGGGTGTTCTCTATTACGACCAGCTTAGTGCTTTGTAAGAGCCATTAACAACTGTGCTTAACCCAGTTCCCTGCTATATGCAATGCTATGAAAATGCGGATGAATGAAGACTAGAAAATACAACCAAATCTTATTTCATAATAGAACTGCAACAAATTGTGGTATAATCTGTTTTTTTTTTTTAGCGAGTCGGCTATATTCAGCTCTCCCTACACAGAATTGCCTTTAGTCAATGACATGTAACAACACAAGCTCTACACACGGACATGTTGGAAGTCCATATTATTACAAGGGAAAAAAAGTTAGAACACTTTTTCTGGTTCATAATGTTTAAGTCCACCGACTCGGCTTCGACGGCAAGAACCACGGGTGCCTCGGGTGACGCCATAATGGTTCAAAAAGCGGTGACATGCTGGATATTGGGCGGAGTGCAACGTGTTTGGCGGAGGGCGACAAAAGTTACCATAACTGCTATCGGCTTAACTATAAACCCTGTTACTGACACTGCCAAATCTGAAATTGTTCACATGCTTTAGTATCGTATAAATGACAGATCTCACGCTGGTGTGTATTTAGAGAAGGGTGTTAGGAAATTAAAGCTATTTAGTCCATTCTCAGAGACAGTAGTGTAGGCTGTGTTACTGTATGGAGTTTGTTCTAACCGCTTGTTGCATTCTAAAATAAAAATGTACCTACTGCTTCCGTGGGGATTACTTCCCTAACATACATAGGCGCCATGCCTTTCACAACAGCGACATCGAAAGCGAGGCTAGTGCATTACGTCACCTGATCTTGGATGACTACTTTTCACACTTACCACTTGATTTTGCATAACAGAATTCAGAGGGGTTGCAAAAATAGATATCGTGGGTTCCTCGCCGTGTTGTCGACGCTGGGTGACCCAAAGCATAAGCTGATATATTAAACTGCAATGACATCCTTCTTCCCATATGCCGCACGAAGAGTTGTGACGTGCTTTGCTTTCAACTGTACAGAAACGCCACCGCTTGCCTTGGCATACTAAATTACTTCTTCCAACTCTGTCTTTCGTGGGCACCGTCATGCAGAGTAACTTAATATTCATTAGCTAATACGTGAGTAAATAGTTCACTTTTATCTTGGATTTTTTGATTAATTGAGATACAGGTAGGGGCATGATTTTATACCATTAGTAGATATGGATATCTGAAAATACAATTTTTTTTAACAATTCGCAATTGCAATTACGCCACTTCAGATTCACAACGTACGTAGGAAGGTTTGCTAGCAACCTTCAGATGGTCCTGGGTTTCCCCCGGGCTCTTCCCATTTCCAGCCCACCATAATGCTGGCCGCCGTTGTATAAGTGAAATATTCTTGAGTACGTCGTAAAACACAATTCAAATAAATAAATCAAATAAATATCACGGCACCGTATGATCACGTGGAAAGGAGTGTGATCTCGAATGCGCTTGTTGGTGCAAGCATTGAAAAATAAATTACTCTCCACGCCCATTGTCCAGCATGCAGCTTGCTTTTGAACAATTATGACGTCCCCCGAGGGAACGAGTTCTTGGTGTCGAAACTAAGCTTATGGAGTTTAGCATTATGAAATAGGAAAAGTATTCTAAATGTATTTTCCTTGTAATAATATGCACGTTCAACATGTCGGTGTGTAGGGCTTGGGTTGTTACGTGACACTGGTTAAACTTTGGTAGCGAGTATGACTGATTTTACAGACTACTGAATGTAGGCGACACTCTAAAAGAAATAGACTATAATTAGTTATAAAAGCACGACACGCGGGTCTTTTATCAGAGATAAAGGTGTTCGTCTTTCATACCAGAGATATTGGTGCAATACCAGTAGGCCTACCTCTCAATTTTCAAGTTATTGAAGATTACAAGTCTTCAGCATTTGTGAAGACAAGATTGATGCTTTAGTTCTTTATCAGGTGCTCATTGTGAAAAGCTATTTTTCGGTTAATTGACTTCACTTTACCACGTGATAGTAAATCTCAACTTTCAGATTCTCCACGTGTCCCACTAGTTGTTCCAACTTGTTTAGTGGGAGAAAATCTATGCATCTATTCGTTAAAACAGACATTCGTGTACCAGCCGTCAACCAATAAGAATTTTCCACGTCAATAATCGCAAGGTCCCATGCTTAATGCTCGTCAGTGGATTTGCATAAACCGTTTCTGTGCTGTTGTAACTGATGCCATAACAAATTTCTTATACTTGAAAATGGCTCAGGGATGTGTAAATTGCTACTATTTAAACATTTACATCAACTCTTAGAAAAAAGACCTAGAGAAGTAAATTTTGAGAAGCCCTATTTCACCGGTTATGTGTGACCATTTGCCAACGATCAAACTGTCGCTGCCCCGGTTTTACGCTTAGAATTATTTATGAAGAAATGAATCAATGAATGATTCATTCAATGAATCAATCGGCCAATCAATCAATCAATCAATGAAACCTCTTCAGTCAATAACTGGAATCGCCATGTCAAACGAAACATGCACTCCGGGACATTCAAACAACTTGAAGGCGTAATTTATCAACGGACCGCTGTTTTTTTTTAAGTATAAAGCAAACCGATTAGGCCCATTATGGAAAACAATAACCGGTATTAACACATTTTAGAAGAATTTAACAAAGTAGTCTGAACGAAAGAATCCAGGGTGCCGGGAATAAAGCACCAGTTTTTAGCCAGTAAGAGACGGGCCGTTTTCTATGTGGCGAACATATACATGTATGTGCAGTTACTGGTGGAAGTGGCGAGTGGTCTCCGACTAGCGTAATGCATGATCAACGATGGAATAAAGCTACCAGATCTCAGTCTTTGCCACGTACTTAATAAACTCTCTGATTTATAGATACAGCCGAATCAGCGGGGGCCAGATTCGAACTCGCGGTCTCATTAGTCAACGGCGTGTCGCTTTCCGGGAGAACCCATTAGACGGATCGACCGCAAAATATTCTCAGTTTGATAATAGGCATCAGATGAAACGAGTGTAAACCAAAGACAGGAGAGCACAAGTTTACCATTTCTGTCACCATTATGCAAAGGTTAACATCTATGAAAATCGGCGTCTAGCCGGTGTTTCTCTTGGTTTATTCATGGATTTAAGCACTAAATGAAGGATTAGATTGTTAAATTGCCTGTCGGGCTCTGTGTATAGTACTCGTGAACTTGTTTATACTTGCAAATCGTGAGAGAATAAATGCTTTCATTCGATACAGTTTACACTTCGTGTTTCATCAAAACCTAAATTGAGGCTGAATGAGCAGTGTTTAGACATTCAGCAGATCTCCCAACACATTGTAGTGTTTAAGTATATATATATATATATATATATATATATATATATATATATATATATATATATATATATATATATATATATATATATATATATATATATATATCAGTACTTTCTTTCTCCCCTAGCTCCCGTTATTCTATGCTTTGTACAATGCATGACAACTTAGAGCCGACTGCTGGAATCGGATACTTATCGCTCAGTGTGATTGTGTAGGATTTGTGTACATTAATCATCCCAGTTTACGATCCGTGCCAATATAAAGTCTGATCTATGTTGCCTTTCTGTGAAGCCCATCAGGATTTTCCTGTATACTCAGTGTCATCGCCGCTGAATCGCATTTCGAAACAATTAAATATGGATATACCAAACTAAGACTCGAGAACCCGATCCAACGGGTGATGTACATTCAGACGACATCATTAAAGGTCTCCTGTATTAAGACTGATCCTTGAGCAAGAAGTTGTACTAGCCATCTATGTATCAGGACAACGTTCACTTCCCATCGGACAATCGCCCTTGTGTCTCCAACTGATAGCTACATAATTGAGTGGAATAGGCACAGGATGACAGGGCGCCCAAACTAGTCACTGTTTGACCGGATATACTAGCCATGCCCGACTCCAATTTGTACGACATCCCCGATTGATTATGACCAGCGTGTCCCACCAAGGAACTTAATAATTTGCCCGAAGAAGACGTGCTCCTGTGACTGCTGTTGCTGTAGAAATAACGTTTGCAATAAGCTGTGTATATAGCCATCGATTCACTGCTTGTCACATGCCGCCATGTTTGCTAGCAAACGGTTTAAGACTCTTTCCAAGCTGTTCTAATTTGCAAATCTCTTCAACGCGATCTTGGCAAACTCTTAAATGACACCTCGAGTTTTCTGGAACTCCAAGTGGAAAAAATCTCAAATGTGAACTTTTTTCAACTGTAGTTTAACGCCTGGCGATAATCATTTTCCCGAAAAGATAAGAACATTACACGGTATAAATAAGATGTGTAAAGACTATATCAATTTAGTCGAAATGTAAAAAAAAATATGTGATAAGAAATTACAATTTAAAGGAAAAAAACCACTTGCTTTTCTGTGAAATATTTTAAAATGAAGCACTTAAGACATTCCCTGAGGCGCCGTTCCCTGATTAAAAATGCCGCCATTTCCCTGGCAAACAGTCTAAGACCATATGCAATCATTTTCCATTCCATCTTGAGTAGGATTGAGTATAATATCTGCTGCCTTTTATCCAAACCTGATATACGTATCGAACGCTCTTTGAAGAGAATAGTTCAAAACCTACCTAAGAAATAGAAAATCTGGGTAAGAGGAAATTGATCTTAATTATTAAATTCCTGAAGACAGAGATTAATCTGTGAGCATATATTTGCGGACATGTCTGTGGAAGAGATAGCGCTGAATACATATACCTCCAATCCGTGCAAAAGGCAGGTCTTTGAAAGGCATTCAGGACAGATTTTATAGTACAAATCATCTACCTGATTCAGATGCTTTGAATTTTATAGTCACTTTGTACAAGAAGTTGAACATAAAGACGATCAATATTATTGAGTTTCACTAAGAAAACATAGCATTTGTATAGAGTTGTTGTTTCCCATACTGATATTGCAAATCCCTGTGCCACTGCATGGTGCACGATTTTGATTTTTGAGATATCTGCTGTAGAGATCTTGACATACCGGTTTCTCTTCCAGTTTCATTAAATTGTATTACTACTTTGATGAATTCAGTCAGCAGGAAATTACTCAAAAGATCGCAAACTTGGGTAATGTTTTTCTTTACACTGTTTTCTTTTAGTTTCCTGAATTAGGTGTATCTATACAGTAATTAAAAATGTAACAAACAAGTAGAACAGTTTGATCAACGGACATGTAATTGACAAAATGTAAGTTGTTTTCAAGCTTCAAAATCATGCACCAAGACTGTGGGTGGACAAAGTAAGGACGTCGTGAGGCGAAGATAGGATTTGTCACATAAGTTCTTGTTCTTCAGGGTGCAGTAATTCTGAAATAACACAGTAGTGAAAATATACTGAATGTATATTAAATATGTATAATTAATTATCTGTGCAGACTGTGTGGCCACAATCAGGGCGGAGCTCGTCAATAGCTATAGGTTAGTGAAAGCAACTAGTGACATTCTGTCAGAGACAAACGTTATATCATGATGACGCCGTTTTCAGTTTACCGATGGTTAGCAGTTGTCACAGACATATTGATGGTTTTCTATCTGACAATAATCTTGCAAGTGATGGGCCATCTCGTTGCATTTTTGCACAACCTGCCTTTTCAAGGAATGTGTTTACCGGAATCGAATGCTTTGAGAGCCTCCACACAGGCAATGCAGCACAAGAGACCTGGCAGATCTTGAAAAACGGGAAAAAAGTCTTATTAATTTGAAGACGCCGGAAGTAAAATACAAATCTCGTCCTCCACTCACCTCCTCGTGGCAACTTTGTGAATTCAAGATTTGCTGTCTAGGGTAGCTGTCGCCATCCAGTGATGTTTCATTATCAGGTTGAGCAGCATTAGCATTACAGAACCCCAGTGTCGCGTAAACAATTGCATACCCAATCTCGTTGAAATAATTGGGAAGAGATCAAGCTTTATAGAAATTAGGCTGAAACAGGATTCAAGACGCCAAGAAATGAATTAATGGATTGTAAGCATGGCGCCTAGGAATAAATACGTTATATTTAGAAGCGAAATACTAAAGTTGTTGGGTGAAAAGAGACGCGGTGTAAGAGGGAAAACGTATGTCCAGATGTGTATGCAAAATCGATGTCCGGACAATATCGTTAGTCGACTTCCGTTCTGGGGTAAGCCACAGGCTGCGACCTTTTTATTGCATTTTTTCTCTGTCGTTTGCTGGAGTCGTGAGCTGCCGGTAAGGCATTTAACGGTACTAATTTTGCCGGACGGTGTGTCGACGAGTCGGTCGGCGTGAAGCAGGCCCTCGGGGAGATCAAAGCCTCATATTGATTTGCTGTTTGTCAAGTAGGATCACGGTCGTTGGCGGATTGTTGGGAAGTTTAATCGAGCCTTAACTTTAGAAATTGGTCCCCGCCGGCAATTGCTATCCATACGCCGTTAATATGTTTTAATCACAAAGCTGATGGCCATATGAAAGTCTCTAATCCCTGGCCCAAAGAGAGGCTCAACTGGCAAGCGTACAGATGGTAATTGTCTGCGAAAACAAATATCTATTATCATCTCATATGCTTGGAGTTGAATCTAAAAAGTGAAGGGCTGTACCACTGAGGTATGATTGATTTGTCGTATTTTCTTTCTTTTAAAGAAAAAGACCAACCTGTGACTCATTGCAATGTATCCTTCTGATCACTTGACTTACGGACACACTCTTTTTTTGGAATTTAACAAAGACCTATAGCAAAGACAGTAAATCCAGAATAGTGACAACAGGGTAATAATTGGCAAATGGTCCCACGTAACCGGTGACATACATGTACGATATGTTGTCAATATACCTGAGAGGTACATGTTAAGGTATTATTCTAACTGCTCATATAATCCCGTAAAAAGCTGAAAATTCTACGTCCCCTGCCACAAATACTTAAGCAGAAAAACACAGTGAGGTTAAACTGCAATTTATTAGACGTCACTGGGCTATGATTACTCAAAATGCTGTAATGTCACAAAATCAACCAGCCGTAGTATCTCTCTGATTCGCACCTTTATTCTTGACATGAATTAGTTATTCATGCATTATTTCGCATAAAACACTTCTAACCGCTGCCATGCTCCGTTCAATGTAATTAATAGTCGCTGTGTTCCTAATCTTAATCTGTCTTCAGCGGCAGGATGTTCCTGAGCGGTGTATTCCTTCCTGACAGCGCGGTATGCCTGCGTGAGGTGTAGCGATTATTGTTGGATGTGTTCTACCCCGGGCGTTACATGTAGCCACACGGCTCGAACAGTCATACTCTGGTAATGGTCTCTGTCAACTGAATTATTCATCAACCGTGCTCGCTGTGAAAATAAAGGAGAATCGTTGATTTTCCAGCAGTTACATATTGGCCATATCATCCACATCTTCCCCACTTGTCCGTTATGCGTCAAACACGTAACAACTCGCCACACTGAGGACTTTGTGTAGCAGCGTAGATGAACCATGAGGAGCGAAATCCCCAGGCAAAATGCTCCACACATATATTCATATGCAGACAATTGCTCGTGTTTTTCATTAGGGAAAATTTATTTATTTACATTAGAGATATTGTATTTTTGTGAAAACATGGTTTGTAGTATTTGGTAGAGACCATTGATTACAACGCTAACATAAATCAGGACTATTTGAGGTTTAATTTCTACATGGCATGTTATATCGACAACATAATTATAATCCACATTAAGTCATTTCCCTAGGGTTACTTGTTTTTCCACAATCACGTACCAATTATACCATTCATCCAGTTTTCGTAACACATAAATGATAAGCCATTAGGTGGATAAGTCGATATGTAGGATATGTGATTGGAACAGCAACAACTACTATATCCCCAAAGCTATGTATATGCGGCAGGTAAACACTTTGACATCTCAAACAGGTACGTGTACATGTCAACGCAAAAGATCTGTGTAAATATATACTTTTTCAGTACATGCTTGCACTGGAATACACTGATTGCATAAAAGCATGGGAAAGGAATGATGTCTGTGTTCCAAATGTTTTGTGTGCTCCAATACATAGCATTAAACGGTAATTTTTGGTTTCCGCTTTTTCTAATTATGTGTACAATTGTATTTCAAGAAAGTTCGGGGACACAGTCTGGGAAAAGGTAGTATCGAAACACGTAAATGTTTGGTGTGAACTGCGTGTGGAACTTTTGGTGGTGGAGTGTTCCACCCAACAGTAAGTATGTGCCTTGGTGGCTAGTTGGTTACTTGCCCTATCACAGCTGATGAGTAGGCATTTCTCACTCGGAGATTAGAACTCCGTATCGAGATGATCCGATTGCACGACACGGTTCGATCATCTCTCAATAGACAGTAGCAAGTTCCGGCTTCTTGTCCGCGTCTGTGGCGAGCAAGGCAACTATTAGTGAAACGAATTCGCCTTTGCTTTGAATAATGGACCTGTGTTATGGCGCGTCTGGAAATTGCCTGCTTCAACTGATGGACGTTGGCGACGAAATGAACAAAAGACATGCGATTGGACTCTGCTGGGTGTCATTCCGGAATGCCTCCTTGTCGCTCAGGAATGAATTATACATCAGTTCGTGCTAAAATTTTGCGATGGGTTCTTAGAATGATTGTCTCATCCCGTGTCCAGGGAAGCACCAACCTTTTTTGTTCGGGTTTAGATCTTATCACCGAAACATCGGTAAATGAAATCCCATTTGCGGCGTTATGCACTGTATTGTTTAATTCAACCGATAGGAAATGCCGCAAAAACGACCTTGTCACGATGCTGCCTGCTCTTATTAGCTTTCTTTAATGCTTTCATAAGCACCAAGGCACGCGTTAGTGCTAGCACTGTTTCATATACATGTTGAGCTTGTTTACAATTTTCGCGCCTTTTACATAAGGATCGATTTATCTTTATCTAAATGCTCCAGGGTACCTGTAAATGATGTTTGTCTTGAGGTCTCGTTACATAAAATGACCTTTCATGAACGAACGTATAGAACCCTTACTGTCTAAAATATTCGATCTCAAAACTTGCCCATAATGCATCGTTAATTCTTACAAGAATGACTGATAAATTTGCCTTTCCTCGGAAGGAAAGATTTACACTACTAAACAACCAGCAGGATATCATGAGCCAATGTCGTTCTGAATTACAGTGGTGGCTTCCATGGCTGAATTGATGTCGGTGTGTCGGCGCTGCGCAATGACTGAGGAGAGTCTCACCAATACGGTCGCCGTGAGTTCAAATCCGGATTATGCTGGCTTCCTCTTTGGTTGTACGTGGGAAGGGCTAGCAGGAGGCTGCGGATGGTCATGGTTTCCCCCTGGGTTCAGTCCGGTCTCTTCCCACCATAATGCTGGCCGTCGTCTTTTGGGTGAACTACTCTAGGGCATGGCGCAAAACACCAATCAAATAGATAAATAAATAAAATCAGTTAAGCTGTGTAATTATCTATGAAGAATTATACGCCATCAGGGTGGGCCATGCTGCCGCAATCTTACAGTACCCAAGGGCAAATCAAGTACCGCGACGTAATATTACACAAATTATACGTGAAACATCTATCAATGATACTATCTCGACCATCCTCACCCTGTATGGAGCCAGATGGATTGTGTTTAAGTCTGGTTTGATCAGGATTTGAGGGACTAAACACCGAAAGCTCTGTATTCTTTGCCGCCGAGATAGAAAAAAAAACATCGTACCACGAAACCTATTAAAATGACATACAAAAACAAGGACCTATATCTAGGCCTCGCATCTTAACATCTGTATTCCAATCGTCAACGATACTACACGTTCCAGGTCAGTACTTGTAAACCAAGTTTCAGCAAAACCACAAGAAGTAAGAAAGTGTTCAAAGATGTGCACCTGAGCAGCGTGAAGAGAAGCAGTGAATGGTGGTTTAGATCTAATCAGCCCAGAATCACCGTTCTATCTTGCTAGATGTGTGAGATTTATCTCTATTTTGGTTTTAGAGAATAATCTACTACAATTCTGAATACATACATATGTAATAAGTAGTGCAAGTAGAGTTCTCTGCTTAGCTTCTTGAACTACACAACTAGTACATAGACCATGAACATGCTCACCTGCTCTGTAATCCAGTTGATTACAGTGGGTATCAATTCTATATTGACAGTTTACCACATGAACGTCAACATGTTAACATCATTGCAGTTATAAAGAGAGACGAACGGATACAAGATATTAGAAAATGTACAACTTTCACATAATATTTTATGTCCAATCGGTTGAATGGTATCGAATGCAGAATTAAATCGTAACATATCAAAAATCATCAATATTTGGTTAGGCCTTAGACATTTGTAAACACTACTACACTACGATTAGCGAAACAGTTATAATTGTCATTTTATCGAGAAAAAAAAGACATTTTACTTTGTACCATCGGCAAATCTACAGAAATACAGCAACAAATACTGAGTCTCAACGCCGCAACTGACAGGCTGAATGACTACTCGCACCTTTCGTCTGGCGTTCTGAGGCCCCACCCTGCCCAAAGCCCACCAAAAAGCCACCTTCTACGAACCATTCCGTTATCAAGAGAATGTAATTTCCCTCCAATTCACTCCTCAGTCGAGAGACATGACATGACTGTGATAGGATGAGTTGCTACTACGTAAGTAAACTCGTGTCCGTTCACTGATACATCATCACTCTGTTTGGATTAAAACGGGCCATTGCTGACATCCCTTCATCTGGGTCATAAAATGTGTTAGGAAATGATGCTTTTCATGCCTCTGTGTTTCACAAAGGAACTTAATGAATCCGTGTTTGCAAGTCTAGCTGTCTTGTGATCGCACAAACGGGAATAGGACACGGCGCCTCAGCATTTATAGCTACTCAGTCAAAGGGTGACCCTACACCGAACCTTCCACTGTACGGGGAGGACAAATACCCCGCAGACACTATTCTTAATTCGCCGGTGCGAAATTTAATTTCACCGACCCTTGTGTTTGGTATTATCCAGCCGTGTTTGTTTGCAGGGGAGGACCTGTATGCACATGGGTTTACAGACCCGCGAAATTCTATTTACCCAGTCTTAGTTCCATTAGAGGAAGGAGCACGGAGTGGCGACACAACGTCAGGGTGAAAACGATATGGGCTGCTGGAATCACATTTTTGGTCGGATTGAGGGACGCGGGAAATGTTTGATGCTACTTCATTTGGCTCACTATTTTCATCTGTCCCTTAATGAAATGGGCAGAGGCGCGGACACGGTCTTCAATTTCACCCAACCAATTCTCTTTTATCCCGAAAGCAGGAATCGTCGACGCTCCCAACACTAACGGGCTCACGGGGCGCTGCATGACGACAACGTTTCATGCCGAATTACTCACCGACGACTGTGCCGACACGAGTAAATGAAACACTGTCCCAATCGATGTAATATTATTTCTAAGGCCAAGGTAAACATAGTCAGCAATAACTTGCTTTGAGAGCGAGTTTTTGTCGGCATTGTACACCGGGCTGCAAGATGTAGCGGAACTTCCGGAGACTAGGCTAACCACAATGGCATCCTTTCTTTTTAGACATTAGCGAATTACTTCTACGGGTGGATCAATATACACTTCTGATAGATCTTCACGGACGACAAGAAGCGATATAAGGACCGAGTAAAAAGCAAATTGAACACCGTGAAATAGAAATTGTGTTTGCCAGCTTTTCTACAGGATATTATTACCGTCTACTTCCGAGGCTCAGTCAACACCGAAGGAAATCAAATAAAGAACACTAAATGAATCTTGGACCAATTTTTCCGATGCTGAGAGCCTCTTGGGGATGCATTACGTCTCCGCCAAATACCCGGCTGTTTCTTCAAAGCGCCGTATCATAGGACTGTTTTTTCGAGAATGAATGGTGGTGATCTACACACAAAGTTGCCCTCTGACACGCTACATTGTGTTATCATTGCACACTGGGGATCATCTAAGCTTCAATGAATTCTGTTTTTGCGATAATTTACGTAAGGATTTCATTTAGGACACACATACTTTTGGCGTTTTTGTGTCATCATGCAAACGTGCAATTCGACAATCTCAAGTTTCTCACGAGGTCGAAAACTGTTGTATTAACAGCAATAAAATATGTTCAAAATGGACAACTATTGGGTCAAACGTGATAAATGTGGTTAAAATGACAAAAATGTGAACCAAACGGATTTGTTCATGACCGATAAAAATATCGTCAAAACCGACATAAATATAGTCAAAAGCGATTAAAATTTTTTTTTAATATTTTTGTTTTTGATTAAAAATTCCGAAACCTATTTTATAAAAGTACATGTAATTAAAAATAACACGGAGATAAGAATGTACATGTTAAGGACTAGTCATCGGTGTTCGATGATTTTGTGTCTCATGAGTAGTATATTATTTATGCTATTCAACCTCATTGTGCAATATCCTCTTTTACTCCTATTTTTGCCATGTTTCTCTTTGTCGGCAAACTGGTAACATAAAACTCGCGCATTGCATGCCGGAGAGCAATGGTAAAGTCAGTTTATACCCGAGTAACGATTCAGCAGGGAAGATATCCCATTACTCTTTTAACTTGCAGGAAACCTTAAGAAAAGCTTGAAGTGAAAAGTTGCAAGTGGTCCTGAAATTGTTTTACATATTATTTATTGGCTGTAGAATTACTACACGGCATTGTGTGTGTGTGTATGTTTCCAGTATATTTAATTTCCGGTACTCTCTTTTGTTTGTTTTTAGTACATTTCGCTGATACCATGATCATGGTCCGAGCCCCGTCTCCAAAAGTGGCCACGATGGGAAAAGAACCCGTGACCGTGGAATGTTCCTATCGCGCCACTGGAACCGATATCGTGCTGGGTATCAACTGGTATCGTAAAACCGCTTACGACGACACCTTCAAGCTTATTGCGCAGATTCCAAACAAGGACCTGGTCGATTTGCCACCGACATTTGTGGACAAGAGCCTTGCAAGTAAAGGGAACATAACGATATTGACCAAAGGAACCTTCAAGCTGATCATCTTGGAGATCAAGCCTGCGGAGTGCATAGACGAGGGAACATACGAGTGCGAGGTCCAAGTATACGGCGGGAGAACACCGCACAAACCCAAGGTGCAAGTTCATCTCAACGGTTAGCTTTTTCAGCGAAGCCGAAATTTTTACCACCGTGTCATTTTCGTCAGAAAAAAAATTGCTTTTTTCCAAAAAGAGTTGGAATGGTGTTTAGAAGCGACATATCATAACTAGTCTTTGCTAACAATGTTGCGGTAACAAAACAGCCAATTTAAGCAGAGATGTTTTTCCAATCATTGGCGAAATAATAAACAATGGAATGAATACTATTGTGTACACAATGTGTTTTAACTTCATATAAAATTTAAAATGGTGATGTGAGTACTCTCTGACAAGACTCTTTTCCATGGTTGGTTTGCCTGAGTAGACTGTACTCTTCATCACATAAGTGCATTCCGTAATTCTCCCTCTACATGCCAGAAAAGTCTTTATGTCTGTCTCATGATGTCAAGAGATGTGATTTTTGGTGCAATTTAATAATTCCATCCGTGTTCCAAAAAAACCTGACTACAGTAAAGTTGTCATGTTTTCCTAGACTTTGCATTGAGTTCTATGATTGCTATTTCTTTCGTTCAATCCTTTGAATCCTTTGAATGTTTCTTGGCTGTAGATAAATTTGATTACGTTTTGCAATACGTTTTGATCAAATAAATCATATACACAGATTCCGACCAATACTAAGAAACTGACAGTTCTAAGATGACTCAGTCTCAGATGATCACACAAATTGCCTACGAAATTAGTCTAAACTATACAAAGTGTCGCTGGATATTCATAAAATGCCAGACTACACACTTTATATCTCACGTTCCATTAAAAACATGTCAGTGGTATTGACAGTGTTGGACTTTTGGTCACCATCTTGCGATTTTATCCCGACATGTTATCATTATAACAGTATCAGCTTCTTTGTTGCAGAAGAGCCTTCGGTTCCATCGCTTCAGCAAGAGCCTGCCATATTAGTGGAAAACAGCCCCGTGACATTCACGTGTACAGGGACGATGGGCAGACCGGTGGGGTCGTTCAAGTGGCTCGTGTATAAGAACACTCACAGCCACTCCATGGAGGAAGTGGAGATGTCCGGCATAACGAGCTTCAGTAAAATGTCTGGCAGTTGCTCCCCTATTGGGAAGAGCACCTTAGCTATCATGATAACGAGTGCTGACCAGAAGGTGAAGTGTGTGGTCCAGCAACAAGCCAAGGAAGAGGTGGTACAGTTGTCTGACGAGAGGGTGCTCGATGTGCAGTGTGAGTTAACGTTGTATCCCGTGAAGATGAAGGCCAAATGTTTGGCGCGTTAACACAAAGCAATCACTCAGGAGCCTCTCACGAATGTGATCGTACGCGGGGTGGTCTGCCACCAACCTGCGGATGGTCGTGGCTTCCCCCCGGTCTCTGCCAGGTTTCCTCCCACTATGATGTTGGCCGCCGTCACATAAGTGAAATATTCTTAGGTACGGTGTAAATCACCAAGTGAATAAATAAATAAATGAAAAAATAAAACAATGACACAGGATCCTCTGACCAATGCGGTCGTTGTGAGTTCATGCTGGCTTCCTCTCCGGTCGTACGTGGGAACTTCTCCAGCAACGAACGGATGGTTGTGGGTTTTCCCGGCCCTGGCCATTATCCTCTAGCCTTGAGGCTGGCGGACGTCGTGTGTTAAATGAAATGAAATGAGAATCAATGCCCGCCAAAAGCAAGTGGCGTACTCTTTTGTTATATTTTTGATACGTTTCCGTAGAGCTGTTTACAACGAGGTATTTTACAAGCTTTGTAGTGTACCAGCAGAGAATGATGATCCACGCTGGAAATTGGCTTGTTTCGGTTGGAAAATTTGAGACATAACGCCCATTCTATACAAACCATTCTTATACGTTAAGAGAAAGACAACATTAAATAAAATCATCATACACACCACTGAAAACATCACCACTGCGACACATCAGTCGAAATGCACGAAATCCCAGAATACATTATTGCTGATCTCTCCAGTTCTACATACCTGTGCTACGAACAATTTAACCAATTTAATGATCATAAATGTGTTTTCAAAGTAGAATAGCTGAAACATTCAATACGTGATGCTTTCTTAGAGCATCAACTTCGACAAATCTTCAATTGAAAGTGTGGGTGTTAACATCGATTTGCAGATTATAAACAACTACAAACTTGTCGATCAACTCTTATAAAACGTCCGGTTTATATCGTACACAAATAACTTATAATTTACTTTGTTGCTTCTAAACAAATTTATTCATTTATCTAGTACATGTGACAAAGCAGGTAAGCCAGTTCGACATTCCGGGAGTCTCGCAAGTTCGCTAAGTCTTGGGCGAGACAGGGTGGGGCTCTCGCAAATTAACGTGGCTCAAAGGTGTTATTTTACAGTAGTTGCCAGATTCAATAAACATTTTGCATATTAGGGTATGTCGTCTCAACAGCGCCGTTGGTAGCTACTGCTCAGCCACGTAAGTTTGCATGACCTCTAATCTTGTCTTGTCTAAACTTAGGTGAATGTTTGGGACTACTGCAGTGCAGGTTAGCCTCATTCAAAAAGTAAATTCAAACTGTATTTACAAAAAAATGGCGTAAGGTGTCCCATTCACCATTTATACGTGCATACGGTAAATAATCAGTCACTGCGATTATTCCATTAGACTACAAAGACACAAAACAGTGAAAAAGTATCAGAAACGATGATAAAGTTTAAATCTTTGGATACTGGAGTAAAATATCTTACTATGGTGTGCTTCTTTTAACTTGTAGCCTATATTCAGCTCTCTGTAAATTCAATGGTTGTGAATATCTGTTTCCTTCGTCGATGTTAGGCAAGAATGGCAGCCCTGCACACCGATGCATTGTACGCCCACAACCCTGCAAAGAAAGCCTATGAGACGAAAAAGTTATTGCCCAGGGTAACGTAAAGTTATTTTGAAAGAAAGTTTGAAAATTGGAATGCTGGATAATGTCGAGTTTTAGGCAATGCAGATTGAATGAAATAGAACATAACGCGTTTTTATTTTGTTGGTTATTTTATATTTTCATTCAGTTGTATATATTTCTGTTTCCTCTTGTAGACTCCGTCCGGGACACGGAGGTTTACACACGAGTGAACACGGAAGACATGCCCCTGGCACAAGAGATGGTCGCAGTCGAGGGAGATGACGTTATGTTCATGTGTCGAGCGCGCGGAAATCCTCGTCCAGGGTTCGCCTGGAGTTACCTGCCCTTGAATGGCCAAGATCGCTCCAAAGGCCTGGTGAACATGGCATCGGAACCAGAACTGAAACTGACCAACCTGACTGCCAACCACAGTGGTTCTTACGTGTGTGTCACGACTAACTTTATTTACGGACGGGAGCATACCGAAACCAGGGCTGTTCGAATCATAGTAAAAGGTATGACAAGTTCGACTGTTATTTTCTTTCCCCATGCGATACCCGTAAGAGTTTACCTGCTTCTAGCATAAACTCTTATCATATCATCTGGGAATCTCTGCATTCCTTAAAATGTAACCAATGTCCTGCCCCTTTCACTCCGTTACTTATGGTATTCATAAGTTATAAACATTTGTTTAATAACGTTTTCTGTTCCATATATTTTATATATTAATATTAATTTTCGGTAATTACAAAACTTCAGCGTATGTGTTTGTACTACTAAGTGCTCGGTTTTTCCAGGAGTAAATGCCAAAAAACTTATTGTTATATATAGCAACAGCTTTATTTATCTGCTCTTTAAGAGGTTGGCTTATGAATCCTCTTATATCGAGACTCTGTTGAGTTTTATTGCAAACTTGTAACGGCATTTTTCTCTTTTTTTCCTCAGATAGGTCCGCATATCGACTGGAGAGGTTACGAACAGCGGAACGAAAAAAATCAGATGGTAAAACAAATATTTGTCTCTTAAATCTTTTCACGCATGTATCGAAATCAGAAATGTTTTACGTCAGTTGTGTCAGTTGTCAGTTGAACCTCTACTTATATTTAAGAATGTCATTTTGAAATACACCCTCACAATTTTCATCGGTAAAACAATTAGACTGTTCCAACCTCCTCTCTCTAAAGGCTTTTGGATACTTCATGTATTCTTCTTTTGGTGATTACATTATGCATATCAGATACACATGAGAATCTACGTTTGTAAGGTAGTTGTGCATATTTTTTGTTGTACTTGCAGTTCTTCGTTACCTTTTAATCGGTGGGATCGTTGCTGGAGCCATGTTTTTCGCCATGGTTGTTTCCCTGATGTCAGTGCTGTGTTACCGCAGATGTGAACACCAGGACAACGGCAGGCCAATTCGATATCAGGGTATGGTAGGATTCCTTGTACATTGCAATTAACAGATTATGGCTGTTATTTCTGCAGACTTACTGGTGCATCAGAATTGGCTGATTCTGCTATAAAAGGTCCTGTGGTAATCAAGAAAAATGGTACCGGTACTGAAAATGTAAAAAGTTCACCCATACAAGTGACCACCGGCGTATAAGTGAAAAGATCTTGAGTATGGAGTTAAGGAACAATCAAACATATAAATAAATCAAATTCTCAAAAAGGAGTTGTACATGTATAGTACTCTGCTGGAATGAGGTGTGCATGATATCTGTGTTGTACATCTACGTGTCTGTGTCAAACGGAAAGGTTGAAAAGTCTCCAGGTGAATTAATATCAGGTCTTATGGAATATATCTTTACGCTTATGCACGTCAATAAAGGCAAATTAAAAGCTTGACAAGCGGTTGATGTTGTACTATTAACGGAGTAAGGCCCAAAAGTAAAGTTTAGGCATTTGTTTAAACCACGTGAATACATATTATCACAGCTATACTTGTTTGCAGGTGTCAAAGCCTAGGACGAGATACAACGTGCAAATGGAATCGAACAGACGCAAACCATACTGGAATTCTACGTGACATTAGGAGAATTAAGGGTTATGAAATAAACTGGATATAAAGCGCTCAAAAAAGTAATAAGTAAGTAATGAAGTAACTACAAGCACGACACTATTGTGCTTGCATGGCATAATTGCCAAAGTGAAGCAGTGGTATTCGCATAAATTTTAAGGGTTTGTTCCTGATAGATTTGGAGGGCAAATTTCAAAACTATAACCCACAATTTTTGTAATTATGTATGGAAATAATTTTAGAGTAAGTATTTTATGTATATAAGCCCGTTTAACTGATGTACATGTACATAATAAAAGGACATATCAAACATGTGCCAGCCGATAATTTTGCAGCCAAATGAACAAATAATGCACCTGTAAGCCCAAGATAAAGGCTGGCATGTAACGCTAAGGCAACGTTTTTAATTGGATATTTCATGTAGATCTTTTCTCTCTGATAGTATGGCTAGAAGTCAGTAGATTTATGTCGGTAAAACGGACTACACAGTATGAAAACAAACACTTTATACGGTCTTCTTAAGCTTTCTATCGATTCTGTGCTCTGTACAAAGACACCAGATGACCGTTCTACAAACCAGTCGCAAATTGTGACTTCCATAACAACGCATAGCGAAGAGAAACGTCGTTATCGTAAATACGCTCGACGCAGTATTGGGGCAGCTTTGTAGAACTGCTTTTCTGACACAAGTGACGTAATCTGTGTTAGTCAATGAACGCCCCGTGTGAAGAAAATACATTGGCAAACGAGTACAAGTTTCCATTGGCTAAAGTAGCAGTAATGGTAATTTTAAAACAACACACCACGGCTTTCGACGATACAGTCGTTTTCATTGGTCATTCTGGATTCTGTTAAATAACCATCTGTATCTTATTTGTAACCTCGTTCAGCAGACGCTGTACACAGACAGCTACGCAACAGCATGATTTCCTTACGCTCATTTTAGATCGTTTCACGTTTGATATCACCAAATACGAATGACCCAGAGCAATCTGTCTGCAGCAATTAATGTTTCAAGATTCTTGTCTGAACGAACCCGAAGACTTGGTTCGCTGAGAAAACAGAGAAATTGCCTTTGTTGATATAACATAGATTTTATCTGGACCGACAATAATTGTTTTACCCAAAGTTTCTAATGCTCCATAAGTTTCGTTCCGGTTAATATTTGGCGCAAACAAATGTTGAGGACAAAAGACTTGTCGCGGTTCAGTGGACCAGTAAACTCATTTATGCTATAAACTAAATGTTATATGACACCTGGGTTAGCTTCAGAATGTAATGGACATAAGAATATACATTGTCCATTGATCACTAGTCTGGTATCCAATTATCCCTTGATCAAGTTATTATTGTCTGAGAGTGATCTAGCTGCAGCAATACATTCATCTAATGAGAAATAATATGGCTGCTTTTGGCTTTCATCTACATTGATATTTTATTCCTCTCTGATATCAGATTTAACAGGTTATCGGTAATAGGAAGTTGAAAGATATGTTATTTTTCAATATAAACAAAGCCTACAAACCCTACCTTTCTAGTATCTATAATTGTTTTAGTTTCACATGTATATAATTATATGTAACGGTTTATTGATAATGTACTAGTAGAGTAATGGAATAAGTACGGTACATACTCTTTTTTATGATGGTGAAAAGGACATACTTTTATTATGTATATAGTATATTAACATTTATAGGTTAATGGAATATTACAGTAAGATGGAACAAAGTAGATGGTTGTACAAAGAATAATACTGTTAACGAATTTACACCTAATGTCAATTGATAGTGGAAGTTGTTTATATGAAATATTTTGCATTGCTGTGATTCTGTAAATTCACTGGAATAAATTTTGTTAGATATGTTGCGGCTTTGCAGATAAAATCAGGCATGTGGAGATATATATCCTGATCCACATTGCCATTATGCCTGCATTAATAAATACATACAGAAATAACAACATTATGTGAAAAGCTGCCAGGATGCATTCCGAGGTTTACTTCCATAGAAGACATTCTGTACCGTAGTATATTGCGCAGAGAGTTGTTTTCCACTTGTAAATTTCCAAAGTATTTTAACACATTTTTGTTTTTCTTGAAGGTATTCATGATCTTGCCTAAATATCACATTTTTAAAATGCCTATATGTATTAGACTGCCTTGTTAGATAACACAACACGGATACCTTTTAAATCATATTATGCTTGTCAACTTTTAAAGAAAGTAATCATCCATATAGCTCTGTAGTTCAACTATAAACATCCAACATCCACCTCTCTTGTATATGCGTTGATATATGTTACACACTGTCGACATTTTTATTGCTTATGCATCGGTATATTTTCTGCATCCGTCGACATTAATAAGGTGCTCTGTAACAATCCATACTATAAAAATTTTATCGGCACAGAATGTTAGAGCAGAGTGACTGTCGGCTATATGTATATTTGTACCTATGTTTCGTCATAGTTGTCACGATGTTACACCTGTCAGTTAATAAAATACTGTTATGTATTGAAGGTAGTTCACTGCGTTCTTGTGAGGAGGAAAAGCGGGCACTCTCCAATCTTGCCACAGCAAAAGTCTTACTCCCTAATTTTCACTTATGAAGACGGGGAAATCGGGCATGTTGCCAGGCATCTGACATGCATGCACACCCTGACATATGGCGGCTACAAATCTGCGACGCTACTGCGCAAGCCCCACACGACTTCCGGCTGAAGCCATTGCGTCGCTATGGACTAAAGAGCCAGAATCCATTGATAATTTTCTTTTCCATATATTTACCCGATATCTTAACTCATCTTAGGCCAGTTTCCAAAAGTGTACTCACAGTTATATCAGTCTTTATGTCCTATCGTCTCGCATATTTAAATCACTTGCTCGCTGCGACGACGATAGCTGTTTGAAGTCAAGATTTTAAAGTTCATGTATGCTTACACCAGTTACCTTGGCTTTACACATTCCGCCATCAACGCCCAAATCAGCAAGTGTATCTCATCACACTTCACACATTCTACCGGCTGAAAACTATAGCCGCATTCATAGCTACAGACCTACTTTGGGAATCTCCAATTTTTACAAGCGGCGTCTACCAAGAAAAACGCTGGTACACACTGGCTGTGTGGTGTTGTTTACCGTGATAGTGGAAATGACATTTCCCACTAAATATCCCAGTCGTGTTGTCTAGGAATATTTCCGTTGGATAAACTGTTTAATGGCCTGTTGTTGTAGTCCTGACTTTGAGCTGACTGGCAGATTAAGCACTCCAAACGACGATGACTATCCACTGCCAGTCGGCAGATATACGCGAATTTTCTTAAGTTTAATCACGTTCACAGTTCTTTTCCTGCTCAAAAGATGAGCGTCTCATCTTCTTGGGCTTTAAATTGAATCAAATGAATAAATAATGTTTTATATAAGGCTTTTCCTTGTCTGTGACACTTTCCGTCCATTCCAATGGCTCTTTAACAAGTTGATTAACAAAAATGCGGCCATATTTATCAACATGTAAATAAGTAAAGTATAATGAGATATGATATATAACACTGAAATGTAAAACAGGAGAGCAAGAATTTAATGAATATTTATTTGCACAAATAATGGCACAGTATGAACTCATCGAATTAATGCCACAGTATGAACTCATCGACGTAATGCCACAGTATGAACTCATCGACTTAATGGCACAGTATGAACTCATCGACGTAATGCCACAGTATGAACTCATCGACTTAATGCCACAGTATGAACTCATCGACTTAATGGCACAGTATGAACTCATCGACGTAATGGCACAGTATGAACTCATCGACTTAATGGCACAGTATGAACTCATCGACGTAATGCCACAGTATGAACTCATCGACTTAATGCCACAGTATGAACTCATCGACGTAATGCCACAGTATGAACTCATCGACTTAATGCCACAGTATGAACTCATCGACGTAATGCCACAGTATGAACTCATCGACTTAATGGCACAGTATGAACTCATCGACGTAATGCCACAGTATGAACTCATCGACTTAATGCCACAGTATGAACTCATCGACTTAATGGCACAGTATGAACTCATCGACGTAATGGCACAGTATGAACTCATCGACTTAATGGCACAGTATGAACTCATCGACGTAATGCCACAGTATGAACTCATCGACTTAATGCCACAGTATGAACTCATCGACGTAATGCCACAGTATGAACTCATCGACTTAATGGCACAGTATGAACTCATCGACGTAATGGCACAGTATAAACTTATCGAAGTCCAGAAAGAATTTGTTCTCACTCCTCTAATGCTGACCCAACAAGGGCTATTAATTGCAGTTGGCGTCTGGCTAGAGATAGGGTGATTGGAATAGCCAAACCATAAACGGCATGTTTTGTGAAGTTGATTTATTTATTTATTTGATTGGTGTTTTACGCCATACTCAATAATATTTCACTTATACGACGGCGGCCAGAATTATGGTGGTTGCTGGCAGACCTTCCCACGTACGTTGTGAAGCTGAATTGGCGTAATATATGCTGATTGCAAATTGTTAAAATACCGAAGGATACAATTCCTGCCGTTGTGTTACATATGTACAATTATTCCAAATAAATATCAAAACGACTTGCAATAAAGCGCAGCAAGCAAAGCATTGTGTGGAGAGACCAGTAGTTATCCATTATGAACAACCCCTACCCTGCAAAGTAAAATTATCTATACAAATCGGTTTTGATTAGAATAATGACGCAATTTCCAGCTAAGGTCCTTTTAAATAGCAGAAGTTATCTAATCAGCCGCGGGTGAGTCTCGGTCAACTGATCAAAGGCATCGTGGCCCCGAATATAAACCACGAGAGGGACGTGTGAAGGGTTGCCGGGGATGTATGTTTGGCTGCTCTCCGGGCTAATTTGATAACATTCGGGTAACTCACAGGGAACGCTATCAGTGGCGTTTTAGAAAAATGACAAGCGTAATCTGATACACCTGTGTACTCAGACAAGCATCAATACATGCTCAAATTTTCAAACATGGGCATTACATTAACATCAACTTCATCATCACACTGTTCAGCTATTGGGAATTGCTGCGCATCTTGGGTATATGTATAACATTTCTCGTGTCGAGACAATACAGCCATCAAAGCGACATTTACACGACTGCAATGACGTTAAATTTATTTCTTTTGTTATTGTTTATCATTTCCACTATTCTTTTGCATTTTACTGCAATTACTTTTCATTAAGCAGTTCCTCATTATATGCCATTTTCAACTTAATGTAAGGCTGTTATCTTATTGAAGGGTCCTCGCGACTGGAGTTTTATCACTTCTGGTAGTCTCATGTCTATAACGTTCAACATAATGGTAAAAAAGAAAACAAAATGTAAAGGAATGTACTGGGTTTGAACCCTATACAGCCAATCATCATTTACTAGAAATGTGGACTAGAATAGAGATTAGGCAGCTTTGGTCTTCTGATACCCGAGGACAAAAGACAGAAAGAATACATTGTTGTAAAGTTGGTACTTGGGAGCAGAAAGCAGAAGAATACATTGTCGCGGAGCTGATGACCGTTCCCACGGTAAACTACAGTTAATGGTATCATGCAGTCTAGCACGAAGCTCCCGTCTTCTTTACATAGGATTGTCATGTCAAATTTTAGGTGGTTTTAACAGTCAAAACATGAAAACGCCTCAAGGTACAAAAATAATTCTTGAAGATTTGTAATCTCGACTTCAATGGGCACCAGATAGTGTGTTTTTCAGTAATGATTTTAAACAGTTTTAAAAATTGATTTACTTTTGAGTCAAGTTCATTGGTCAGTTTTGGCCTTATTTTCATACTAAGCTAAAGTTTTTTGTACTATGAGTATTTATTTATTTCATTGGTGTTTTACGCCGTACTCAAGAATATTTCACTTATATGACGGCGGCTAGCATTATGGAGGGAGGAAACAGGGCAGTGGGAAAACCCACGACCATCCAAAGGTTGCTGTACCATGGCTAGGGCAATCCACGTAAAAACTGTAAACGAAAACTTCATCACGATGGGTTTAGCCGTTTTGGAGACGAACATTTTTTTTGTTCATTAAAAAAAATCAAAATGATGGCTAAAGCAAGTGACTAGTAAAACAGCAGAAAGCCGCTTGCCTCATATGTTACTCATAACGACTGTAAAGTTTGTTTTCACTACCCTTACCACTTTTTTTAGATATTGCAATTTTACTAGTTGAATAAGAATAATAACAACTAGATTTGAAATTCAAACTACTAAATATTCTTTGCTAAGACTGATAAGGAATAGACTGGACTTGGACCAAAGATCTAGTGTACATTAATTTTCCAAAACAAAAATAAACAAGAAAAAAAAACAGAAAAAGATTGACAGGAATTAACTGCATTTGAACCCCAGGCAGCTAGATATGATGTCCATTGGGGCTTGAGGACAACAATTCCAAGGGATTGCCTCTGTACGCTCTGTATAAATTGCATGCTGAATAGCAGAAATAAGCAGGGGGAAAAAGAAAAAACGCGAAAAAGTGGAAAAAGGTTATGTACTGGATTTGAACCCGAGACTGCCAGGCATCATTTAATATTTGCCAAGTGCTGAAGACGAGCGTAGAGACCAAGAGGCTTTGATCTTCTGCTGGTAGCCGAGGACAAAAGATAGAAAGAATACATTGTTTTAAAAGCTGATGCCCGTTCCTATGGTAAACTGCAGTCAATGGTTTCATGCAGTCTAGCACGATGCTCCCGTGTTATTTACATAGGATGATTTTGTCAAATTTTTGTTGGTTTTTAGCCATAACATGAATACAACACAAAGTAGAAAAACAATTTTTGGAGATTTATAATTGTGACGTCAAGGGGCACTAGAGAGTGTGTTTGTTTAATGATTTTAAGCAGATTTAAAAACTGACCTATTTTTGATCCAAATTCACTGGTAAGTTTTGGCCTTATTTGGGTATCAAACTAAGTTTTTACAATATGGGTAGGGAGATCAATCTAAATGCTGTAAGCGAAAAGTTTATCTCGACAGGTTTAGCTGTTTTGGAAAACAATTTTTTAGCTGATCAATACAAAATAAAGTGGCCGCTAACTTACATAACTGGAAAAACTGGAGAAAACGTCAAAAGTTGTTTTATATCTTCCTCAGTAAGCCTCCCGAATTTGGTTTTTCTACCTTTGCCAGGTTTGGAGATATTGCAACTTTACGACTTGACAAATAATATTAATAATAATCCTAACGATTTCAAGAGGAGTCCTGCTAGGATACTAGCGTGGACCCCTAACTATCATTATCACAAATTACTACTAATATTTACAGCTAAAACAGGTGGAATGTATGTGCCTCATAATGACATTCTTGTCCTAGAAATTATAACTGTTTTAACCTTCACGGTGACTTAACGCATTCGTTTATAAAATACATGTACGATTCTCTTTCTGCAACTATGAATTATATGTTTATGTCGCCTGTAAGTCTGAATGATTATGCTTCATTTGGATTTTACAGATAATTTGTATAAATAAATACATTTAAACAGCAGTGAACGAGACAATTTTTGGAACTGTATATTAAGAGCATTTTACGTAAAATTTCAAACATGCCATTTTTTAGCTTTTAATTCATCGTTTTAAACTGCTTAAATTGTAAATAATACAATTAATACTTTTAGCGCTAAGCCAGAGCAAAACCAGAGCAGCGACGACAGTATGATAGTTGCAAATTATCACACGTAGCCAGTGAAAGGTGATCTCTTGTCAGTTTTCATGTATATCTGTTAAGGTATGACTTCAACTAATCATGCTCATGTAAACCCTAAATAGTGGCCACCTAGACACATGTCATAGCACAGTGTCTTCAGCAGAACTAGGTACAAAAAAACAAACAAACAGTAAATGAAATTTTTTAGAGGCCAATGCTATGTTGTCATCACATTTAATTAAGAACTACATGGAAATAATCACATGTAAAATACTGACCGAATTGACTTGATGACATGGACAGAATGTAGACTAGGTGATTATAAGAATCATGAGTAATTCTGTCGTAACTGGAAGAGAAAACTCGCTAAGTTGGGTTCAGGATTCCTTGTCACGTTATCAATATAGCCTGACTAAAGGGTCTCGCGTAGCGAATTCCGTTAACAGTCTCACATTAATCTCATCGCAAAAGAATTTGTTGATTCAAGGGAAGAACTGCAAGGCCAAAACTAATACACGGCTTTCATCGTCGGTTAGCGCATCGATGGATTATCCTTGCGCTTTCACCGACAGCCCACTGTTACAAGACATATTTAGCTATTGTATAACACGCCGATACAGACGTGTGTAGAAAAGTATTGATCAGAAAGAGCGCCTGAATATTAGGTTATAATGGTAAATGCCAAAGGCAATCAAATAAGGCCCATCAAACGTATTTGTAGACATTTCTGTATCAGCCATGAATATGGCTGTTAGAGGTCAATAAGAGCAAGCCCCATCCCCGAAACGATGTACAACACAAATCTCCAAAGAACTAAAAATATATAATGTACGGAATTATGACGGAATCATGCAAAGAAAAGCAGTCGGTAGTTTCCAATGACGTTGCAAAGGCGCAAGGGATGTTCTATAAGTGAAATCAGCATTCAGATCGTATTCCATGTTTACGACGATAAAATATGTATTTCAGTTGCACTATGATGGCAACTATTGGGATCACAATAAATTCAATGTGACGATCTCCTTCAACACGTCCCCTTGCCCTGGGTTAAAGGCGTATTGGTCTGGAATACAAAGCACGTTGTTTGTATCCTGAATTCTGTAGATAAACATATCAGGGTGAAGGGAATAATTCATTTCAATGGGTATCTACCTTTAAATGTAGTCATGTGTCCTTCAAATATCCTCGGGGCCTCCGTGGCTCAGTCGGTTAGCGCGCTAGCGCAGCGTAATGACCCAGAAGCCTCTCACCAATGCGGTCGCTGTGAGTTCAAGTCATGTTGGCTTCCTCTACGCCCGTAAGTGGGAAGGTCTGCTAGCAACCTGCGGATGGTCGTGGGTTTCCCCCGGGCTATGCCCGGTTTCCACCCACCATAATGCTGGCCGCCGTCGTATAAGTGAAATATTCTTGAGTACGGCGTAAGACACCAATCAAAAAAAAAAAAAAAAAAAAAAAATCAAATATCCTCGACATCTGTGTACAATCAATTGTCATGACATAACCCTGATGTTATCCGCAGACGTAGAAGAGCAAAGGACGATACTCGTAGTCTCGAAGTCTGTACAATGTGGTGTTATTCTGCGATATATAAGGATGGTTATAAGTGACATGGTTTCTTATCAAGGTAAACATCTGTGCATAAATGTGCATTGTGAATACGTCTCTTTTGTTACAAGTAAAATCATGGCATTTAAAACACTGGTAAGAATCTAATCCGGTTTAGCACATATGGCGTCAAAGATATGTTCATTGTGTTGTGGAAGCTTTCGAAAAGTTCTTATCCCACTTTCAAGGTAAATATCGTAGAAAGTAGATCCTTATAATATGTCACTGGTAGAGAGTGAACACTTACTGAGTGAATAAATTGCAAAAGGAAGAAATAAAGAGAAACACATGCAATTCCATCCATTCCAAGTCAAATCTCACGTTATTTGCTGAAAACGAAATAGAAAACAAGAAGATGGGGTTGGGCGGTTTCATGCCTGAAATGCTGGACAGGTACACCAGATAAGAGATGCTTAAAAAACTGGGATACCGGTAACACTTGAAAAACATTTTGACTAATTCCCTCGTGCGACGTGGAGACACCATGTTGATGGAACACGGGCGGTCTTCAACCAATGTTTGAGTGCACGAACGGCTAATCCAGCGTACGTCGTCGACCAAAGCTACTTGGGGCGTGGAAATATACAAATTCTCTGTCCGAGGAGTCTGGTGTGGAAGCCATGCGAGAAGTTTGATTGTAGATGATGGGTCAAGTGGCCAACGTATCGTCCAAAGAAGTTTGTGAGGCGTGCAATACACACATTAAATTAACAAAAGGTATACGTTTGTATATATACATGAGTTTTGACGTGCTTCACCACTGTTCAGTCACACGACGACGAGGTGTCACTGGGTGTGCTTACATACAGTATACTCTGTTCCTTTATGGCAGGGAGAGTCAATGCCACCAAAGTTGTGCTGCCACTTAAGTATCATGCTGAAGACATGACACCCCATTCAGCCATGTTATACTGGCACAGGGCCACCCAGCCCTTTCTCCTTTCTCTATGTCTCTCAGTGCTGAGATGCCACATTACCATTTGTAATGCATTTGGTACCATGAGTAGACCTGCTTACCAAAACAGGATTATGGCTGACTTTTCAAAATACTGGGAATATCTGTGCGAGTTGTCTCCGTAATAGTGACATTTATCTCTATGCATTCAACTTGTACACCAGGGCTTATTAAATAGTGGTATACTTTCTCTAATATCGAAATTGGGGATGAAAGCTGTGAATGACGTAACCTCTTAGTCCGTAATAAGAAGTCTATTGTACAACATATAGCCGCCCAGCTGGCGTTGGAACGAATCCATGACGTTTCAACTTCAAATCCTGAAAACTAACCATTGTGAAGAGGTTTTTAAGTTTGACTTGGTCAGAAATGAATCACAATACCATTTCTCAGTTTAGGAGTGATATATAGTGAGGTCTAATTTAATACATAAGCCAGAAACGGTATTCGTAAATCTCGAAAATATATGAATTTGTCTATTATCTATCTCTCTAGAATGAAAACAGCGCCTTAGTGGAGAATGTATACCATGAAGATAAACTGTCTATCCAGTCAAGGGACACTTGCAACTCAAAAACTCACCTCAGTTGTCGTTTACGTTTTGTCTTTTACGTTTTATTTTTTTCTCAATAAATCACATCAATCCATTCCTCGAAAGATTACCCGTACTCTATTTGATCTCGTGGTTGTTAGAAACACGTTCTTACAAAAAACCTCAGTACGTTCATTTTGCCGATATAACATCCATGAGGTTAAGGCCTAATCGGTTACTATACCTGGAAAGCTTTGCCAAAAAATAACAATAAAAACAAATTATCCCGTCAGAACGAGATTTCTGCCAAAAAGATGGATATATTTCCCTTTTCTAAAACACATTCAAACGCGTATACGACGTACGTGATGTCTCAAGGCATCGTCTAGTCATCTTTCATCGACAGGCTCAATAACTTATTTTCAAAACTCAGAACCGATTTGCTTACCTTGGCACTAGATACCCTGTGCGTAGTCAGTGGCAGATTATGACATGGGCGGACACAGAACGTGGAGTCAGTTACACGATGTCGATGGGGCTTGATATAGCCAGCTTAACCAAACCTCGACAGACAGTTTATTCTATGGATGGTACTAAATTAACATCTCCAACCATTGCTTCAAATGAGACCAACACATCTTATGAAGAACCCGGATTTTTTCGACCTGTATATCTGCTATCACCACCCCACACAGATTTACTTTAAAAGATAAACTAATCATATGGATTAAATATTTCATTTTGTATTTTAGGATGTGTCCTAATTCGAAAAACTACACGCAGCTCAATAAAGGCTCCCTTTCAGCGCACTCCGCCTAGGGGTCCATAATAATCATATTTCCACTTTATTTGTAGATTCATGTGGGAAACTATCTGACCAGTCTTTCAACGTATTGATAGATTATTCTTATATATTCATCGACAGCCAGCAATTTACGCCGTCTAACACTGTGATCAGATTGATCATACAAGTTTCAGATTGGATGCTTTTAAAAGGCATATGTTATCCAATCAACTTCCTATAACCTGGCGAAACGCATCGGCGTGTCGCACACAATCATCATAAATGGGGTGTAAACCATAATGAAAAAGGAAATATGCAGGCTATTTGCCTGGACGTTTAGACAAAAAATGAGAGATTGACCCAAAAGTATGTCAATACAGCAGCTATCCGATTTGTATGCACATTACATGTAGTACCTTAAATTTTACACTGGTAAGACCTCTTTAGGGAATGTGATTGTATTTTAAATGACAGCATTTTGAATAATCTATACCAGTTATGTTTAATAAGTTGCAATTAACATCACTCATTTTTGTGCCTGATTCTGCTTAAGCCATGGTGCCAGGGGGCGTGAAAATTGCTACTTCACATGAACAGTTAGAATAAAACTCTGACTGAGGTAAATTGACAAGAGGTCGTATTTCACGGTTACATGTGACCATTTGCCCGCTATCACTGTCGACCCTGCTGTGGTTTTACTCTCTATGCTGTGCGATTTTAATTATATCGAAGAGGTATTTACATGTAAAAATTGTCAGAGCAACGTCACAAAAATTCCTTATGGATACTAACTACATGTAACAACCGGGCTTGATAACGATGCTAACGATGAAAGAGAATCGAAACTTTGAAAGAGATAAACCAGAAGTTGTTATCCATAAAGAAACTTTATGATGTCTTTGGGAAGTATTCTTGCTATACTAAAAAAGGCCCTTCCTAAAGGAATCACATCTTTGGTCGATAATTCGAGCTGAGTTCCAACGCAAGTTACGCTCTTCTACCAGTGAGGTCCCAGAACAAAGTATGCCTTCTTAAATGTACAAGGTAGCCTTGATGTAACTGATGTAATATCGATTCAAACACAACATATGGCCAAAGGACATGTGCTGGGAGATTTCACTAGAATGCCACTGGAACGAGCCACCTAGAGCACTGTACGAGTCGAGTGATCTTCTGTAAACTTTTGACATTGTGAAAGAGTCAGGAGAGACGTCTGACGTTTTAAATATATAATTGGGAAGATGTAGGTCATAAGACGTTTCCTCCGTCTATAGATTACCTGTCGTCTCAAGGGCTGAACGATTATACTTCATTTCTGTCCTGGTGAAGTGCGATTTACAACTCTCAAAGCTTAAGAAAAGGTTCGATACACTTTAAACACAAGATTGCCTCGGCAGCTGCCAGACAGGGTGCTGTGCTTTCGTAGGGTGAAGAAAAGCTTTAGTAAAATACCTTTAGAGAACAGTCGTCCTAACTTTATATTACGGAATAACTGTATTGACAAAGTTTTCGCAGTTCGGAATATATTGAAATGTGATTCATATGCTAATTTTAAATAAGAATTCCAATTTAACTATTGCTGCTTTAGCGATATAAATACACTTGTTACTATAAAGCAGAATGGAAACACCTTATTTAAAGAACGCTGAGCAAAAGAATATGATGACTGGAACAGTGTGTAGACCAGATGTCACCACAGAATGAACAATAACTTTACCGTCTATAGCAGAGAAGTTTGAAAGTTTGGTTTACAATACCTGGTCATGCTCCCACGAGAACCTGGATGGACTGTATCGTAACGACAATTCCGTGCACAAGGAAATTGTGATCTCGTCAGAAAATCAGTTGTGATTCTTGCAAAGAAACAGCATAGCCAAAACTAATTGAAGTATTCTTGTGTATTCACGAACTGTCAACAATCCACAGCCACAGGACATAATTAGCTATTGTATAACTTGCCCATACATAAGTGTACACAAAAACATTGATCAGAATGAAGAAATATTCAATGGCAAAGGCTAGGTAGCTAATCAGCTTAGCAAAAATATCCGTAGACATATGAAAGACGCCGTGGATATGTGGAATGCAAATCATGCGGGTATCTAAGTGTGGCTTTTATCCAATATTCAGGAAGTCAGCGTCTCTGTCTGGAAAACGGAATAATGCATTGCAAGCGGTCAGGGCGACCTCTAGCGGAGTCATGTTTTTCCCGTTCTTCAAATAACTTCAGCGTCAGTGCGGAATCTCTTGTGAATTTCTCCTTTTATATGCCTTAATATAATTTCTGAACTTATTTCACAGAGATCGTTTAGAATGCACCTGTGGCCCTTTGAATTTCAAACGTTTTCTTTGAGATAGGCCGCACTTGTGCTAAGACACTCACCCCCAACCCTTTCTGGGAATTGTCAAAATGTCCTGCTGTGCTTGATCTAAAATTCCCTATGTAATAATCCAGACACCTCTCATTCTAGTACTAAAGCGCACGATAAGTTCAATGGATAGGCAATACTCTGCCAGGCACTACAACAAGAGTACAAACTCTGACATTGGAGACAAGCCGTTAAAAAAGTTCCTTTATCGAGATCCCGATGCGCACTAGTGCTGGTTTAATGGATTGGTCTTTAGACCAAGGCCAACCTTTCCATAAACCTTCATGCCAATACCTGTGTAACTTATGAAGTAAAGTTCCTGACAGACAAGCAGACAAAGAGACAACGTCCAAATATGCAAGTACTCGGAGCCGCCCAAAACATTTCAGAAATAAACGTTTACAACCGCAGTTGCCGCCTTTAAAAAGAGAAGAATTTAAATTGATACTCAGACATGAAATGAGCGGCTTAACTGACATCTGTACTTCATATGATTCTGTACACACTGAACCTTCTTGACTCATCGGAGATGGGGGTGAAGGGGTTGATTTGTAGCTAAAAGCATCCGCTGGCCTGAAATAACACCAATGGTATGGCTAGTGACTGTGACGTGGATGATTTAGGCAAGCCCAAAACTGAATGAACATTGTTTACATGTGACGGGATGGATTTTCAGTCGATGAAGACTTATTGTGGTTTAATGTCGGCTATAGAAATGCGGACTAAACACGGCAGTTTACGCTTTATGGCGATCTTGTAAGAGCCGATCAACCACCTACATTAACGTCGGAAATTAGCTTTACAGTTGATCAAGCGGAATTAGGGAAAGCTTTGATAGTGTGGAATCCTAACTAGCCTTTTAGACGTCATGAGTTGACACGTTGAAGTCTCCTAGACGTGTTCCACTGCAGGAACAAACATCGTATGAATGCGAACAAGTTTACCGTTACCAGTTACATGTATGGGTATGGCCTTACGTCCCACGTTAACACAATCTTGTTGAGATTTGTTTCATTAACATACTAATTATTAATTAACCGTAAAGTTAAATCAAAGGACAAAAGCCATTGTATGTGTGTATTCTTCACTGTTAAAAAAGTTTTAAAAAGCAGACTGGGATCTTCAAATATGGCAATATCCCACAAGATATTTCAGCCAGGTTATCCAGATCCACAGCCTAAATGATATTATGAACTCTCAAAAAAAATATTTTTTTCACTTACCGTTTTTCCATGGCGGCTCATCAACAGGTTTACATAGTACATCTAGAGTATAGATAGTGGACAGGCTTATTTTTACAGTGTACATTTAATCCCTAAACGTTTAAATATGGAACGAGCGGTCCTGAGCTCGTCGGGCATATAAACACGGGAAAAGCTGTCCATGTAGATCCGAAGAATTGGTTCCTGTTAAAATAAGCTGGCAGTTAACAGTCCTAAAATAGAGTATGTTTTGATGGGCGACTTACATGTAGACTTTCAATTTCTGCTTTCACTCATCTACACTTGCAAACATTGTAAGGGATTTCAACATGTCTTCCACAGAGATGCCGAAAATATCTGAAATACCCAAAGAGTAAACTCAATGAAAGGGTCATTTCGTTCTCCCCGGGCAGATATACCTTCGAAAAATCGGAGATAAATCATGCTTTATTCCCATGGTTTGAATTCCCCGAGCACGGTGCGTTTCAGAAATCCACTGATATTTTAGCTTAGCTGATTAGTCAGCCTGTGTGATTTACTCTAGACGTTGTGCACTCAGTCTGAACAATCCCTGCATAGTTATCGACATTTTATTATACAAAAGCTAGTTATACTCTGTACCTATCGGGTGTTGACCGTCCGCGAATACGCAAGATTAATCTATCAATGCGCTATAGTAGAAGCCGTGAATTAGTTCTGGCCTTGCCGTTTTTCCCATGTAAGCCTGTTGACGGCATGCGCTACACATACACTGTTCCATTCATCGAGGAGTGTTTTAGGATACGTAATTTACATGACATGCTACAGTCTGGCTGGTTTTAAATTTAAGGTGACCGACGGACTTGCAGTAATTACATACTCACTCTTCTGTATAAAAAATAGCTTTATTTTGTTACAGGGGTAAAGAATCGATTTTGATTGGTGTGAGAGATAGACAAGTCCAGGCTTTGCTTTGCCCTAAGCGGAATTTTAGGTAGGGTGCACTTATTCAAGTGTGGCCCAAAATGCAAGATTTAACCCTGTCAGTCCTATCTTAACTGTCAGCCAGTCAGCGTCGATTTTGTATCCCTTTAAAGCATATACATAGATGTTGATAGCATAAACAATGGTAAGCAACATTAGCAACCTTCTGGCAAGGGCAATATTAAGGAACTTGTGTGTTTTACTTCTACTTTCTTGTCACATGTTACATTAATTTCTTGACTGAATGTTCCTAAAACAGTATTCTTCAAAAACGGCAGTGGCAGTGATTTATTTATTGATTTGTTTGATTGGTCACGAATATTTCACTTATACGACGGCGGCCTACATTATTGTGGGAGGAAACCAGGCAGAGCCAGCGGGAAACAAACGACCGTCCGCAGGTTGCTGAAGGCCTTCCCACGCTGGAAAGGAAGTCAGCATTATCTGCACTTGAACTCACAACGACGGCAGTGGTGGGAGGCTTCAGGGTCATTCAGGGTCAACTCCCCCGGCCACAGGAGGCCCCTTAGTGACGACTAATGACACCATCATATTTACTCGCGGCCAATCAGAGGACCCCGCTTCTTAATAAGTTGTCCAAGTCGAGACTAGAAAATGAGTTAGCGATATTAATTCTTTACCAGACGTTGAGTCAACAGAGTTTTTTCCAGCGTCCGTTTTTGGATTTGTTTAAGCCGGCTACATCAAATCAATTGGGTATTTGCCAATTTACTCTTGAGATTGACTGCAAGTTCGAGGTCAGTCAAAGCTGGGATCTGCAAGTTTGCGATTAAAAGGTGATTCCCGGAGAGAATCGACCGCGAAATCATGTGATCCATGAACTGCGTAATGCATTCTAAACGACTTTTAACAAGTTTATTCTGGGCATTTACTATGTCTTATGAACATTTTTCCCTTTGCTATTGAGACATTTTTGTGTAAATTTATTTCACTTCACCATGCTATATTAACAGACATATCTAAAGAAAGCTGCAGTTTAACAGTGTTCAGAAATTTTGTTGGTTGAGTCGACAGTATAAGTTAAATTGACTCAACCCTGTTAATACATAGCATTATTAACTCATTGGGTAAAACAATGTATATCCCGTAGGTTAACTGATTGAATATATGTATGCAGATTTACACTGTACATTGATAATATGAAATACATACGCCAGAAGTGAGCCGTCCACAACACCCCATGAACAAAGAACCTGAACAATAACAAATGTGAAAAGTTATCGCCGAAGTAGGTGTCATGTAATGTCTGGTGTCTTTGGCATGACACTTCAATGGAGGCTGCGCTTTGTCGGCATGGACACCCTGCCACGAGAAGACACAAGAAATGTACATACACTTAATAACTTTTTAAGAAAAAGGAAGGGTATAGAATTTAATATCAATTTGTCATTCAAACTGACGTAATGAGCAGCTTCTCTGCATTTGACACCATTTAACTCTCCTTAACCCTGTCACACCTTGCTTACAAATCTGATCTATGCTGGTTGGAGATTGATTTCACTCGACAGGGTAAATTTCCGGTCAATGAAGATCTACTCTCTAGTAATGCCTACGAGCATTGTGGAGAAAACGGGGGTGTTTACATCACGGTGATGCTGAGTCTACGGAGCAACAACCTGCACTTAATTTTCGGAAATTAACCTTACAACTGACCAAACAGGTTCAGCGAAAACGTTCTGTTACTCTTGGATTTCTCCCAGTGTTTTAAACGTTGTAGCCTTTAATAGGTGTGTCCTGTTGTACGAGTAAACATGTCATATTAATTCGGGGGTGTTTACTTTGCTGAGGGCCGTTACCAGTTATAATCTTGCGTCGCACAGCAACACAACATTATTGGGACTTGTTTACTTTTAATATAATTAACAGTAAAGATAAACCGAGGAAGAAACAGCCAGCATATGTGTATATTTCTTACTGTCAAAATATTTTAAAATTTGTACTAACAACTTTATACGTTATAGTTTTGGAGCAATCACTGGTCAATGAACTGGTCAAAACTCTGCAGATACTGTACAGCCTTATAAATTCGATCGAACGTGGGAACGTTTCCTCCAGTCATGATGCTGGCCGCAGTCAAATAAGTGAAATATTCCTAAATACAACGTAAAACAACAATAAAATAAATAAATAAATAAATAAATATAAATTCGAATTATTAAAAAAACAAGAGTAAAATGTTGCTGTTGTATCTCATACAAATAACAATTCTATCGACAGCCGCACAATTAACAATTATAATCGAAAGACTCTATAACCTTGCCGGGAGTACCTGAGTAAATGATCTCTTGTAGCGCATTCCGTCAACAGAATCACTTTAACCTCAGAAAGATAACGTGTTGATCCAACGAAAAAACTGCGAGGGCAAACTAATTCACGACTTGATTATTCTTTCTGTTTTTACTGACAGATGAAAAGCGTCCTGGTCTCGATCGAAACCAAGACGATGAACCGTTTTTATGCACATAACAGCTTCAATTTGAATGATAAATACATTGATGACCAGTTTAAACGATCATCCAGGGTTCTAAAAGTCAAAATAAAGAGACAACATATGATCCGTAACCATTGCATATGTAATTATCATAACTAGATCTTAAAATTCATTCTGGTCAGACGTCTTCAAAATTAACAAAACAGAAAATGAAAAACTTTAAAGACAACATATATTCCTGATGGTAGGCCTACATCTTATTTGGATCTATATCTGTACAAAGACGAACAAGGTCTCCTTTCACGCCGCCTTTACGACAAAAGGGATAATTTCAATTTTGATATTGCAAATTATCCTTATTTGGATAGCAATATACCAAAAGGTCCTGCATATGGCGTATACATATCTCGCCTTGTAGCGTTTCTCAGATTTTCCATAAATTGTGATGACATTAATCTGCGTTACAAGTTGTTAGTTCAAAAACTAGTTTGTTAAGGATACTCCATCAAACGCCTTCATTCTAAGTTTCTCAAATTTTATAGTGAATATAACACTCTTTTTGGCAGGTATGGACAGAGCGTTCAGAATCTCTGGCGATCTGCATTGTGATCAACCAAATACACGGTGCTGTTATCCTTATGTACATATCTATCGCGTACATGGTATTTAACAACATAGATGGCGCTGGTTGCGGAGAGTAACCGTCTATCTTGTAGACAGCTTTTGTAAAGATTAGCATGTCATGTATAACATCATAGATGGCGCCTCTTATAGTATGAGATCCTTACATGCTAACGGGAAAGCCGTAATCGTTTGCATCCCAATCTGTGCCGTTAAGGTCCGTAACGCTCATCATTTTCGAACTGTATCTAATACCGCTTAACCTGGGGCTAGGGGCCGTAAAGGCAGCCATGCTCATTACATCTGCGGAGATGCCTTCATGAACAGCCGCAATCAAAGCGCGACCTAGATACATTGTTTAATTGTTATTTGACCTGGAACTCATGCATGGACTACGCATTTGAACTTTGATATGGGATTCATGCCAGGAATATGCACTGTCTGCCCGGCATCATTGAAAACTGTTGACCGCTTTTCTCTCGTGTGTTACCGGCTTTATTTCCTAGTTGTATAATTTCCTACATACCTTTGTCTTTTGGAGCTAATGTTAAAAGTTGTTTTGGAAATGGATCTTGCGATTATCGACTTGAAACGCCCTTTACGAACTACAAATGGCTTAAGAATGTCAGATATGACGCTTACATTTACATTGCAATTGCAATGTCATACGGTGCCCGTCATAAGCAAAAGTTCACTTATTTATGGATTCCCGATACCCTCATGTGCTAATCGACTATACTTCAGTCCGATTCTATCGAATCGCCATTTACATCCTTCAAAGTGGAAGAAATGTATTATGTAAAATATCACTTTCCTTCCATCTGTCAAACTGGATGGAAACTTTTAAATCGCTCAGCGTTATGAACGTTATGTTATCTTAGTTATGAAATGTATGCGAATTTATTTATTTATTTGAATGATGTTTTACGTCGTTCTCAAGAACATTTCACCTATACGACGGCGCCCAGCTTTATGGTAGGAGGAAACCATGGAGGGTTTAAGATAGCCTATGCAAAGGCTCTTGTGTAATCATTGCCGCATTATTCTTATTCTGAATTCTGGATTCAGGGGAAGAACTGGAAAGCTGCCATCGCCTGATAGCGCGTTGAAATGCTATTTTTGATCACATGTACTTTAACGTGTGCGTCTATAAAAGTTTCACAAAAATTAATTGGAGTACATGAACAAATCTGGGTGTTTTGAGGAATTAGTTTCTGAAGGAAAGGTCATTTTGTGCCTCTGAAACACGGCAAGACAGGTAATCGGTATATCGATGTAGACAGAAGTTCCCTAACATTTTTGACAAGTCACATGATACATTAGGACTATTTTTACCTTCAGTCACAAAAAAGTTCGATCTAAAACTCCCTTATTGTCGACGCGGCAATAATTCACCAGAATCGGACTGAAGTATAATCGGTTAGTCGTTGAGACGACAGGTAATCCATAAATACAGGAAATGTCTGCTGATGATTGTCATCCAATGAACGTACAACTGGATCTGGGAAATGTCAGGGGTCGCTCTTCCCCAAGGCGTCTGGCTAGTTTTATATTTAGGTGACTTATTAGATACATGTACATATTTGAACACTCTTCTGAATACAAGAAGAACAAGCGTAATTATTATTGGTAGTAAACTGAAAACACGTGTGTTCATAGCATGAACAATGGTAAGCAACGTTAGTAGCTTTCTGGTCGGGACAAAGAAAAGGAGAATGCATGTTCTGTCTTTTCTTTCTTTGTAGCATGTTGCATTCATTTCTTGTTTCTGGACAATTCCCAACGTAGTATTTATTTTTAAGCGGTGCTGAAAGTTAAGAGAAAAGTGTCATCTATGGCGGTTAATCGGAGGATCCCTCTTCTTGGTAAGTTGTCTTACGTCTAGCTTCAAGAAATGATTACAGGTATTAATTCTTTACCAGACCTTTGGATCATCACTGTGACTACGACGTTCGCTTCAGGATTTGTTTAACCCGACTGCATTTTACAATTTGCTCTTGAGACTGACTGCAGGTTCGAGTCAATCCAAGCTGAAATCTGGAATTTTGCGCTCAAAAGATGATTTCCTAGAGGGTGCTGAGAGTCAAAACAACAAAATCAGTTCTGAGGCATAAACATGAACTGATTACATAGCGATAAAGCGGTTGATGAGCTACAGTAAGAAAGAAAGAAATAGTGAATATGTAGTATGTAAAACCATCCACACGTCCCTGTGTTTACGGTAGTTTAAATTCAAGAACGCAAAATTAGATCTGATTTTGTCTAGGTTTAGATTGTGGGACATTTTTTACTCAATAGATTATTACCATTGGTATATGGCATCAATATATAAATATATTTCATTGAATTGCGGGGAACATTTCTGGCGTTTTCCCACCATAATTCAAAACTGTCTGCTTCTCTTTGCTTAATTCCTTCCAAGTTTCGTACCTTTCTTTATAATCTATACATTCTTACTTCTTTTGTGGTTTGTGCCGTTTGGGGGATTGGGGAAACTCACAAGAGGTCGTGTTTCGCTGGTTACGTGTGACCATTTGGCAGATGCCAAACTGTCATTGCTGCTGTGGTTTTTCTCTCTATGCTGTACGTCTTTATTATATTGTGAGTGTTACTTGGCGTGGATGGTTTAGGCAACTCCTAGAGATGACGAGACGGAATGGATTTTCGGCCGATGAACACTTATTGTGCCGCCTAGCGATGAAGGCAAAACGAGTATGTTACGTACTATAACGGTGTTCAGAGGGCCGATCAACAACCCGCATTAAATTCGGATATTAGCTTTACAGTTGATCAAACGGGATTAGGGAAAGCTTTGATACTGAGGGATTACACCCAGTCTTTCAGACGGCATGAGTCCACTCCCTGCAGTTTAACTGACGTGTTCCGCCGTATGAGTAAATACCATATGAATACGCAGATTTTTACCGTCAACAGTTACATGTATGAACATGAACTTGCATTGCACAAAAACGTAACATTGTTGACATTTGTTTACTTAACTTACTGTCATTAATTGCCCATACAGTTAAATATAAAAATAAATCTTTGTATGTGTGCATTAATTACCATGAAAAGTGATGAAGTTGGGCTGGAGTCTTTGAATATACATGTACGGCGGTATTTCCTACGGTATTTCCTGTGCCCGGTTTTCTCCCACCATAGCGCTGGCCGACGTCGTATAAAGACTGTCAAGATTCCTTTTTTCCGTCTCTGTTTTCCTTACAGTTTACTACCAACGTTATATGGTGTATGGACAGGCTGTGTTTTACAATGTATAATTTATATAATCCGCACACCTGGTCACTTACACATTTAATCCTTGTGGGTTTGAAAGTGAAACAAGTCCCGCAGTTTGGTTCGCCAGACCATAATTACACAAAAAATATAGTCGCTGCAGCTTTAAATCAGAATAATTTATTCCTCTCAGACTAGTTTGCCACAGAAGTTGTCATAAAATGGACTATGCTGCCATTGGCGATTTACATGTAGACTTGCAAACGAATCTAATTTCTGCTTTGGATATATGAACAGTTTGCACTGAGAGTAACATATATATTTTGATTATTGACAACTTATAAACTAGCAGGGTGTACGTTTCTGAGATAATGGTTTTCGTGATCGTTTATTTTGCTGGACGGCTGGTTTATGAATGTCTGGTTTCACTCATCTACACCAGCAAAAAGTGGTCTTGATGTCTTACACACACAGAGAGGCCGGAGATACCTAATTAAAGGACGTCAAGAGAATTGCTCGATGGCCGTAGAAAATCGGATATACGCCATGCATTACTCCCATGATTTGAATTTCAGACCACGGCGTCTTTCATCAGTCCACGGATATTTTAGCTTAGCAGATTAGGCAGCGTTTGGCCTTTACCGGAATCTAAACTAGACGCTTCTCTCTCAGTCTGACCAATGCCTGCAGAGGTTTCGACAATAGCTTTTTATCTTTTTAGCTGTTGGTGGACAGCTGTCAACACATACACTAAAATAATCCATCAATGCGCTACAAGAGCGGTTGTAAGCCGTGAATTACTTTGGCCTCGCAGTTTTTCCTCGGGATCAACACGTTCACGCGATTAATCTGTGTCTGTTGACGAAATGCACTACAAGACATCCTTCACACAGGCACACCCGGGAAGGTGATGAGGAGTTTGGAATATTATTGTTTTTTCTGCGGTAACATCTATCCACACATATTCTGACCCACTCATCAGGTAGTTTTCAACAGTGGTTTAGTAATCGAAATTTACAATGCTTATTGCAAATTGATATTGTTATTTGTATTACTTACAACAGTAATGCTTTATACTGGTATCTTGTCTGAAAACAAAAAAATTACACACAAATTGTCATGTGGTCAATTCACTTGAAATGTCAGTCATCAACCTGCGGATTGTCGTGGGTTTCCTTCTTTAGTACGGCGTAAAACAATCAGATAAATCAGTTTATAAATAATACATTAATTTCATGCCCAACCTTTTGCGCATATGTTACACATACTGTTGTGTAGGCCCTTTTAGCTATTCCTGAAACAGTAACGGGAATAGCGACCTCAAAAGGGGAGTTTCAAGATGTAGCTCTTTTCTGGTGAAGGCCAAAGAAGTCCTATTGGATCACTTGAGATGTTACTCAACTATTTTTGATCACACGTACATTAACATGTTTCACAAAAAATAGAGTACACATGCATGAACGGTGGGGAAAATAAAGGAGCTGAGTGTCTGTGAAGTTAAGAAGTTCCTGGAGGAAAGGTGTGTCATTTGTGCCTCTGGAACCCTCTTTCCAGATAAGATGTACCATCAGGACTACCTGTTGTCTCCTTTAAATCCAATGAAGGCGGAGAGATTTCCTTCACCGCTTCAGCAATATGGGGGTTATTTAGCGCCAGTAGATCATCAATATACCGCTTCGTAAATGAAAAGGATCGAGCTTTAAAGATATTACTTTTAAGTAATTTCTGCATGTAGTCGTATTCATATGAAAACAAACTCTGCCAAAAGAGGTGCACAACTGGTACCTATTGGAATACCTATGCACTGTTGGTAAATGGTATCTCCGAATTTCTCATAGATGTTATTAATGAGAAATTCAAGTAATTCAGTAAATAATGTAACATCCCATGAGTGGTAACCTTTATAAAGAGTAGAACTAAAGAAAGCCTTATTGCTTCTGACGGTAATGTAACGGTGACCTGTTTTAGTAAATACCGAGACAATTAACGACGATATTCTTTCAATAAGGTCTTTGTCAGGAATCGTAGTATAGAGAGTAGAAAAATCCCATGTGGATACGTCTTTGTACGGTATATGCATATGAGCATCAAGTTCTTCAGTAAGACGTTTGGAGTTGTTAACAATCCACATGCAGTTGACACCTGAATTTTTTTCTTATGACACAACAATACTTATTCCAAAATGACTTTACTTCTTGTAACGCTCTCGTAAGTAGGGTTGACAAGAGTTTGGTGATACAGCTTCTTGAACCCGCAATAAATCGAGCCGTGTATGGGGATTTATGCATTTTAGGAATCCAGTAAAGTTGTGGTATTTCTGTGTGACGGGTAGGTATATTTATGCGCCTTTCGTTAAGAAAGGTTTTGTGTTTGTTAAATAGTTCCCCCAGAGCACATGTAGTAGCAGAATACCTGGGTGTCCTTGGAGATGCACATAGCTCTTGAACAACAATTTGATAATAATAATTCTTGCAAATAAAGATGGCATTATTAGGAGCCTTGTCTGCTACAATGATGACATATTTACTATGAAGGTCAGCGAGTATTTTTTGCACAGTGGGATCCTTCAGAACCTGTTTAACTTTAGGTAGAGCATCCATGTCTAGACGGTGTATAGTTAAACTAGCCTTCTTTTTGACAATCTCCAAAGACAAGTACCGAAGAATCCACTTTCTCCCGTTTTGACCATTTTTTAACATACTCCTCAAGTGCCAAGATGATATTGTTTTTGTTTGATCGAATGTTGACATTTCTCTTTTCTCTATACTTAGGACCCCTCATAAAGAGATTCCTTAGATCGTGATTCTTAATAATATTAAAGTCACCAGTCAGGACATGTTTACATTTGTCGTAGGTAAAAACTGAGGATTCACGATCACAGTTATGGCCGCCAGAAGTATACGTCGCCAAATCGAACTCCTTGATGGCCTGGGAATAACTGAAAATTTTGGAAGCGATAGACTTTGTATTCTCATAGGATATGCAAGGTGGCTCTTGGATATTAAAATAATTAGGCACAGCACTACGAACATCAGGTTCATTAAAGATGCTTGGTAGGTTATTTAAATCAAGGCCATTGTCTAAATACTTTATCTTCAGAAAGAGTCGATTGTGTTGAGTTTCAATTGTAGTTACAGGGCGATACAATCGAAAATAAGATATGTCTTGACACAGACGTACAAGGTAAGGTGGAACATTAAAATTGTGTATGTTATTGGATACGTCTTGAACTACCTGTTTTAGCAAGTTCATTGGCAGTGCATATAATACTGTGCGTAGAGCATGCATGCTATTGGTGTCATACGACAATCCTACTAAATAGCTAACTGTAACGTTTTTTTGAATCATGTTTCTGTTGAACTTCCTCCTACCATGACTGCGAGGTCTACGTTTATGGTATTTGAATAAATTTGTTATGACGGAGTCATGTGGTTGGCTAGATGTTACATTGCCGATTCCCATAACGTTATCATTTAACCCATATGGGAAGACTGAACCAATCTCTAGCATCCAGAAAAGCTCACGGTCACGGATTTTACGTTCAAATTCGACATCTGTCTCATTTGTTGATGGATAAACCGATTCTATTATTTGAATGCTGAAATGGTCCCAGTCATGGTCGGAGGCAGAGAAATGCTTGCCTATTAGCAATTGTTTCTTGCGCACAGACTTCCGTGCCCGTTCACCCGTAGATGTAGTTTCTGGGTGGTCTTCCCAACATACTGCTGACCACACTTCTTGCTTGTTACCAAGTAAATACAGTTGGACGCAATACAACTTAAGTTAACGTAGGAATTAACAGAATAACATTTACCAGTTAGTGAGGAAATAAAAATGGCGGATGTATCAAATGATGGACATGTAAGACAATTAGTATGTCCACATTTGGAAATAGTTAAATATTTGCTTTGGTAATTCAGTGTCAAACAATTGTTCACTTGGATAGAACACGGTTTGGTGGAAATACCGTGTTTAATGTTCTCAAATATATCCGATATTTGGATGGAAATGGGTCTTAGTGCAAAGGAATCATTTACTGACTCGGCCTGGGAACATGCACCACTATTCCTAGTGTTATTCCTATACATATTGTTGTAGTTCATAGCTATTGGTATAATTGGGCAGAGGCCTCGCCTCGGGGGTCAAAAACCACCAACAGAATCGGGGCATGCGCAGGTTATAAGTATAAGCGTTTAAACAATATTTAAAGACGGACTTCGTAACAAATACGACGAAGTGCAAAAGAGAACACATATTATCATGTAAAACGGTCAACACGTCTATAATAGCTATAATGGTTTAAATTCAAGACCGTAATGTCTTGCATCAATTGGCAGAGATTTATGAGTCGGGTGAGCTAACATTCAGTACATAGAAGAACCTTAAAAGCTGAATGGCTTCCTCTCCAGTCGTAAGTAGTAAGGTTTGTCAGTACCCGTGGAAGGTCGTGGGTTTCCCCCTGGCTATGCCCAGTTTCCTCCCACCATAATGCTGGCCGCCGTCGTATAAGTGAAATATTCTTGAGTACGGCGTGAAACAGCAATCAAATAAATAAATTAGAAGCTGAAAATTGTGATCGTTTTTAAACCATATCATTTTTTAAAAGATTTTAATCGGCCACGTAGCCAACCTATTCCCACCAATGAGTATGTGAGAACAATGTATTAGGTCATTCACACCTTCGGAAGTCGAGAATTTTGCCCACGTAGTTCTGCTCATCGAGTAGCGTAAAACTGATCTTTGAGAAGAGATGGTCACTGTCCTGTGCATTGAATCAATACACTTCAACACCCCACCCCCACACTTTTAACACATTTATTCTTGATATACATGGCGAACACTTTCCCTTGTGTTTTAAGGTCTTAAATGCTGGGGTCATCCAGGGTGGTAAGTCTTTTGTTATTATGGGTTTAATTCATTATATTGCGCTTCCGATAAGCCATAGCCGTAATATGTTTATTACATCCAAATCTTGCAAATTAGGCTAAGTACATATGGTAAATCTGGATACTAACCATTTAATCTTTCAATCTTCTGTGGAGTTGTCATTGGTAGAAAAGGACGGGTAGAGTATTGAAATTTCTGTGTAGCCATTTAGGGTGACGGAATAAGGTGCTTACAACACTACTATTTGTATTTGACGCCATTCAACACTTCAAAAGCGATGTCACAGCTTGTTGACAGATTTGATGGAAGGATTGATTGTCGATGGCCTGAAATAACAGCCACAAAATAATGTATATTGTTTTAAGTAGAATGGGCATGAACGGTTTAGGAAAAGCTGAAAAACAAGAACTGGTTAGAGATTGTTTTCAACTGGGAACATTTCCGGTCAATGAAGATCTACTGACTAGTAATACCCGCGGCCGATGCGGAGATGGTGATATTGAACCTTTGGAGCAATAACCTGCACTTAATTCGGAAATTAACCTTTCAGTTGACCAAACAGGCTCAGCGGAAAAGTTTTGTTAGTGGGAGATTTTGTCTGGTCTTTTGTGTTATGCTACATTTATGCATTGACATGAACTGTTAGAAATAAACCCTAACTGAGATAAATTGACAAGAGGCCGTATTTCACCGGGTGTGTGAACATTTGCCAGCTATCACTCTGTCGTCAGTACTCTCTGTGTGCTGTACACCTTAATTATGTTTTATTATTTTGATTATTTTGTACGTTATGAGTCCACTTCTTGTATCCTTGTAGACGTGTTCTGTTGTAGGAGTGAATATGCATCAATACGGAAGTTTTTATTTCGCTGAGAACCATTGCCAGGTATGAATATCCATACATCGCACAGAAACGTTAACAATATTGAGATTTATTTTCTAGCAATATAATAAACAATAAAGATAAACCAAAGAAGGAAAAGGCATCATATATGTATATTTGTTACTGCCAAAATGCTATAACATTTTTATTGACCATATTTCATATGACCAGTCACAACATAATCACGATTTTGCATATTATATACACTTTGCTGGGTTCAAAATTAGGTCAATTTTTCATTTTTGTGGACTTCTTGTTCATTAGAATACGATCCTCCTCAGCACAGCTGCCTATCGTCAGTCGTGCACAAAGGCTTGACATGATCATAAATATGGCTCATGATAGGATTAAAACACTGCATATACAGTCTAAATTCTGAATTATTTATTCATTCTCTCTCCCGCATCTGTAGACATAATAAGTCTATATCTTCACACAGATGATGGATATATAACGGCACGATTGTTCCAAAGGCTGCCTATACAGTAGTAGGGTATTCCGTTGTCCAGGCTGAAGGTAATTATTGACTTCGTGCGCTCTTTCAATGGTATATGAGTGGTATCGTTTACTTTTAGATTCCTTGGGAATATAGCATACAAGCCGGTAACATTTACCCTCGTGATTTGTACACCAAATTCAACGGATATGTATAATAAGCTGATTAGGTACCGTTTGACAGTTGACAGAACTAAACCGGAGTCTGTCCGCTCATTGTTATCAGTACTTTAATCATGTGGCTCTGGCCTCTCCGTCACTACGCTAGAATAATCTTTCAGTGCACTCATAGGCGCAGAAAGCAATGAATTTGCTTCAACTTCTCATATTCTTCAACACAATATGTTCGGAATGAGGAAAAGTTACACGATAGCCTTTACACGCGCTCTCGTGAGACGTGACAGGAATTTCTAAATCTGACCTTCAAACCTTGGTGTTATTTGTCTTTATTCAACCGTCACATCAAGTCAAATCCTTGCCATGGAAGTGCATTTGACTTAATTACATGCAGCTGGGCAGGATGATGGAAAATTATTAAAAGTTACCTTCGTTAATATAATACATTCCTTCCGCCTATCGGTGGAATCGGAGTAAAGTAAAATCGTTCAACTCTTGAGATGACATAATCCATATGTATTATATATATCCATATACATTTGCGGTTGACGCTCATTAAGATTGCAATTGTACATGTAAAATGTTAGACATTCTCTTTATTTAAAGACGTCTGACCTGTGTGAAAATTATGGAGACTGAGCAGGTCATCAGTAAGTTTATCACTCAACTTAAAAGTCGCTATTCACTTGTACAGGAGAAGCTGCTCGCCGTGGTGAAAACCACGAGGCATTTGTTCAGTCAAGACAAATAGATAAAGCAATCATGTAGCTTCATACGTGTAGATAAAGTATTGCTTTGGTTACACCAATATTGTCCACGTCACTTGGTGGCTGTTGGCTGTTGAAGGCCTGTAGACAAACGTCATCAGAAACCTGTAAGTCGTGGCTTGTAGCAGAGTGTATTTTACCTCATGCAGACCCAGAGGTTACACCTATATCCTCACTCTATAGATCATGGCGTGCAAGATGAGGGGATACAATTACTAGAACCTAACACCAAAGTGAATCACACCGCTTCTGTCAGCTTTCCAAAAGGCTATTGATAATGTTCCCTGTCAATCGCCCAAATGCTATCTAATTTCACAGACTTATTGCCAGTATATTATATTGTACACCCATGCTTTATATTTGGTTTGCATTCGAGGCCAAGATAAATGTCATCAATTTACAGGGATTTACTGCAGGTTTATTAGATGACACTCAGAAGAACCTGATCTAATATGAAACTATCCCCATCTTGATCAAAGATGTCTTTGTTGTTACTTTCATCCATGGACAGTGATATAGATAATTTCATTATGACGTCTGTTGTTTGCTGCTCCTCAATTTATTCACAATTCTTCCCTTAAACGAACAAAAGCCTTCGTGATTAAATTAATGTCGGCCTTTTGACGGGTTTTCAAAAGATTAACGTGAAACGTTATTGCAAAATTATTGAAAAATATATGTCTTGTGTTCTGTATTTAAGGGAATTTTACCTACATCTAAATCTTCTATTATGTACACTGACGAAAATACCCAGGATCTTAAATTTTATTAAACATATCCTTTGCTTTGAAGGTCCTAGTTGAATCGTATTTAAATATAATTGTTCAGCTCTTGAGACGACAGGTAATCCATAAACACAGCAAGCTTCTACTAACACGTAAGACCGACTTAAATCAGCCAACTTTGGAAGCTCTCTGTATTTTGTCATTTTTCTTGATAAAATCAAGCTTAACTGTAACTGATGGCTAAAATCAGTACATGCTCATTGCTTGAACAATGGTAGGCGTTATAAGAAACTTTAGCGAATGGCCGTGGTTACGGAATATGTTCTCCCATTTCTTACTTGCACAACATGTTACGTTCATGTTTTCAAAAAACGTGCTTTTTCACAGAAGCCCTAATTTTCTTCGATAGTGTAGCATTATGACATACTCATCTTCACTCTTCGCCTTTTTTCATCTTCATTTTGAAAATTAGGAAATCAGATCATTTGATGCCCAGTAAATCTAAACTAGACTAGACGATATCGAAGAACATGTCCAACACAGGCCGAAGGTTTGTCGGAAGCTGTATTAATCTGTGGAAGCTGTACAAGGTTAGAGAGAGACTGATGCAGGACGCTCCTTGAATCCACGGTGTTATACGTCCGCTTTGAGATTTGTTTAAGTCGAGTTATATCAAATCAATTCGGCATTTTCCAGTTTACTCGTGTAGTTGGCTTCAGGTTCGTGGTAATTCCATGCTGGAATCTGTAATTTGGCTGACAGATTAAAATGTAATTTTACGAAAGGTATCGACTGCCAAAGTAACCCAAACAACTACGAAGCATAGAGAGCACACTGGTAAAATAGTGATAGGACCCATTCAAAAAATGACAAGGAAATACGATAATAAGACGAGTTACCTCGCCAACAACTGGTGTTCTCCATTAGCTTCTTGCTTTTTAATAATCAGTATTATGACCTGACAAACATCGGATATCGCAGTACGTCCACACAGTGATGATCGATTGTATCAACGTCTTCATGTTCATATGGTGGACTATTGTAAATTGTCAAAGTGAAACCATTCATCAAGCACTGAGCGTCAAAAATCAATGAGAGATTAAATGCACAACGTAAGACTAAATAGCGAATGTTCTTTAGAAAGTTCATACATTTTTCTGGCCTGGTATTTTTTTTAGTTCTTTTATGACTGGTGACATTAGTGTATACAAGCTGTCTGTAAGAGAGAGACGTTTTGGTGTCATTTGTTTCTAAAATAAGACATTCCAAAAGGGGAATATTTATAACTCTCTACCAAGGGTATAATAATGTAAACTGACAAACCGACGAAATCAATTTATGTAAATCCTCTGTGACGCTATATTTCAAAAGTTTATCACTGAATAATTCAGTAAGATGACGTCAATGCAGTTCACGACAGGGTAATAAAATCGGGCTAGCAGGTTTTATACTGGCGCCTGTGTACTTTCTTTGAAGAGTATAGAAGTGTAATCTGTCTATCCGTTGACTTACATTCAAAGTCATGGTTTTAATCTACTAACAAGACGCCATCGACAAGATATGACACAGGCTTGCTGGCAATGTTATTCTTATGAAAAACTAACACACAGAACCTCTGGCATGTGGCATGGAGGCAGTAAAACTTACAGCAATACCTTCTCACATTACATTCCCGTACCTGAACAGTGCCCCTTGGAACCTCTTAATATCAAAATAGCTTTTGCATACATTCGCATGCAGCAACAATGATGCTGTCAGTCTTCTATAAAACCACTGATTATCCTCCTTGTCATTCGCCCAAGTCTTCTCTGATTGTCCAGACGAAGAACCGGACTTTTGCTATATCCACCATAGTGCAAACTTAACTCGTGGCGTTTATATTTTATAAATGATTCAGTTTTTCCTTCACGTCATCACATAATATTTTATATTCAGTATGATTCAATCTGAAGTTTGTGACCTTTTACTGGTGAAAGTTCTTTATTTCCAACCATCAACATCGAGGCAATCTATTTCGTGGTGGGCCTACTGGAAAAGATGTAAGAAAAATCTATAACGGCACCAACAGACAGTGTAAGCCGAGAATTAGTTTTGGCCACGCACTCCTTCCACTAGATCAACAAATTTTCTCTGGATGAGGTTAATGTGATACTGTTGACAGAATGCGCAAAACGAGAGCCTTTACAAGGGCTTTCTGGGAAACGTGACAAGGAATTCCATTCCCAACCTTAACAAGTTTTCATTCCAAATTATAGTACAATGATTGTTTATTCTGCAGCGATTTTCAGTCCTCAAATCGTGCAGGTTAGTACAAAATTCAGTGAGTGGCGTACGAAGAAGAACTTTAAATCATGTCGTTCGTAAGACGACAAAATGTAAAGTTGCTGTTTGATTTGTAAACTTTTAATCCCAAAAGTTTAAATTGTATCATATTTTTTTAAATGCATCTTTATTTAGTCCTACGAATAATCCAACTATTTGGCAGGATGGCAGGCCAATTAGCGCCACTCAATTCCAGTTAAATGTAGTGGATATATTTTGCTAAACGCTTGAACAGTAGCGATTATTACACAAGGCTCTACGAAGTGCAGAACTCGTGAATAAATGTTCAGAACTTGAACAATTTTACGCTTCAGTACCAGTATTAGCTTCTGGCATAACCATATTTACAGATTAGACGTAAAATTACCTTTTATTTTAAAGGCAGAACCTTTATTTCTTAACAGCGAATGGTCTACGTTAAAACACTTGGCGTGAGCATATTTAACTGCGGCAATGAAGATATTTACATGAAATGGAAATTTTCATGGTATGGGAGGTAACAATTTGGATAATGAAGGTTTGATGTCAATAGGAGTAAATGACAGAGGTAGAATACACGTCTGGTAGATTTTGTGAGCTTCGTATTAAGAAGTAGTTACAGATATCAATTCCATTCAGACACTGAATCAACAACGTAGCTCTGACGTCCGCTTTAAGATTTGGTTAAGCTGGCTACTTCAAATCAATTGGTTATTTGCCTATTTGCTCCAGTGATAGACTTTAGGTTCGTTGTCAGTACGTGATGGAATCCGTAATCTTCAGCAAGGTTAAAAGCTGATTTGTCGAATGGTAGCAATTGCCAGCATAACCAAACCAACCACGACTATAGTGAACACATTGGTGAAATAGGGATTTGAAGTTTGACTGCGGTATGACAAGGGAATATGATTATTTTGTGTATAAGCTTGGAAATCAATCCAGATCACCGTGGGTTCCATACTCACCAGAATCCAAATCTGCAAGCACCTGAGCAAGGAAAGATAATTATGCCTTGTCTTTACATCCATCAACATGTAACGAATTTTCTCGGTGTGTTCATTATATATTGTTATTATTATCATCATTATTATTATTATAAATAAATAGTGTTATTAAAAATCTGTTTAGTGCCCACTGAAACAGAATGTGATGAAACTTGACATATCATATCATATTTTTGTTGGGAAAAGTTATTTTGTTCAGCTTTTTATCTTTTCACCCAGAGTGCAAGTGTATATGCATGTCTACGTGTATGTTTTGTCAAGTCTAAACTGACACTGAACCATTCGACAAGCAAGGGCTTCACTTCCGAACTAAACAAAAGATAGGCACTTGATCATTTTTGAGCGGCTAATTAAAAAAATACTGAAATTGATAAAGTAAAGACTGTGAATAAAGTTATCCGATTCTTTATTCGGTTTGTAATTTCAACTGACTGGATCACGGCGCATGTTTCATGCAGTAGCTTTTCATATTCCGTCCAAGTTCCATGTAAAGAGAAGACTACATATCCGCACCAGACGTCGAACCAAGACTCTGAACCAACAGTGTTAGCTTAGCCAAATCAAATGAAGTCGTCATTTTGGTATTTGCTTTCGAGATCGAATTCAGCTGGTGGTCAGTAACCCTGAAAGCGTGTTGTTTAATGACAAAGACCTTGTAAAATGAAGACAACCTCAGGAGAAGACCATTGTAAACAGTCAGCATAAAACATGTTTACTTATTTTGTTAGATTTGTTTTCACTGGCTTTAGGGGCTGTTAAATATTGGATTGTAAGGTTGTATTAACGGATAATATTAAAATAGTATGTGCTCATTTTTTTCTACACTTCTGCATGGAATTACACTAACGTCAGTATCTGACGTTAGATTCCTGCTTCAGGCCATCGGAACAGCTGATTATAGGTTGTGTGACGATTTCAATCAACGTCATAAGTTATTTCTGCAAAAAACTGTGTCAAGGTTATTCCATCAAAAGCCTTCACTCCAAGTTTCTTAAGTTTTAAAATGAGTATAATTCTCTTGAAAGTGAAAATGGACACAGCGTTCAAAGTCTCTGGCGTTCTACTTTATGACTGTGTCTAATTCCCCTTAACCCGGAGCTGGTTGCTGGCAGACCAAAACCCAACTGAGATACACATTGTATTATCGACAAGTTACATTCTAGCATGGTAAACGATTTAAATACCCGTTTCACTCAGTTGCATACCTTCCATCTTTTCTACATCACTGAAAAACGTTGACCGCATCTCCTTGTGTGATTCCGTCCTAGTTTCGAACTTTATATACTTTCTTAGTTCCTAGTAGTTTGTCTTAAACTTCGTTTTGAGAACTGACCTCGCGATTATTGACCTGGAACGTCCTTACTGGTTGATGCCTGGTATGCAAATGTCTGTTTGAGGTTAGATTTAGAATTCAGGAAAGCGTTTGAAATGTTGTTACAGGATTGCGTACAGCTGGTATTGTAGTGGTTCTACCAAATTTTCTCATATGGATTATTACTATGTAATTCTCTCTCTGTTTTATAGTCTGTAAACACATCAGATCAACTTAGGCAATTCTGTCACATTCTTCAGTGGACAATTTTAATGGAATTTCTAATTTAAAACAGCCCGGACAAAATTTTCCACTTGTATGACGTCGGTTAGATTTATAGCTACAGAAGCAGAGCTTTTAGGTTTAAAGTGCCGATCTTCGAGAGATGCTTGACAAAAATTCTCTCTTAAGAAGCAGTCGAAAGGAAGAGAACTGTTCAAACTCGCGACTTTATTGGTCAAGGGCCTGCCAATCACAAAGAACAAGTGCTTTAACCATAGGTTCGAGCGATGACACGTCATACAAATCCACTAGTAACATAAAAACAAGAAATTTGATTTTCCCAGAAATGTGCTCTTGGTTTTTGCCAAAAGCTCCTAAAACAGTGGAGCCACAGGAATATATTTTAATGAGATAGTAAACGTCTTATGGGACTATCGCCCATGTTCAACTTACACATGCGGAATAGCAAACATGTCATTTGCTGATAATAACCGATGAGCGCGTTTGAAACAAGAGATAAAAACATATTGTGGCGAGGGATATCTCTCGTCAGTGATGAAAATTAAACACATATGCTGACAATCGAGAGAGCGAAACCAGCCCCAGAAATTGAACGACGCATCTTTCAAGCAAGCAAAGCCTGATAGTTATTGAATTAGCAAATTTATCTGGAAACTGCTAGCAAATTAGATAAAACCCAACCCTGCCTATGCTACAGTTTTTTCTTCTTTGGCGTTATGGTCTGAAATACAAAGAAAATATGGTTATAAATGATGTTATCTGTCTTTGGTCTGTGTTATAATTTTATTTTCATATATTGAATTACACACGCAGCTTTGGGCTAATTAATTTTTTCTTGAAAATATATTTTGAAGGTATCGTCTGATAGATCTACTTCACGTATGAATCAACTTTCTTTCCTCTGAATCAATCCCGTCGTTTATTATATTTCCTTGAACTACAGTACTATTATTCCACTCAAGTGCGACATACCATGGTTGCAATTATCAACTAGTAACATTATGCTGTCAGGCCTTGTCTTTACATCCATCAACATGTAACAAAATTTTCTCGGTTTGTTTATGATTTATTGCTATTATTATTACCATCATCTTTTTGGTTATTATAATGATAGATAGTGTTATTAAAAATCTATTTAGTGCCCACTGAAACAGAGTATGATGAAACTTGGCATATTTCACACCTAAACTAAGGTTGTGAACTGGATGACTTTTGATCAAAATTGGTCTCAAAGTCAAGGTGATGCATCAGTTTTTGTTGGGAAAAGTTATTTTGTTCACCTTTATATCTTTTCACTCAGAGTGCACAGTGTATATACATGTCTACGTGTATGATTTTTCAAGTCTTAACTCAGACTGACTGAACCATTTGACTGGCAAAGGCTCCACTTCAGAACTAAACAAGAAATAGGCATCTGATAATTTTTAAGCGGCTAATTAAAACACACTGAAATTGATAAAGTAAAGATTCGAATAAAGTTATCAGAGTCTTTATGCGGTGTGTAAATTCAGCTAATGGATCAGGGCGCGTGTTTCATGCAGCAGCTTGTTATATTCCATCCCAGTTCGCTGTGAAGAAAAGACTACATATCCGCATCAGACGTCAAACCAAGACACTGAATCAACAGTGTTTGCTTAGCCAAATCAAATGAAGCCGGAATTTTGGTATTTGCTATCGAGATTGAATTTAGTTAGCGGTCAGTAATGCTGAAAGCTCCAGTTTTCCCCTGTGAAAAACTTTGTTTTGGAAGAGAAGAGAAACGGATAAAGTAACTAAATAAATTGTGTGTCACGAAGCCACGCTGATTAAATATCAGAAAGCATGTTGTTTAATGACAGAGACCTTCTTAAATGGAGATAACCTCAGGAGAAGACCACTGTAAACATAAAGCATCAAACATGTTCACTTATTTTGATAGATTTGTTTTTACTGACTTTAGAGGCGGTCAAATGCTTGGATTTTAAGCTTGGATTCAGCTAATGGATCAGGGATAATTTTGAAAGAGTATGTAGTGAATTAATTCTACACCTCTATATTCCTTATGTGATGTCAGATACCCCTTTCAGGGCATCAAAACAGCCGATGTGAAGCCGCCGCTTGACTATACCAGCATAGCCTATAGAGCCTATCACATACAATCAAAACATTTATCGGCTTCTATTTCACTGAATCTTTCTTGGATGATATCCAGGTCAAACACAAATATCTCGGTATCTCTGTCACGCTAATTTAACACAACTGTTCATGCAGACACTAGGCATGTTGATGTAATAAACATGTATGCTTTTACATCCCCCTCGTTAAGTGAGTAACACCAGAGTAGCGACGACAGTGTGATCTTTGGCAAATGGACACACGAAACCGGAGGAATACGGTTCTTGTCAATTTACCTCTAAGTCTTTTTGTGACTCAGAAACTGTTAAAGAGTAATCCTCATCAAGTCCGATCTTTCTCATTCACTAAACTGTATACTGATCACCTGCTAGCTTTAAACAATCCATATATAAAGCAATAGCTGTGAAAGATACACAATGTATTTACGCATCTTCGCTGGATAAATAATCCACAGACTCTCCAGATGGTACATCTTATCTGAACCTATATTTGTTCAAAAACCAAAACGCTTCCCTCTTTTCGCAAGTTTTACAATGAGTATAATTATCTTGTAAGTAAATATGGACAGAATCTGTAAGTAAATATGGGCAGAATAAGTGGTGCTCTGCTTTACTTATTTATTTACTTATTCATTTATTTGATTGGTGTTTTACGCCGTACTCAAGAAGATTTCACTTACACGACGGCGGTCAGCACTGGTGGGTGGAAACCGGGCACAGCCCGGGGGAAACCCACGACCATCCGCAGGTTGCTGGCAGGCCTTCCCACGTACGGCCGGAGAGGAAGCCAGCATAAGCTGGACTTGAACTCACAGCGTGGGCATTGGTGAGAGACTCCTGGGTCATTACGCTGCGCTAGCGCGCTAACCAACTGAGCAACGGAGGCCTTTGCTCTGCTTTAGGATTGTGTCTAATTCCGCTTAACCCGTAGCTAGGGGCTGTATATTCATCGTGTTAAATCAATCGCAACTTTGGATACATATTTTATCATCGACAACTTACAATCTAGCATGGTTAACGATTTAAATGTTTGTTTCAGAGTGTGAGACCAGCCCCAGAAATTGTACGCGGCATCTTCCAAACGAGCACGCAAAAGCCTGATAGTTATTGAATGAGCAATTCATCTGGAAATTACTAGTAAATTAGATAAAACTCATCGTTGTCTGTGCTTTAATTTTCTTAATTTTCTTAATTTTCTTTAATCTTCCAAACGAGCACGCAAAAGCCTGATAGTTATTGAATGAGCAAATTCATCTGGAAATTACTAGTAAATTAGATAAAACTCATCGTTGTCTGTGCTTTAATTTTTTTCTTAAGTGTTATGGTCAGCAATACAAAAAACGCTTTGTTACAAAATGATATCTGTCTTTGGTCTGTGTTACAATTTTATTTTCTTATATTGAATTATACACGCAGCTTTGAGCAAATTAAGTTTTTCTTTTCTCTGTATCAGTCTTACATTCTAGCATGATTAACGATTTAAATAATTGTTTCACCCAGTCACCTAGAGCATACCTGACATTTTTCTTACATCAATGAACACCGTTGACCGCCTCTCTTTGCATGATTCCGTCCTATTTTCGTACTTGATATACTTTCTAAGTTCTTTTGTAGTTTTGTGTTAACCGTCGATTTGGCAACCGGTCTTGCTACTATTGACCCGGAACGTTCCTATTGATTGACGGCTGGTATGCAAGTGTCTGTTTGAGGCTAGATTTATAATTCCGCAAAGCGTTTGAAATGCTGTTACGGGATTGCATACAGTTGGTAATGTAGTTGGTCTACCAAATTTGTTCATATGGATTTCTAGCTTGCAAAGTTAATGTCGGTGATTCTTTCTCTTACAGCCTTAAATTACATCAGACTTCCTTAGGTAATTCTGTCTACATTCTTTAGTCTACAGTATTATTCGAATTTACATTTATTGATTTCTAATTTATAACAGTAGGAGAAAACTTTCGGTTTAGATCTATAATTATAGAAGCAGTACTTTTAGTTGTAAACTGTAGCCCTTTGAGAGATGCTTAACAAATACCCTCACTTTTGATACAGTCCAAAGAACAAGGACTGTTCAAACTCGGCATATTATTGGTCAAGGGCCTGACATTTACAGAGAACCGGTGTTTTAACAATATGATCGAGCAATAACACTTTATACAAATCCATTGAAAACATAAAAAAACTTGATTTTTAATTATCTCAGAAACGTGTGTATGGTACAGAGCTGTACTTTCACAAAAGCTCCTAACACAGTGGAGCTCTGAGATAGTATACATGTTATGGGAATATAACTGATGCCTAACTTACACATGCGGAATTGTAAACATGTCATTTGCTAAGAATAACGATGAGTGCGGCGAAGGATAGATCTCGTCGGTGATGAAAATTAAACATATATTCTGACCATCGAGAGTGTGAAACTAGGCTCAGAAACCGTCCGAGGCATTTTCCAAGCAAACAAAGCCCGATAGTTATTAAATTAACAAATTTATCTGGAAATTACTAGTAAATTAGATAAAACCTAACGTTGTCTTTGCTTCATGTTTATTTTCTTTGGCCTTATGGTGAGAGATACAAAGAAAATCTTGTTACAAAATGATATTATCTGTCTTTGGTCTGTGTTATACTTTTATTATTATATATTGAATTATACACGCATCTTTGGGCTAATTAAGTTTTTCTTTGAAAGTACCTTTTGGATTTATCGTATGATAGGATCAGTTTCACGTATCAATCAACTTTCTTTTATCTGAATCAATCCCGTGGTTTATTATATTTTCTGGAACTAAAAAACTATTATTCCACTCAAGTGCGACACACCATAGTTGCCACTATCAACTTGTAAAATTATGGTGTCAGACCTCCAGTGGATAATCAAAACAAAACTTGCATGGTCTAGCAGAGAGTAATATTCTGACCTTGTTAATGCGCAATCTTTTGAAAGCATGCTAACTGTTCAACTTTCGATCAAGTATTGATCAATAACAACAGCTTTGACAAATGCGGACTATTTTATGCAAAATGGCAGGACACGACCTTTTCATTGATTGTCATGATCTCGGCAATTTCTTTGATGATACATGTAAACGGTGTTGTAGTCCTTTTAATGCAATATAATTAAGGACTTAAGCATTCAACCAGTTAAATGCGTCCTCTAGTCAAATTATTCTGACTGTTCATAAACATGCGTAAATGGTGGTAAACTACGTGTCCTTTAGAATCATCGTTCAAGCAGAGTTAGATTAAAAAATTCTCTTCACATTTAATCTACAATAACATTAAAACTATGCAACGCTGTCCCGTGCATGTTTTTTTCTTCATGTTGAAAACAAATACTGACACACAACACTGCTTTGGAAAGAAAGTTGATGACTCGTTTAGGTAAGATCGAACAGTCTCTGACAAGCCAGTCTCTCCGACTTTGTGTAAATAATTGCCCAAAGAGCTCTGTGTGTGACCCTATATACCTTGATTGGCTAGGTGTTTCATTCTATTTCAATCACCACCAATACAGATAAAGGAGAAGAAAACTTTAAAGAGTACATTTTTGTTCTATCTGGTGGTGCCTGTTGCATATTTTTGCGATTTTTCCTCGCCACACACGTAAAGCCTGAAAACGGCAAACCTGGCATAAATCGCGTCCTCCATCTTTAAAATCCTGTAATTTATGCTGTGGGTGTGTTATCTGTCAGCCATGGAGAGTCGTTAAAACTGCCGGCTTGTTCGTGTAAACTCGGAACCTACGACCATCATTTTGGTTTCCCGATCGTCAGGCGGAAAACGAACTGTACTGTTCGCTACTTTCTGGGAAGAAGAGTTCTACCGGAAATGTACGAACTGCACTTCGGCGGTTTCCGACAACAATTCTCTTCCTCCTGAAGACTTCAGGACTAGTTTTTAGGCAAAATGGAATCGCCCACAGCGGAATTTGGCGCTGACTTTATTTATAATTTATCAGCTTGAGTTACATATTAGAATTTTTGTATGGCATGCACCTGCGAGGAAATGCATACTCTTTTCAGTGGCATTTGTTTGATATTTAAGTTTTCTTCTCCTTTAAAGAAGTACAGCAGAGAGAGTAAAACAAGAGCAGCGAAAGCAGTGTGATAGCTGGCAAACGGTCACTGGTAGTTATGATAGGTGTCAAGTTGAACATTTATGTACTACTTGTCGACCACAAAGCTCATTGCCGAGTCTAACATACACATTAGATATTGCTGACGAGATGTAAATTGTATGCTACTCGTTAAACATTATACACATTCTAGGTCAGTAATTAATTGACCAATTTCCAAGTGAAGGCCTAGCACAATGCCATAAGGCACTAAGAGTGTGTACAAAGAAATTGGGACAGGGTCTCGTGAAGAAAAACGGTCAACAGTCGCCGGTGATGCTGGGAAGGCACTAGGAATGCTATGAGAATTTAATATCCAAAATCCTCCTATTAAAATACAAAATAATATGGATACACGTTGCAGTTTGATTGACACTGTTCATATAGGCAATATGGCGATTTTCCTCAATACGATGCTTATACACCCCCGAGCCCCAGGCTAAGACGAATTAGTTAAAGAGTGAAACAGTTCACCAAAGATTCTGAACACGGCGTCCGTATTGTACGCATTGAAGGCTCCAAGAATTTTCAAGGGAGAATACTCTTGTGGGCTTATGCGCTGACTACCCAGGAGTGATTCGGTTACTTTTAGGAATGGAAAATAGCCTCACATCACGCCTTCTTTTTGAACTAGACAACACACACTCCCACACACACACACTCTCACATACACAACTGTTGTACTGTTGAATATATGTGGATTGTAACTGTTAATTCAAGATGGAAATTTAAGGGTCCCCGTCGGCAAAATCGATGTGATTTATTTATTTATTTATTTCATTGGTGTTTTACGCCGTACTCAAGAATATTTCACTTGTACGACGGCGACCAGCATTATGATGGAAGGAAACCGGGCAGAGCCTTGGAAAAACTCACGACCATCTCTAGGTTGCTGGAAGACCTTCCCACGTAAGACCGGAGAGGAAGCCATCATGAGCTGGACTTGAACTCACAGCGGCCTCAAAATCGATGTGATAGCCACCTCGATGTGCCTCCTGATCAATCATTCCTCGTACAATAGCTTAATGTCATACACCTCGATGTTGGTCTTAAACGATGTCGACCAGTGCAGTAGGGGTGGAAAAGACATGGGTAATTTACCAATCTTTGCCTAGCGGTAGGGAACATTTCCACGTGTGACACACGTATGCATGTATATCATATTGGGAAAAGGCCAATGGTATTTATCCATATTCTTGTACATCTCCATGAATGATAGAGAATCCTTGATGATTTGAATGACTTTTTAATATTTTACCGGCCACAAATTTTAAGAAGAGGGGCAGTCAGCACTTTTCAGTTATGTTGAAAAGACGCACGGTATGCGCTAGGCGAATGAGTGAAAGTAGTATTCAAGCAGTGTGCCATGCTATACAAGTTGCCGATAATAATATAAGTGTCTCAATTCGGCTCTGCATTGCTCGTGGTCATGTATCCAACGTTGTGACCTAATTTAACACGATGACGAGACAGCCCCTAGCCCCAGGTTAGTTGGAAATATACACAATCATGAGGCAAATCACCAGAGAACTATCATATTCGAGAAACTTGAATGAAGGCATTTAAAAGGAAAAGAAAACACAGGCGTTCTGGACATTTTATCGTGACTTATATTTGTGCAAAGACCAAAACGATTTCCTCCCCCACGGTCAAGAGGGATAGTTTTAATTTTGACGTTTTTGCAATAAACCCAATTGTCCTGTCTCAGCCAACAAACACAAATGAGTCAAACATGGGTTTCGCATGGGCTGATCATTGGGGCCTAGTTGGGCTGCCCAGCTGATGCCCATGCCATTTTGACCACACGTTCCAAATGGGTCCAAAGTAAGCTGCCCACTGGGTCAAACATGGGGTGTCGGTGGGCTGACACCTGCATGTATGTGGGCTTTCAGTGGGTCCCAGGTAGGCTGCACATGGGCATACACAGTTCCTTCCACACCCATCCCACCATACAAAAAATACTCTCGTTCACACTAGCCAGCGTACCTTACTACTTGATTGTTGAACGACAGTGTTTTATGACGTACGCAATGGTATTTCACTTAAATGACGACTGTCTAATTTATGGTTGCAGGAAACCAGGTATTGCCTGGGGGAACCACCATACCTAATTGCCAAGTATACCTGTCAAAAGTAGATGTAAAAGTGCAGCAGATCTAGCGAGAGCCAGATTCAAGAACATACCCTTATGGGTCAAGCGCCAGTGTTCTGCAATGAGCCAGGGAGGCTCGTACAGGCTAGGTAGACCACAGAAACAAGACAAATGGTCCAACAAACCAATCAAAGCAAATGCTCCTTCGAGACTTAATAACTGAATAAATAAAATTTCCAAAACTTCTATTAAGTAGGGAATGGTCTTTCATTTGAATCTCATTTACTTCCAATCCTTTAATACTGCAGTTAAGGCAACAAAATCAGATATGCCTATCGAATATTAGGTTTTATTGCCTGAGGTTTGACACGAGGTTCATCAAAAATGCTGTGACAGAACAGTTGACTTCCACGGCTAATTTTCAGCAATCCATACAAAGTAATAGTAATGTCTTGGTTAAAGTTCTGTATTATTTGCACCCTCCATCACGGTGGGTGCAATAAGGGGCCCGCAAGATCTTCTAGCCCTCCTTCCATCTCCATCTCCGTCTCTTGAACCGACAAACCACTTGGACACAGCACGCTCGAGTTGTTGTCTTGTACATGTTTCCGTCTGAGGATTTTTTTTTGATGGATCCTGTAAAACAGGAAATATAATACTTGTTGTTTACTTTTGTTAACGGGTGTTCATTAAAACATTTATCTCAAAATTAATTACACAATATTATACTCCACAGCTGTGAATGTCTGTCAAAATTCGGGATGGATTAAAACTGCATGACTACTGACAAAAGAGAGTCAGTACCAAAAGCAATGTTAATTGCATATCCCAGAAAAATTGCTTCCATGTGAAAGTTATAAAAGGCTAACCTATCCCAAACTAATTAATTGATAGTAAAGGTTTTGCTGATCATAAGGTCACTAGTTTAATTGTAATGGAATATATATCATTTACATTAAAAATTCATTAAACGCAAGTGGGGCATCAAGTGCGAAGGGACATAACTCTGCAAGACTAGTACTGAGTCTGATGAAAGGTAATATACACGTAGTGCAAAATGTTGAGTTCAGTTTATTTATTTATTTCATGTTATTATACTCAAGAATATTTCACTCGTACGACGGCAGCCAGCGTCATGGTGGGAGGAAACCAGACAGATGACAGGGGGAAACCCACAACCATCCGCAGTTATTAATTAAGAATAGTGTACATGCATCTTAACAAAAACTGAACAAAATTGTAAATATAGTTTAACTCTCGTGGGTTCATTTATGTGTTAAATATTTAAAAATCCTAAATTCTGTGTTTCAAGGAACAGAAATGCATTTATGCTAGGCAGTATATTAAAGGTATAAGAATAAAGAAGTGAATACTGTAAACCTTCAACATTTTCAATCAATTAAGCACTTTTTTAATGGAATTTATGCACACAATTATTATGAAAATGATGCTAAAACTCATTTGATGGGGGACTTAAGATCAGCCCTTCACAAGACTGCAGGGTATTCCTCTACAACTCATAGTTCTGTGAGAATGTTTCAAAATACTGGTTGCAGAGGTGAAAGAAATAGGGTAATATATACAAAAGGTAGAATCATAGGATACTGAATGGGCGTAACTCCGCCAAAAAGCTGTCTGACAAAGGTTCATCCTAACTGTCCTCCATAACACATGACCACATTTGCATTACTGATACATATCTTCTTCAAGTCATACACCCTTGCGCCTTCAAAGAATCTATGTATGGACGTTTACAACATACTTACGGAAGACTATGTCAAACAAATTTGTGTCCTTGAATGATGTCTTACCATTTCGTCCGCACAGGTTGAATTTCATTGCCATATCATTTGTCATAATGTATGACATAGTTCGCCTTATGCATTTATCAATACTTCGCCCACCTGGATTTCCAATAACAAATGCCCGAAAAAAAATGCACTTGTATAATATGGCTATGGTAGAAAGATTAAAAGGCCAAATCGTCTTCTGTCACAGAGCACACAGCATCACGACACCATTTCAGCTTAATACATACTAGTACATATTATTGTTCTTTCATTTTCATTTTCATATCTCAACGTTACACCATCATGAAAAATCACATGATTACCTGTGAGGTAAAATTTAATAGGCAAAATCATTTATCAGAAGCGTGAGAAGTAAAAATGAGGTTTGTGGTCAGTTTTGAGTGTTAATGCTTGACCAAACGTGAAGGCAAACTATGAAGAGGTCGTTTGAAATTCTGAATTTTATGCGTTCATAAAACTCCTAGACATTTTCTCTGTTACATGTGAAAACAAATATATAAATGCAGATTATATGCATTAACTTGAATATCATTTCAGATTTGATAAAACTGCCTAATATCAGTAACATTCAAAGAGAAAAAAAATCTGATTGCAGAAATGAGTAGATTTGTATGACACTGCTTTAAAACTGTTTGTTTTGGAAATTGTACTTACTATTTTGTTTTTAACTTCGCGTTCATAGGAAAGTTTGATCTCCAGTGATTCTTTCATGGAAAAGATACACCCTCAGGCAATGACAGATCACAACCCGGGGCACTGCTGTTCAGCTGTCTTAGGGTTGATCGTTGCAGGTTAGGTAATATGGATATGTCCCCCTACAGATTCTCTAGCGCTGTTAAAGCTTTGGACATCAATCTCTCTCCCACAATATATCTTCTTACCTCTATCAAAAATAGAATGTTTCACTTAAATGATGGCGGTCAGGTTTATGGGTTGCTGGCAGACTTTACCTCGTACTAAACTTAGTTTAAATAATAATAATTTGTGTACACATTTTTGTAAGTTGCACTGATTAGGTAGCTGTTGCAGAGTTAAATCATGGTTTGAAGGCAGTTTATTGGTAGGCAGTGATGGGAGTGTTGTAAAAGCTTGTAAAACCCACGGAACAAACAATAGTGTGCCACGCATGAACTCTACAGGCAGTAACGTAATTAGGACAGTTCTCCCGAAAATGATCACTTTATTCACTGCCAGTGGGTATCTCCCTTAGTATGATTGGTAAGAATCATTTATTTACGTAATAAAATAAATTTATGAATGTTGTAGCACACATTCAATCTAAAATGAAAATTCAATCAGCGAATTGAGCACTATGGTTTTAGCGATTTAATTATTATATCCTCATCAGAATACTAAGAAGTTACAAGTTTCGAAGTTTGGCCAGAAATTGGAGTATGTCTACAACGGCGTCGATGATGTGAGTATGATCTAGTTTTTAGTCCAGGTGAATCTATTGTCAAGCTAACTTTTTGTGATTTTTTTTTTCAAATGATGTTGACATTTCACAATACTGAAGACAATATTAACATTACGATATATTTATTGATTTGCTGCGAGTCAGGAGTGGCTTGTGATAACACTGAGATCTACAATAATATTCCAAACACCTAAGCTAAAAGTAATGAAGGAGGGCCAGATAACTCCGGTCTGAGTGCAGCTGATAATATTTACAACAACAACAAAAACAATACCAAACATCGAGACCACTCGCAGCCTTTTAGACCCCAGTGCTCTTCAAGATACATACAGGCTGAACGTAGAATAGAACTTCGAAGTACTGTCTGCTTAACTACTAAGATTTCACCAGACTTTGTAAAGCAATTCTGTCGCATTAAGTCATTCAATGAGACGCTCTTACCTGGCTGAAGCAGGCAGGCAATTATCGTTTGGCGCGTCTGCAACTATCGCGTGCGCATGCCCATATCAACTATTCTTAGTCCATAGTTTTTTCATAAGATACATTATTTCTATGTACAACTTCTGGGTACAACATTCACTTAGACTGTTTATACTTCTAGTAAAAATAGAGAGAAAATTATTTACGGGTGCTTACAAACGGGGTTCCGACCGGAGGTGGTGGTAATCATGCCCATATGAGTTAAAGATGGGACCCAGTTTGTGATTTCCACTCAGACCTTGGATAGGTAGCCGAACGTAAGATGGGCAAGACAGGTTGGGCCGCACTTGCAACTCATGTCCCTGCCCACGCAAAACCCAAGCCCAGCTAGGCCCAGTTACACCCACTAAATTGCCACATGGGTCCCATTTACCCGTGTTGGCTGGGGTACATGGCGTGTGTATATCTCGCTTTGAAACATTTGCTTCGTCCCGTGTGTTACGTGTTCAGTCAAGGTCACGAGTGATTACAGTGAGAAAAACTACTGTGCAAAAGTCATTCCATGTAAGGCCTTCACTCAAAGTGTCTTAATTTTTACAGTGGGTATAATTCCCTTCAATGGATATACAGACAGAAAGTCCAGAATATTTGGCACTCTTCTTGATACTGGTTTTCTAATTCAGAGTAACTATTTGATATATAAACCGTTGCACTCAAAGCTCAACCGAGATAATATTTTACTAACAATAACTTTTAACTAGCATGGCAAGGGATTTTTATGCTGATTTCCCTTATTCGAACAAAACAGCATAGTATCATTGAAAGCTGTTGACTGCTTCTCTTGGCATGATTCCGTTCTAATTTCGTACTCATATACTTTATTACTTCTTTTGTGGTTTGTGTTAAATGTCGATTTAAGAATAGGAGTTGCGATTATTGACCTGGATCGTCCATTTTGGGTAGCGGCTGACATGGGAATGTCGGTTTCGACGCATAGATTCAATGGTTACGTCTGGCCACATGCCAGCTGTCATATTGCCGTCGCTGCTCTAGTTTTAATTTCTTGTTGTAAGTGAAATGTTCTTTAGTACTGCCTAAAACAATCAAATAAATAACATATACATGAAAATTTGGACTAAAACCCTAACTTCTGTTAAGTGACAATTGACCCAGTTTCACCGGTACTACCTGTCACAATTTGCCAACTGTGACACTGTTGCCAGTGTGTGGGCTTTAATCTGTGAACTGTAATCGTTTATGTTACAAAATAGCAAGCACAGTCTTATGTTGCAGATTTTATTCTGCCTGGGATCAACTTTTTAAAGGGTTATACAGAGGAAACCAAGTATATAAAAAAATGTTGTGCCTGGATAGGGCGTCATATTTTACAGCGTACACAGTAACACAACAATACAACTATCACCAATGATACCAAACTGTTACAATACTGATTGTAATGTTACCACAGAAATAGTTGTAATTTGTAAACTTATGCAACACCACAAGGTTAACGTTGCACTGCGAAAAAAAGAATTGAAAGGAGACAACCCTAGTAAAGACATGCATTTATTATTGTGCTGTTGAAATAGATCAAAGTTGTTCACAACACTGTTACATGTACTAGCTGTATGAACACGTGTTTGACTGAAATGTAGGAAGGAAACCTGTTATTGAATATTGTTTTCTGTTAATTGTAAATTAAGTAAGGAATAATGAGATGAAAGATTCTCATGATTCACATTCATTTAATAAAGGTTAATATAAAAGATGGATCTAAAGTTAGAACGTAGCCTGGTACTTAGAGCTGCTGAGGGCCGGTGTTTTTCTGCAGTATTCACCTGTTTTTCTCCACTCACACCCCTATTTACCTCGCCACCCAAATCAAGGATTTGCTTGTACACTGTTTAGGAGAAATTGATCTTATTATCTGTTGTTATCTGTCAAATGGTAAGGATTTCTGCCAGTATAAAAAGTCCTGGTAGGGAGTAGGACATATGTTTTCCAAAAGCTGCATTCCTATGTGATCTATATAACCACTGACACACACTGTCACACAGTTTTTTATTGTTTTGTGTCGAGACCGAAGAAAATTGTTTCCAGTTTCCTCATGATTACAATGATGATTTTGATATCTTCGAATGGTTATGTAATCGGCGTGTGATGAAATTTCCAAAACTGGTGTGAACAACAAACGACCTGCACACAGGTATTGGTTCTTTGTAACTGAGGTAATACTAGATGGTTTGCAATACCCCGAACAGGTCTGAACACACTATTGAGGGTAGTTTTAGGTGTATTCTCTCTTCACCCCTTGCCCTTTAATTCCGCAGGCGAATATATTTATTTCAAGGCACACAATATACATGTTTGTGTATCAGTTTAACTCACACAGGAGAGTACTCAACCATAGTAAACAGCTATATTTTATTTGACAGTGCATAGTAGTATCAGGTGATAGGTAACATCCGTGACACCTGACAGACTGGCACGTTCTGAAATTCATTTCAGAAGTTCAAGCAAAAATAGCATTCATTTCGGCATTTGGGTGATATTTTTACTTCCTAGTAAGCCTACATCTGGGCTGTTAATGTCAAGTCGTGCGCCAACAAATTGGCGAATAATACGGCATGGTATAAATGGAGGTTATAAAAATACACCTATATATAGCGTAATCAGTCATGCAAAGTGTGTACGGTACTTTGGACTTAAAAATGATTGTACATGAAATTGTTTAATTGATAGGATTTAAATTTAAGATGTATTAAATTGCACGATATTATCTCAAAAGATTTACAAGAAAATGTAATACCATTAAAGTCGAATTGTTGAAAATTGACATTCATATCGGCCATTCACTAAAAGGTTTGGTGTGTAATATCTAACAGATGTCTGAGGCAGATCTTTGACCGGAGGCAACTGACTGTAGATATGTATTCATGAACAGCAGGAAGAACAAGGGGCTTATCCCTAAACCATTTTTTTTTCTCTCATATATTTCTTTTCCCTTATTTAACGGACCACACTATTTGGCATATTGCATAAAAAATCCCATATCGTTGACCACCAATAGACATTTCCGCGTTATTCAGGACAAATTACACCGATAAAGCGAAGAAAACCGACCTGAGGAAATTACTTAAATCGCACATAGACTAAACATATGTACAATTACTGGTGTACTGAAGATTTATAATTGCATATTATCACAAAAAATCGTGATAACGAAAGCAGAGATTCAAAACTAAGATTTTCACCGTTATAGTAGCAGTCACTGCAAATGGTTATGGTGATTTGTTTGTGGTACGAATAAAGACCGTTAGAAAAATGATATATTTGAAGTATATTATTATTTCTACACAACATTAACTCGTGACAACAGCATCAATACTAATTGCATTAATGTGTCTGGATCATTCTTTGTGTCTACTGACTGTTTCTCTTTGCATGAATCTGTCCTATTGCCTTACTTATTTTCTTGCTTCGTTGCTGGGTGCATGTGGAAACTTTCTACGGTTTTTTAGTTAGGCGTGCTACACTGTATCATTGACCCTTAACGTCCATTACAGTTAACGCATGGTACGCAACTGTTTGTTTGGACGATTAAGTTAGAATAGTATTTTTAAGCTGTGTGCAACAAATTCTGGTACATTCATTACCCATTCTTTCAATCATTCATCACAAACATAGGAGGTCCACCTCTGTTCTTCTTAGTAACACACCTAAATAATATAAATAAATAAGATAAATTTAACGCAGATTTCAAACTCTCTTCACTTTAACATAGATGCATATAACAACGATATTGGATACACGAATGTGCAAAAAACTCGATCAACGTTTAATGTGGTTTCACGACAGTAACCCAAACTGTACAGGTTTCAATGACAAGTCAAATAATGGCTTTGGTGTGACTGTTGAAGAGCCGGTCGAATTCTTTTGTTTATCACGTTCACTTTATTTTATTTCATTGTGGACTAATGTCCTGCATTTGCACTATTATTTCGTGTCGGAATCAAATCATCAACAGCAATTTACAGTTTGTGTCTCATAGCTCTACGTTTATTCATTTAATTTCTCCAGAGGTGTTGGACGTCGCGCTTCAGCATATTTTACCTGTTTGACGTCAGATTTATGTGTGGAGGAAACCGGACTAATCCACCACCACCTCTGGTCAGGTACCTAATAAAAACAAATCTGTGCTTGATTTGAACATGCGCCCTCACTAGTCAAGGGTCCAACTATCGCAGCGAGCAAAAGTTGTAATCATCATTCCCTTTTGACACAGTTACAACCATAAATCCGATAATACTTAGTGTCCATAGAAATGTAGTTTATTTTATTTTTTTTATTTTTTGATAACTATAGAATATTTCACCCATATGGATGTTTGGATGGCGTAAACCAGCGACATTTGGCAAGTTATTGGCGTACTTTTACACTTGTGACAATATATAGGCCTACTGTGGGCGCATGTTATGGACTAAGTAAAACGTTCTCTGGTGCTGAATAAGTTAATGCAATTGTTGCATATGTACTGTAGAAATCCATGATCAACTGCATGAAAGCCCGACCATTAACTTTAATCGTGGAGTGAAATCTGGTATTCATAAACCACTGGTAGACCATGGAGAGGGTCTACCTATAACGACCTTGGCCAGATAACTTTTCACTATTTATATTCGAAAGCTCTGGTGATATTTATTTCAAGTTTCGAAGGTGAAGGTACGATTTAGCTGCCTTGACAGTAGATAATACTGAAGAACTTTCAAATTATAATTACTGAAATGTGTGTTGACAGGTACTGGAATTTCCAATAGCATTTTGCATTTTGACGTCGTGAAAATACAACGAGATTCTGACTATGTATAGCTTTGATTGTAATTGTTTATATCGGCCTATCCAACTTCAGGGGTGTTCCCAATCGATAATCGCAATATATTTATTTACATATTTGACTGATGTTTGACGACATACTCAAGATTGATGGGAAGAGACTACAGCATAGAGAGTAAATTCAGAACAGGGACGACGATGTGATACTTTGCAAATGGTCAACCGGTGAAATCCAGCCTCTTGTCAACTTACCACCAGCTAGGATTTTATTTTAAATGTTCATAAAATGCTAGAATAGTAGCAACTACACAATTGCTAACACCGTGGTCGAAACATACATGTACAAAGGTAAGAAAAAAAGCAGTGAGGTCGTCTGCAATTTATTAGACGTCACTGGTCTCTCATTACTCAAAATGTTATGTTGTCATTACATTACATAAACATTCGAGATAAATGCCCAGAATAGCCTAACATACAAAATCCCCAAGGGCGTTTATAAGAAATATCAGGCAGTTACAAAATAAAGGTGGTGATATGTAAGGGACAAGCAGTCATCAGTTTTCAATGATGTAAGATGACACCGGCGCTCCATGACACCCTGAAAGCGTTTAATGGAATACGCTTCACACACTCCAGATTTCGTTATTATTGTTAGTTTTTTATTTGTTTTCTTATTTATTTGATTGATGTATTGACGTATTACGCCGTACCCAAGCAATTCCACTTATTCTTCAGTGGCCAGAATTATGGTAAGAGGACACCAGGCAGAGCCTGGGAGAAATCCATGACCATCCAAATGTCGGTGGCAGAACTCCCCATGTACTTCCCGGAGAGGAAGCTAATGACTTGTGACGGTGTTTGAAATCGCCATACATGATCTAACAAATGCTAATATGGGAAATATCTACTTGTTCATTTAGTGCTGCCCATGTAGGAACAAGGTTAAACTAAGTCCTCTTGTCGTTAAGTTGATAAGGAACTGCTTAGAATTGTGCCATTGTGTTACACTGGGTCAAAATCACTCAAAGAAAACACGATTTCGAAAGAATAGAATTTTGAGCTGTGAGACTTGGAAGCGTTACGTCGATATTGTCTGAGCATATTGTTACGGTCACTGATGATTCGGTTTGTACTTAAAGGCTAGATATATATCCCTTACTGCTGGCTATATGTCTATGAATCGCTTCCTTCAGTGGCTCTGGAAGACTAACCAACGATAGATGTTTAGATAACAAACGCATTTCAATCCGAGGGAAGAGTGTAACTACTTTTGAAAGTATACAAACCAAACATCTATTGGCAGATGGTCTTGGTTTAAAATATTGTGCGGAGTTAACAAGCATATATTACTTTCTGTGTTACCAAGGAAATACGATGTGTCCACTTTGTAGTTGTGTGTTAAGTTCAGATTCTTGAAGTATTCCTGACATGGCCACTGTTCGAACGAGGGTCTCAAATATCCTATCTGGATTGAGGGTATACGAATGTCGACACATAGATTCGGTACACATTTTAATCCATAACATGTGTCTAATAAACATGTAGCTGCCAAAGTCCGGTTGTTTATTCCCGAATATTTCCTCTAACCATAAACCTGCCTGTACTCTTACCAGTCAAAAATCTAAAATAAATAAATAAACACAAATGCAAACATCAAGTCCAAGAGACACCAAAGTATTATTGTACACGAAACATAATATGACGCTCATAATGGGGAAGAATAATACGAGACACAATTCTACGTGAAAATCATAACATACATTTAAGTCCTTGATTGTAGATTTCCAGCAGGTATATTTCCAGTGCACATTTTGTATTATCAGGTGGTTTCTAATTTACTGGGTTTTTTGTGAGTTTATTTTATAGAAAATCTTTGATGTCTTGATTTGATACCCATTGCAAAAATATCTCTGTTTCTTTAAGTTTATTTACTTATTTATTTTTGGAATTCGATCTCATACACCATGTGAATGCCTTTATGATTCACATAAGCAGAACGAACCAGTGCAAACCACAATCCAGTCTGAGTATATCAAACTTTGCAATGTGCAGAATAATCCACATAAACCATGGTAATTTAGCTGTGGTTTACCACAGTCGTGTCATAAGAGCTCTTCAGTTGAGGGTTCACCTTAGACATACCTAAGCTACCTGGAGATCTTAAACGAATCACCGTAGCATGCACTTTGTTCCATTTACTTCGTGCTGGGTCAGAACAGGTTGTAGAGATACCTGTGTTTTGATGTAAGTTAAAATTAAAGCACAGGAACAAGCTTACGAAACCTGAGACGGCCAATTGATCCACCAGAAAGGGTTGCGTGCTAAAACCTACACAGTATCAAAAAGGCATCGAATTACCATTTACCATGGACACACCTACCTTAAACAACAGCCTAGTTCTAGTCACGACGTACGGTCGTGACTAGAGTTAGTTTTGGATTTGAACACACCTCACTGTACATGAAAGCAACTCTCCAAGTGTTGACAGAAAATTACGTATGTACATATGACGCATACATCCGCACATTTGAAAAGAGGTCGAAACAAAATAGGTCGGTCTGAGTCATATGTTGATCGAAGCACAGACAGAAATAGCTTTACTTCACAGAACTGCGTTCTTGCTTTTTACGAAACGTGTGAATGGAGGAGATCGGATTGATGTGACCCGATTGACGCATGCGTTCGTTCATGTCAAACAATAACAGTCAAACTCGTACACATACATATGGTTGCTGCAATGTGCGTGTCATTATTTCATGCTTTACAAGAATATTTGACATATAAAACGGTGCCAAACAGTTGAATATAAAATACATGCATGAAATATCTGCTGCGTTAATGTATTTGAACTGCACGGAAAAATCACTCCTACACCAGAGAAAATTTGTAATGTTGATAATACCGTAAAAATCCAAACAAACACCAAAACATACATCTCCTGTTTCCATTCCTTTTTCTCGATTACCTATATATCTAAAGAGCGAACTATGTAAATAATAATCTGATTGGATTTACTGATTGTTGATGAACATATTTTCTTCATAATTTGCACCAAAGCTTCTGCTAAGAGCTTTCTAAACATTTGTTATTTTCATGATCGTGGATAATATAAAGCCTATTTCAAATACCGAATATGGACAAGAAATCATGTGGACAATATCTATAGATAGACATCAGACTCTCTACACTGTTTCCAAGAATGACGTATTTCATTATAGAGATGTTCACATACTATTAAGTTGATATGACCAGTTGATATGTCAATTTCAAGGACCATACTTAGTGATAAGAAGCCCATGGAAATAAGTGCAACTCTTATCTCTTTGACATATGTAGCCATCGTAATTAAGGGTTTACTTAGCAATTAATGCCCTTCATGAAACCGGGACCTCCATTTATAACCTACAGTACGCGATTCATTCAATTATGTATTTATTTGATTGAAGTTTAACGACGTACTCAAGAATATTTCACTTATACGACGACCGCCAACATTACGGTGGGTGGAAGCCGGGCACAGCCCGTGGGAAACCCACGGCCATCCGCAGAGATGTAGAGAAGACAGCAGCATATCGATATCAACCTTATATCTGTACAGTGTGAAAATGTCATTCGGGTGTTCACACACTATTACGACCGAACATAAATGTTATTAATCGTGTAAAAGCATACGAAAGACCTTTGAATAATGATGAAAACGGTTGATTGACAGAAATTCACCCAAGAGGATTATTTGACTTAAATTACAGGCATGCACCGGAAGGGCCTCACCATTGTACGGTAAACATCACTGCTCCACTTAATTTAATCTACACAGCATCTTGACATTTCTGAATGTCTTGCGGTGTTTTTTTTTCTTTTGTTTTTTTCTCAAAACTACATATTCATGTTCATATAAAATACACAACATCCAATTCAGCTCAACCCTACTGTTGGCTGTATTCTACACGGACAGATGTAAAGGTTATCACAGATAAAGAGTGGGACAGATGTAATCCCAGATGCCAAAAGACTGCAACACAAAAGGCGCAGATAACATTGTGTATGCCAGGACGCCAAAACTCAACAAAAATACAACATTATGGTGCATCCAGGATACACTTCTAAGAAATAAATTAATAAAATTCCTTCTTTACACCTTTTTTTCGCACAAGTTTTTACCACTGGAGACATGCGGACGCTAGAATGGACGACAGAATTATATAATCTTAGAGTTTGGTTAACGCGTGGTTAGAAACAAACGATCGCTGGCTAAAACTCTCGAAGGAACAGGCTCTTTATCTTACTATATAATTGGCTGTCAAAGACTGCTCATCAGGATATATACAACATTCACCGCTCACACGTTTTGCTTGACCTTGGAGGGTATTCCTGGGGTCAAAGCTTTGTACTACATTTGAAGATCTGCGTCTTTATATCCACTCAGCTCCCATGTCCTCTAATATTCCAGGTTTCTTCTAGCTCGGCCAGGGTGCTCCTTTCGTTGGCTTCATGTGGACATCATTCCCTGATTTCTCTGTGTTTTTACCCTCCTACAAGGAAAAGAGTTTAGTTAATATATGTAAAAATCATTTATAGAACTGAAGTATTCAGATGACGCACAACAAAAATAAAGAATGACCACTGTAATGACTAAGTATAGTACATACACTTGTCTAAAAGAACATCAATTAGATGATGGCGGGTAATTCTTTTGATTGCTGGAGAAAGACATCATTAAAATGTGACAATTGTACATACCCTAGCTGTAAACATGTAAATACACTGACTGCTCCTGCGTAGCATTTTCATCGTATTTAATATATTAGGACCACCACATTATTGCGAACAAAGAGTGACAGCTTTTCAGCTGCTTTAAATAATATACCTTATGTCTGAAAATAGTACATAATCCGGCAAAGAATTACATAATTATCAAAACAAGTTACGTGTAAATGCATATTTCAAAAATCATGTAAAAAAATAACCAGTCTGGACGCGCCCTTATCTGTCTAACACTTATTTGTTTTGCATGTACCAGTAAATATCAGAATATGTTTGTATGCATGGTATCTATATTATTACATAGTGTTACAGGTGGAAAGCTTTTGACAAAGCAGTAACAAAAGCTGCACATAGCATTAGAGTTTATTAAAATACACCACATACTCTAAATCTAACTATTCAAGTGACTCTGTACAAATGTGCACATCCACAATGGCATGTATACCCGATACAGTTTGGGTTCTGCTGTGTGTGAACAATGATGTGGACATGTTTTATTGCCACAACACTGGGTACCAGTCATACACAGTAGGCTTTCATAGAGTACCGACAGACACTAAGTAAGGGTATCACCTGAGCTTGAGGTGTTTGGTCGCGGTTAAACACTTGGTTACATCATAGACCGAGGGCTTCAGCCCGAGGTTTGTGATGTTACGGCTTACGAAGCGTATAAACACAGATAAAAGATTTCAAGCGAATAGCGATAACTTTCTTACATAAAGATGCCTTTGTTCGACCACGAGTGCTTCATTTTGGGTATTGTCCATTTACAATGGACAGTTCTTATGCCATGCATTGGCTTCAAAAATAATCTCGATTTCTAGGTTGTTTGTTATCAGCAGACATGTACAGTATTGATGCATTGACACTAAATTCAAAATCTTTATGCAATCTAAATAAATTGGTACTATTTATGCCGACTAGAAATCTATGAGACAAACACGCACCCAAACGCTATCAGCTTAGATCGGACCCGATGACAAGTGAAATTATGATTAAGACATCTGGATTTCACTCATGATAGCAACCAACCCATTAATATGACCCATCCAAACATATTTGAGATGCACAGCATTAGCATGAAAGTAATGTGTGCTCAACAAGACCAAGTGTTTCTTAGCCAGGGCATCATAATTTTAAAAAGCATACAAACACAGGTGTTAGTTATCGGAAAACGAAACCCACATTGTGGGCGGAGAGTTAATGACTACACATAACGTCACGTGTAAGGTGATGGGTTCGAATGGCAAAATGCAACATTCTTAATATCTCCATTATGGCTCACAACTGCTGTTTTAGAGATTTTAGTCATATATATGAATAAAATCTCTAAAACAGCAGTTGGTTGGAGATAATAAAAATTTAGAATGTTGCATTGTGCCATTCGAGCCCATTTTATTACTTTGTTGTAGAGTTCGTTAAGAAGTTGGGAAGCATTATTCTGGGAGGCTCTCCTCTCAGAAGATACGACTACCGTATAGCCCACTACGATGACACTTATGGTACTCTAGTGACCTTACAAAGATTGATCGGCAGAACATAGTACGACCGTGGGGAAAATGATACCAGTCTGATGAATACATGGGCCCCTGAAGCATTCGCAGACTTGGGGAAAAGTGTTCTCAGCAGTTCCCAAAGGACAGGGTTTAAAAAATTCAGGAAATAAAGAAGTGTGATCTGCACAGGTAGGTATGTTAGGGTCTGGTTCAGGGACGACAGAATGGCCATACCGGGTGGCTGAGAGGTCGTATTACTTGTGATTAGGACTGTGGGTTGAGTACCTGATAGGTCAAAAATAAGTTGCAGAATAGAATCACTTTGATTCAGAGTGCATTTTGATGGGTTTCTTCCTGAAAAAACATATCTTCTATTGCCACCAAACTTTCATGGAAACTTAAATCTAGATTTATACATGTGATTCGGGCATTTACACAACATTTTACGTGTTTTCAAAGTTTCCTTTTGGGTAGCCTTTGTATTCTTTTCTAAAAAAATGACCATTATAATGCGACATGTTCTGTTATTGTTTGGCAAGTTTATAAACTGCATTGCTTGTGATCCAAGACGAAGGCACTCATTTCTAGTACGTAGTAATACCAAACTCTCTGAAATAGGCAACCTTCAGACAGAGAGTTCAAATCTTATATTTGTTTTATTACTAGGTTTACCTGTATTTAATAAAGTGTTACCATAAAATAGAAGGTACAGGTTCTAAGGTATATAATTACCATGCACGTACATGTGTATATGTCGTTGATACACCAAAATCCGTGATTCCTGCTTTAGTGCATGTCTTCCACTAACTTGTCACTTAAGGCTGATGTACATTTCTAGTACGGTGAATTTATATATCAACTCTTTTAAGACCGACAGCCATTTTGTGTCCGCCATTTTACAAATATGTATTTTCTCCATTTCTTTATGAGGATGAGATTTGGTAACTCTGCACCCACGGTTTGGTTGCCCATATTTATTATGATTCCATTTAGGACAACGTCCGCCAGATTAACAGCATTGCCGATCGAGATACGGTGGGAAACTGAGAAAGCTGTCATACAGATCATTCATGATTACTTACAGGACAGTTGTTGTGGAGAAGCTCTAGTGGAGACCTAAACAACTTTCCGGGACACCATACAACTCATCCTAAAAGTGCTATCACTGATACTAGACACATGCATCAAATAACTCACAGCAGTATTCACATATTGCCGAAGAAATCACACAAGTTACATTTAGGTCTGTTGGACCATGAGGGATGATGACAGTTCCAGTTTCTATCATGGTATACTCCATCTATATGACATTTCTGATGTGCACGTAGTGATGACAAGAGCGACAAGGAGCTGGTGGTGCTGTTGGTTTAACATGATCGCAAAGTTGGAGGTAAGAAAGATCTACCAAAAGATAATCTTGAGTGTTCTTGAGTAAAAGTGTACACACCATCTTTATATAATGGGTCAGTGCATTGGATTACGTGATGGAAAACATGGTCAATGCATTCACACGAGAAAATAAGAACATTTTAAACCAGACACAATATAAATGACTTGTCAAACTGTGTTAGATGTAGTTCGTAAGTCAAGGAAAAGCCGATAGAATTAAGACAAAACTAACGTGCGCAAGTGACAGGTTGTATTTTAGGATCCGATTTCCTGAGGCTCTATATTTCTTGTGAGACACAAATGGCAATTTTCGCGTCAATGTACACATAAGAGAATCATGCATACCCACCATTGTCATTGCAAATTACGAAAAGAATTTGCATGGTACAAGGGTTCTTATAGCAAATGTATTAGATAACAACTTCAAAAGGATGGCCGTGTGGGCATCATGTGGAGCCCGTATACCAATTACAGACCAACAGAATCGCGAAAATGTCAGTAAAATAAACCCCACTGGGTCTACTATCCCTCTGACAAACTGGCAGCAGTTTTTTCCAGTCACCGTAAACCGATCGGAGTCATAGTGGGGTACACATATATTTCTATAATCTACGCCTAGTGCTGTTCAGATTGCACCAGCGTAGGCCTACATTAGGACCATCGCACTACCAGTGATAAGTCATGTTTGTCATCACAGCATGCTCATTGCAACGATATTTAAGAAATGTCTCAAACGGTAATGGCGGGAACAAAATGACTCCCTTGGTCGGCAGGGAGCGTATTTGCGATGGCTATACATCTGAAAGCCTTCAGAAGGATACAATCCACAATTCTGCCAAGTTTCAAGTGTTTTATGGAAAAGTGCACGCTTTTTGCAAACATCGCCTGTATTATAACAGAAAGGGCGGTTTGAAACGGAACAGACACAAGAAGTGGACTTTCACTCTCAGTCGTGATCAGTTTCGCTTTCAGTGAGGCAAATTTGTCGGCCTGCCATACCAGGCCCTTTACGAAGTATTTAGTAGTGTGTTAGTATCCTTTGTTGTGTTGGGATAGAAATAATGCATAACCTTGCAAAAATCTACAAAAGTGCCGGCGAGGATTGTCGCCTACGAAAAATAGCAGCTTATCCAAGGCATGAATAATACGCCACTGGTTAGTCAAACAAAACTCAGTCGATAGACTACTGGGTCTTGGGTTTCAGTTCCATACACAGGCAGGAAATCAGCGCGGCTATATATTGAATTGGGACAGCTCTGATTTGGTAGTTTTAGCTGCCTGACAAAAATCTTGTTGAAGATCAATTTGATATGTTACATGTACACTACATTTGCATTCTGGATTCTCCCACCCACAAAAAGAATTGCCACTGAAGTGAAAAATTCCCGAATACAGAATTAAACTTAAATAAAATCAATTAAATCAAAGAGTTAACCTGGTGTGAAACTAGGTAGCTATTAACAGCTTTTACAGCTTCAGTACTGGCTGGGTTAGCAACGTCTGGTTACTCAGTATAGACAGCTCTCGCAATAACGCCTGTTCAGGATTTGCTGAGTCCGTGTTCAATGATGTAAAAAACTGTGAATGCGCATGACTCAAAATCTGTTCCGTGTGTGTTCGATATATCTTGCCACCGTATAGCTCACAACTGCTCATTCAGCGACGACGAGTAGCATTTTCTGTATGACACTTCCACACTTGTGCTGTGGGAATTTGATAACGACAATGGCAGTGAATTTTCTTAAAATCGCTTGTTTTGCAACTGCAGGTTAGTACATTTTTTGGCTATCTCATTATCTTAAGACCCCAAAGTGTATGTACTGCCACGAAACTTCTGTTAGAATATTTGTTTTGAGTGATTTCAAGATGTGCAGGAATCTACTGGCTATTTGTTTGTTGTTCAAGTCATCCTCGCGTAATGATTTAGGCCTTAATACCACGGTCTTTCAGTGATTTCTTGCGCACGCTGTTATTCTGTTGGCCTTCGTCGTTACGTGTAGTTTTGCACTCTTTGTTGGCAGACCTTCGCACATACGGCTTGGAAGAAATGAAAGACCGAGGCTATAAAAATGGATTTGTTATTTTGTCTCTACTCGTCAAATGGGCTACTTCATTAGGATAGAATTATTTATTTATTTATTTGATTAGTGCTTTACGCCGTACTCAAGAACATTTCTCTTATACGACGGCGACCAGATTTATAGTGGGAGGAAACCGGGCAGAGTCCGGGGGAAACACTCTACCATTCGCAGGTTGCTGGGAGACTTTCTCACGTACAGCATTAGCATACATGTCACATCTACATTTACATGTAGTGTTAACAAAAAACATGTCTTAAACGGAAGAGTTTGTGAACTGGTCATTAAAGCCGCTTGAATAGTAAGGAATATGACTGTACATTCGCCAGCTCTCACATTTGTGGAGCTCTGAGCGGGACCTTGCCGATCTTCGTTATCAGTCAAAATAAATGTACGAAAGGGTTTTATGTTGCACTTTTTGTTTAACTGTTTTGTGTAATAATTAACACGTATTTTATTCAAAATCATCAGAAAATGGATATTCATCATTATCACAGTAAGTATCGTTTATGCAGGTTCACTAATACCGGGATATGTTTACCAGTGTCAAAATAATCTCTCTTTGCGTTGTTTTTTAGTTCGAGTAGACATTTGAGCATTATTATTATTATTATTATTATAGCACTCTCTGCGTCAGGTGTGAAAATCACAGCACTAGGGGATGTCGTGACCGGTCGTCCGTTTACCCTGCTGTTTAAGATAACCAGATCGGCAGTTGACGTGAATAGGGCGGCCTGCTATTACAGCCGTAGTCTGAACACATACCGTGTATACTCCTCCCATGAGTGTACATCATCAATACGGGTATCACCAGAATCACCAGCCGGGTCATCAGGGGGATGTCAGAACATCAACGGCGAGGAGGTTTACACAGTGACGATAAAGAATGTCACAGAAGACATGGGCCGGGGCACATGGTCATGTCAGTATGCAGGCAGGAGTGTCAGTGTTACTCTGGATGTGAAAGGTAATTTGTATTCCAAGTAAAATATTACTTATTCAACACAGAAGGCAAAACTAATCTGCTTTAATTAACTTGGGTATGTCTCAACTTTTTGCGAGCTTATCTCCTTCATGTAGTTTTAAGTGATTAGCATTTTCTGACATTTTCATTGCTTTCCACTTGAAATGTTTCAAAAGTTTGTCATACATAAATATCTTCCATATGTAGTGTGTTTTTAAATGGCGTCAAGTGACGTTCACTCATGACACATGTATGCACCATAATCCCTCAAACTGCACTCCCCATCACCCCCCTCCACCCCCCACCCCCACTAACAAAGAAAAAAAAGAACAATGCAGTCCTTTATCCAGTCACGTGATTTAGTGTTATCGATAACTTGTCATAAGGGACCCACACACAGCAGAGCATGGAACAATCTGAAAAACAACAAATAGAGCTATCAGCCTGATGTTAAAACATCAAAAATGGGCATCAAGGGCACATGAAAGCTGATGTGAGCGCTATCATTGTTATTAATAAAAAAGTATATTTAGTGGGTATCTCTTATTCTGTTCCTGTGTGGAAGATATATTATCAAACGGAACAGTACATGGGAATATCTGTCAGCAGCCTGCGGATGGTCGTGGGTTTTCCCACGGCTCTGCCCGGTTTCCTCCCACCATAATGCTGGCTGCCGTCGTATAAGTGAAATATTCTTGAGTACGGCGTAAAACACCAGTCGAAGCAATAAATAACTGAAACGCAACAATCTTTTAACATAACCCAAGGGAGATAAGCAAAAACTTTACATCGTGCAACCGCGTTCGTTGTAATCTATCTCCCTTGCTTAAGTCGTCACAGACATGGCCACAGGTCTCCATTCATTTTCCATATACGACAATGTTAACGCTTAGCGCTATAACTCAGTCCCAAACATCTTCAAAACATTAAATCTCTTCAAATGACAACTATCGTGCACACCAGTCCAACTGAAGGTCAGTAAAATGGGTTTTTAATCTGTATAAGCCGAAAAATAACCCAGATATACAGAAAAAACATTAACGTTTAATATCTATAATATAAATTGTTCTGGTCACAAAACTACCACTTGTACCGCCCTGGAAAGACATTGTGTACAAGGAAAATTCAATATATGAACGTTCCACCCAGTTTTCATTGGCTGAATATAGGCTCTTCATGTTCTCTATGACTTTTAATTAGGGCCACCCATGTTGATCGTTCTATCCATACCTGTGAAGAAATGGCTAAGGGGTTGCATTTGTTCCTTTTGTGTAACCTTAAATGCTAGTAAATCTGTTTAAAGTTCATCTGTTGTGCCCACCAGCCGGATTTTAGGTCAATAAAATGGGGTTTTCCTGTTTGTATCCAACCAAAAATGACCTAGATTTAGAACGTCGACTAGTTGTAATGTTATTATCTCTGGTGAGCAAAATGACGGAATAGAGAAGTCAAATATCGTTGCAAGTTTATTTAGTTTTGGCAAAACAGTTCTTGAAAGAAAAATTAGGTACAGAAGATGATCGATCTTGAGTGACTTCATCGAATAGGTCGTCCAAGTCAAAAGCATGCTCGACCATGCCGCCTAATCGTCCCCAAATTTTCTAGATGCGAGTCCAGGGAATTAGAGAAACAGGTAGCGAGGGTAAAATTGCACGGATCATAATACTGGGCAACAATTCCCGGCTAAAGTCCTAGAAAAACGTCGCCGCCTTTACACTATTATGAGACCAGCCGGAAATAAGGGTCACGTGGCCAGGCTTGTTATGGATAATCTGTATGTAAACAGTCAGCTATGTAACGTTTGACACATAACAAGCTGCACACGCCTACTAGGTTTACATTCTACCCAGCAATCCCGGTGTCCCTCCCTCCACAGACCATAGGACATGAGAGCTTCCCAGTCGACCGCTTACTTGTATGTCCAAGCCAAACACGACCTGCAACACAATTAGCCGACCATCTCCAAGACACTGTTACGGTATTGAAAACAGCAACAGAAAACAGACTCGGTGACCCAATATTACAATGTAAACAATGCTTTATATATAAAATGAGACGTACAGTTTTACAGACAGTTCAACAACAACAACAACATACACATCAGTATTACCGGTCTTTACAAGTTTCCAGTTCACCTTTGCATCCCAAGGAATGTATTCCAGGAAATCCAACGTAAAGACCATGGGATAAACACACAATTCACAAATTGTCCTATACAGGTACTTCGCCAGGTTAGCGAACACGAACACAGTACACAGGTTACACAGAGCTGGAACAGTCAAGCCTTTGAATGACGTCACACCCGCAGAGCACAACACAGGGTAAATACAGGCATGGAGGTATAATCCACTTTAGAACAGTCAGCTCCCGCAGAAACTCACAAACGAGCCGTTCAGAGACGTAGAGTAATGTCACCTTGTGGCAGAACGAACGTCCTTTGCAAAACTGAAAACTTCAGTTTAGAGTCCTTGACGACCTTGTCGGTCAGGTGAGGTCAGCGTGATAAACAAATTACACAGTCCACACTGTATAATCATAATCAAGATCCGAACACCAATAAACGTGACTTCCGCAGAAATTCACATAAACCAGACATCAGTACTACTGTGGTACACAAACGGTGCCGGCATAAAAATCTGTCCTCCCAAATGAAACTGGCATCACCATCTCATATCAAAATAATGGACTCGATACGAGAGCGTCTCACACTCTCCTGGCTCCCAGTGGACGCAGCAAAAATACCTCCCCTCTGCACAGAAAACACGGCTTATATACGTGCCAGGTGGATTCAACTATTCTTAGACACAGAATTAACAGCCAATGAACAGCCAGTTAAATAAACAGAGCCTTGAACAAGGTGCTTTCAGCCAGGTCCGCGCTGTACATATATAACAGGGCCTGTTATGCTTATAACATACAACACAAAGGTCCGCAGACTAACAGTACATGAAGACGTTAAATAGTCATACATAACAACACGTATTGACCTTCCAGAGCCTCATAAACAGGCAAACTTAACAGATGACGACAGTAAAAAGACAGGCAGCGAATCACTTTACTTTAAGTGGGGCGAACGTGGCCTAGTGTCGCGGGACTATTTGGCCAGTACTGGCGATTCACGCCAGTTGAAGTCAGAGTATGTGGGGACGAAAATTTAAATTACTTTCTCCGCACTTCGAAATATTTGTTATTTTTTTTGTTACAGAATGAAACATATACAATGCAGACATTGTTGACATTAAACATTTTAATATATTGAAAAAACGAAGGGTCGAAAAAGTTATTCAGAGAAAACCTTCTCTATGGTAGTGCGTATCTCTCCATGAGGTTCTAATTATTTTGACAGGGGGCCTCCGGGGCTGTGTTGGTCAGCGCGCTAGCACAGCGTAATGACCCATGAGCCTGTCACCAAGGCTGTCGCTGTGAGTTCGGCCGGTGCTGGCTTTCTCTCCGGTCGTATGCTGGAAGGTGTGACAGCAACCTGCAGATGGTCGTGGGTTTAATCCGGGCTCTGCTCAGTTTTCCTCCACCATCCTGCTGGTGTTAACAAAAAACATGTCTTAAACGGAAGAGTTTGTGAACTGGTCATTAAAGCCGCTTGAATAGTAAGGAATATGACTGTACATTCGCCAGCTCTCACATTTGTGGAGCTCTGAGCGGGACCTTGCCGATCTTCGTTATCAGTCAAAATAAATGTACGAAAGGGTTTTATGTTGCACTTTTTGTTTAACTGTTTTGTGTAATAATTAACACGTATTTTATTCAAAATCATCAGAAAATGGATATTCATCATTATCACAGTAAGTATCGTTTATGCAGGTTTACTAATACCGGGATATGTTTACCAGTGTCAAAATAATCTCTCTTTGCGTTGTTTTTTAGTTCGAGTAGACATTTGAGCATTATTATTATTATTATTATTATTATTATAGCACTCTCTGCGTCAGGTGTGAAAATCACAGCACTAGGGGATGTCGTGACCGGTCGTCCGTTTACCCTGCTGTTTAAGATAACCAGATCGGCAGTTGACGTGAATAGGGCGGCCTGCTATTACAGCCGTAGTCTGAACACATACCGTGTATACTCCTCCCATGAGTGTACATCATCAATACGGGTATCACCAGAATCACCAGCCGGGTCATCAGGGGGATGTCAGAACATCAACGGCGAGGAGGTTTACACAGTGACGATAAAGAATGTCACAGAAGACATGGGCCGGGGCACATGGTCATGTCAGTATGCAGGCAGGAGTGTCAGTGTTACTCTGGATGTGAAAGGTAATTTGTATTCCAAGTAAAATATTACTTATTCAACACAGAAGGCAAAACTAATCTGCTTTAATTAACTTGGGTATGTCTCAACTTTTTGCGAGCTTATCTCCTTCATGTAGTTTTAAGTGATTAGCATTTTCTGACATTTTCATTGCTTTCCACTTGAAATGTTTCAAAAGTTTGTCTTCCATATGTAGTGTGTTTTTAAATGGCGTCAAGTGACGTTCACTCATGACACATGTATGCACCATAATCCCTCAAACTGCACTCCCCATCACCCCCCTCCACCCCCCACCCCCACTAACAAAGAAAAAAAAGAACAATGCAGTCCTTTATCCAGTCACGTGATTTAGTGTTATCGATAACTTGTCATAAGGGACCCACACACAGCAGAGCATGGAACAATCTGAAAAACAACAAATAGAGCTATCAGCCTGATGTTAAAACATCAAAAAAGGGCATCAAGGGCACATGAAAGCTGATGTGAGCGCTATCATTGTTATTAATAAAAAAGTATATTTAATGGGTATCTCTTATTCTGTTCCTGTGTGGAAGATATATTATCAAACGGAACAGTACATGGGAATATCTGTCAGCAGCCTGCGGATGGTCGTGGGTTTTCCCACGGCTCTGCCCGGTTTCCTCCCACCATAATGCTGGCCGCCGTCGTATAAGTGAAATATTCTTGAGTACGGCGTAAAACACCAGTCGAAGCAATAAATAACTGAAACGCAACAATCTTTTAACATAACCCAAGGGAGATAAGCAAAAACTTTACATCGTGCAACCGCGTTCGTTGTAATCTATCTCCCTTGCTTAAGTCGTCACAGACATGGCCACAGGTCTCCATTCATTTTCCATATACGACAATGTTAACGCTTAGCGCTATAACTCAGTCCCAAACATCTTCAAAACATTAAATCTCTTCAAATGACAACTATCGTGCACACCAGTCCAACTGAAGGTCAGTAAAATGGGTTTTTAATCTGTATAAGCCGAAAAATAACCCAGATATACAGAAAAAACATTAACGTTTAATATCTATAATATAAATTGTTCTGGTCACAAAACTGCCACTTGTACCGCCCTGGAAAGACATTGTGTTCAAGGAAAATTCAATATATGAACGTTCCACCCAGTTTTCATTGGCTGAATATAGGCTCTTCATGTTCTCTATGACTTTTAATTAGGGCCACCCATGTTGATCGTTCTATTCATATCTGTGAAGAAATGGCTAAGGGGTTGCATTTGTTCCTTTTGTGTAACCTTAAATGCTAGTAAATCTGTTCAAAGTTCATCTGTTGTGCCCACCAGCCGGATTTTAGGTCAATAAAATGGGGTTTTCCTGTTTGTATCCAACCAAAAATGACCTAGATTTAGAACGTCGACTAGTTGTAATGTTATTATCTCTGGTGAGCAAAATGACGGAATAGAGAAGTCAAATATCGTTGCAAGTTTATTTAGTTTTGGCAAAACAGTTCTTGAAAGAAAAATTAGGTACAGAAGATGATCGATCTTGAGTGACTTCATCGAATAGGTCGTCCAAGTCAAAAGCATGCTCGACCATGCCGCCTAATCGTCCCCAAATTTTCTAGATGCGAGTCCAGGGAATTATAGAAACAGGTAGCGAGGGTAAAATTGCACGGATCATAATACTGGGCAACAATTCCCGGCTAAAGTCCTAGAAAAACGTCGCCGCCTTTACACTATTATGAGACCAGCCGGAAATAAGGGTCACGTGGCCAGGCTTGTTATGGATAATCTGTACGTAAACAGTCAGCTATGTAACGTTTGACACATAACAAGCTGCACACGCCTACTAGGTTTACATTCTATCCTGCAATCCCGGTGTCCCTCCCTCCACAGACCATAGGACATGAGAGCTTCCCAGTCGACCGCTTACTTGTATGTCCAAGCCAAACACGACCTGCAACACAATTAGCCGACCATCTCCAAGACACGTATTGACCTTCCAGAGCCTCATAAACAGGCAAACTTAACAGATGACGACAGTAAAAAGACAGGCAGCGAATCACTTTACTTTAAGTGGGGCGAACGTGGCCTAGTGTCGCGGGACTATTTGGCCAGTACTGGCGATTCACGCCAGTTGAAGTCAGAGTATGTGGGGACGAAAATTTAAATTACTTTCTCCGCACTTCGAAATATTTGTTATTTTTTTTGTTACAGAATGAAACATATACAATGCAGACATTGTTGACATTAAACATTTTAATATATTGAAAAAACGAAGGGTCGAAAAAGTTATTCAGAGAAAACCTTCTCTATGGTAGTGCGTATCTCTCCATAAGGTTCTAATTATTTTGACAGGGGGCCTCCGGGGCTGTGTTGGTCAGCGCGCTAGCACAGCGTAATGACCCATGAGCCTGTCACCAAGGCTGTCGCTGTGAGTTCGGCCGGTGCTGGCTTTCTCTCCGGTCGTATGCTGGAAGGTGTGACAGCAACCTGCAGATGGTCGTGGGTTTAATCCGGGCTCTGCTCAGTTTTCCTCCACCATCCTGCTGGTCGCCGTCGTATTAGTGAAATATTCTTGAGTACGGCGTAAAACACAAATGAAATAAATAAATCAAATACATTATGTTGACAACGACTGTTTAACAGACACACGAAATCCCCTCATCCTAGTGTCATCTAATTATTCTGTTGGTATCCCTTTAATGAGATGCTCCAAGGACAATAACAGAGGGAACAATTGGGGATGCAAACTCGTAGATTGCTTGAAGAACACAAATATGTTTATAGTGAATGGTAGAATATGACAAGATAAAGGGATAGGTAATGTGACATCTAAAAACGTCAGCTTACTTGATTATTCCATAGGTAGTCCGTGTCTATTCAGGAGTGTTACAGAGTTTATTGTATTAGAGATTGATCCAGTGCTATCTTCTATACATAACCCAATTGTATTAGTATTATATGCACATGAACTTGATGTAGCAGCGATATAACCTAATGATATTTCTGAGCGGACGTATAAGAAATGGATCCTTCAAAAGAATCAGGAATTATTACTAATGTAGATACTATTAAAACACCCTAGAGCATGTGCTTAGTGGCATATTTAATTTAGAAAACACAATAACTACGCCTGATCCAGTTGTATTTAAGCAGGGTGTAAATACGATAACGTGCATAATAGAACAGATTTTTTACTTAACGGCGGGAAAAACTATTGGCTAACACAGCAAACAAAATCAGAAAAAGGATAAAGAAAAGAAAGCCATGGATTACAGATGCATGTGCCAAGAAGAGAAAGGGGTTCTTATTAAGAAAAAGAGATACCGTCTGTATCGTTGTAAATATAAATAAAAAAATGGCAGGAAGGAAGCTGGTAAAATGTATAAAAATGAAGTGAAAACATGCAGATTTTAAACAAAAATATGTTTAAAAATATCAAATCTTTTGCAAGCGATCCAAGGGAGTTTTGGAAATTCTTAGTAAAGGAGGAAAATAGCGAGACCTTTGATCTATCCATATTCCATCATTAGTTACATATAAATGCACTTGGTCCTGATTGCTCTTGAACGCAGTTGGAGACATTGAAGTATCGTCCTAATGGTGTATTAGATCACTTCACCATCGCAGAAGAAATTACTGTTGTAATTCAGAAATTGGAAAATATTAGGGCATCGGGTGAAGACGGAATTCTAAATAAATACATTACATGCACCTGTGATATAAATCTACCCATTTATATTAAGTTATTTAATGTTACGCTTGATTCCGAGTGTTTATCTGAGAGTTGGGTGGTTGGGATTAATAGCTCCGTATATAAGAGTAAACCATCAAATGCTGACCCCAAAATTACAGACAAATCACTATTCTAAGTTGCCCAGGCAACGGGCTTAATTTACATTATGAGACACGTTCATGCATATCGCAGGCACTGACAGGTTTTAGACAGGGTTATTTGTCGTCAGATAACATCTTCGTCTTACACCCACTTATCTATTATTATTTTAATAGAATGAAAATATTATTTTGCATATTTGTTGACTTTTGGCAAGAGTTCGGCATGATGAACTGCGGCAAAAACTATGAATGGTTAGGATTATTTATTTATTTATTTACTTGATTGGTGTTTTATGCCGTCCCCAAGAATATTTCACTTATACGACGGCGGTCAGCATTGTGATGGGAGGAAACCCACGACCATCCGCAGGTGGCTGGCAGACCTTCCCACGTACGGTCGGAGAGGAAGCCAGTATTAGCTGGACTTGAACTCACAGCGACCGCATTGGTGAGAGGTTTCTGGGTCATTACGCTGCGCTAGCGGGATAACCAACTGAGCAACGGTGAAGTTATGTATTTCAAGTGGAAAACAGAATAGTGATCATTTTATGTGTCAATCTGCTGTGAGACAGGCGGAAAACTTACTCCCTCTCTTATTTTCATTATATTTGAACGATTTTGGAGACTTTTAGCTAAACAATAACGTAAGTGGATTTACCTACATTTCTGAAGAAACTGAAAGGGAATTACATGTACATATACTTATCTTTATAATTTTACATTCCGACGATACAAATATTCTACCCAAAACTGAAAATGTTCTCCTGGTTTAAATGTATTTGAAGAATATTGTAGCAAATGGCCCCTGAAAGTAAGAGCAAAACGAAGCTGTGTTATTCAGCTTTGCTTCTCATTTCTGGAGCGATCTCTTCTGTAACTTCGGGTGGAACTTTCATTTTTGTGGCTGCTTATAACGCATGGCCTAACCATGCATTATTGCATGTAGGTTTGTAGGGCCACAGACAGTGAGCTGTGTATGCTTTCTGCATTTCCACTGATGTCAAACATGAATCTGGAAAATTGGTGGGTCCTATTACTTTACCAAAGTATAGCAGTGATGAATTATAGCATGCTCTGCGCCATCTTCATCTGTGAAATTCGAGATTTACAAAAATGAACCGTGAGCAGCGGAGAGGTCATGAATATTAAATTTTAGAAGCACAGCATCGTGTGAATTTAGGTAGGAACTGATTCTTACAAAGTGGCAAGGTTATGAATAATTTCGTTAAGGCTTTTATTTGTTCGTAAGCTTCTACGTATTTTTATTTGCAGTTTGTCACTGAAATATAGTTTAAAAATCCACCTCTTTCCCCCACTCGCATAGAGCGCCAGTGTAAATTTAAAAAATAAAGGCAATCAGTAACAATAACAGTAACAAAAGTAACAATAGTCTTTGTTTAAATATTCTTGGTGCGGTCGTTTTGCTTTGTTGGCTAATTAACGTCATACAGAATATGAAGACCCATACTTAAAATAAAGCAATAGAAATTGGGCGAAACGTTGATATGTTAAATTCTTCTGGTAGTAGAGCGGCACAAATGACGCTCTTGTCACCAGAACAATTTAAATTATACACACATGTATTAAACTGTTATCTTTACTTGTAAATATGGTCATTAGCGAGATGAAGGCCTGAACTTTGAACTTGCGTTTGCGATAGTAGATTTGTGAACGGATTTTCTGAGACTTCAGAGCGGCTCAAAAGAAAATGATGTAATTCCAAAGCCTATTCTTCTCAGGTATGGTCGGGATGAGAGATCATAGTAAGGGTCATGTAGAACAAGCATGAAACCCTCATATGTATCTCGTAAAATTAGATGGAACATTCATATATTGAATCTCTTATTACAGAACGTCTTTCTAGAGCGATACATATGACAGTATTTCACCATATCCATTTAATTTGTACATATTAGACATAAATATTTTGTTGTATGTGTGGTCATTTTCGAGTCTATGTAGACAGGGTGACCCCATTTTATTGACCTTCACTTGAACTGGCATGCACGACAGAGGGTGTTTGGAGAGATCTGATAGCACGTTAGAGCAGAACAAAGGCACTTAATGTGATTCCAAAGCCCATTCGTCCCAGGTTTGGATACGACAATCAAGCTGGGTGGCCTTAATTAAGGAACATGAAGACCCCACATGTACCTTATGCAAATTGGACGAAAAGTTCTTTTATTGAATATGTTTTTCTAGAGCGGCATAAATGGCGGTTTTGTCACCACAGCCCTTTAAATTGTACATATCAGACGTAAAGGAGAAGAAGACTTAAAAACATAACAGTATAGTCTAAAAAGAGCATATTTTTGTTCTATCTGGTGGTGCCTGCTGCATAATTTTGCAATTTTTCCTCGCCATACACGTAAAGCCTGAATACGGCAAAGCGTCCATCGCGTCCTCCATCTTTAACATCCTGTAATTTAAAACTGCCGGCTTGTTCATGTAAACTCGGAAGTACGTCCAACATTCCGGTTTCCCGATAATCAAGCGGGAAACGAACTGTGCTGTTCGCTACCTTCGAGGAAGAAGAGTTCTACCGGAATTGTACGAACTGCACTTCGGCGGTTTCCGACAGCAATTCTCCTCCAAACACACTTTACTTATAATTTATCACCTTGAAGTGCATATTAGAATTTTTATGTGGCATGCACCTGCGAGGAAATTCATACACTTTTCAATGGTATTTGATTGATATTTAAATTTTCTTTTCCTTTAAATCTTTTGTTGTATATATGGGTCATTGAGGGGTCTATACAGACAGGGGTACCCTATTTTATTCACCTGAACGTGAAGTGACGTGCACGACAGAAGACAATACAAGGGATTTAATAATTTTTTTTTAAATTTAATTTAATAGAGCAGCATTAAAAAAACAAATGTGATTTTACAGCCTTGTCTTGTCAGGTATGAATGCAGAGACAAAGATTTAAAGCTCTAATTAAGGATCATATAGAACATGAAGACCCCATATTTTCCCAATGAAAATATGAAGTAGGGTTGACATATCTAATGTCTTTAATGCACAGTACTTTTATAGAGCGGCATAAATACTTGTTTTGTCCGCCTAGCCATTTATGTGTCTTTTGAAAGCTTTAGAAATTGTAATATTGTCAGCAGAACTATTTACACTCAGCATATTAGATCTCCGTTCTATTCCATACTTTAGGATGATTTTCAAGTCTGCAAGAACGAGTAAAAAAAATTTTTCGCAATAATTACTCAAAGTAACCAGCTGGTGTAACTGGTGGACGATAGGGTATATTTAACGTGCCTTCTTCGAGAAAGTGGTCAGGAAAATCGGCTATCAAGAGGAAAATCCGCAGACCGTTAAATAAGGGAATACTCGAAATGCTCTTGCAGCCTCTGGGTCTCACCTATTTCAGACTAAGGAACAGGGAATCAGTAACTTGTCACTATCATCAACTGAGTGGAAAACTCTTATAATTAGTAAGACAACTCGTGAGAGCATGGTACACATTCCTATTGACATACATATAAGTTTAATAGCTTAGAACTATTTAATGGCTCATACCTCAGCTGGAGATGTTAACAACACCCAGCTATTCGAAAAAAAAACATCCTTTGATATGCCAAAAGCACGAGCAGTATTTTGTGATCTGAAGTGGTGAACTTGTACATGTACGTATGATGCTGTACCTGTGGATAGTTTGTCAAAAGATTTCCAAATCTCCGGAGTTTTCCAACATCGCTTAACCCCCATGATGATTTAATTTACCGTGCTAGTGTGGACTTATCTGATGAACATCGAAAGGAGTGTAAAGAGAATGATCCCAAATAAATGAGCAGAAACCAGAATGAGCTGAACTTGAAAACTCATAGTAAACATTGGTGAGAGGCTCCTGGGTCAAAATAAATGTAAATGAACAGTTAGCCACGATAACACTTGCAAATAACCTGACATGCAAACTAAACATTATAAACGGCGCAGATTCGAGACTAAATATAATGCACATACGCATTTGCATAAAACACATAAAAAATCACAATAAATATAGTTTTAGAATTACTTGAATATTACTTCGGCATACATGTATTTAAAAATCATTGTAAAAAATTTTACCTTGGTGTAAACAAGTACACATTTTTTCCAAATAAAATACGGTGATTACAAGTTTAAAAATTACAGAGTAATTGTAAGAAAGACACTGATGGAATTTTAAAACCAACTATGAATGTTTGCAGTTTCACGTCTTTCAAAAATTATTCAAACTCAGCCTTTCAACCGAGAAAGATGATTGGAGCTGTTGGTAGCAATAGGGCGGTGTTGGTGTTTTTTTAAAACATAGCTTTTAAGTGTTTGTTCCTTGACATTAAACGATTTTTCATAGACAATATTAATGACATATAGGAAAACATTACAACGAAAGCACTTTAACAATGCCCTCTTACATGTAGCAGAACGGAGGTTGCGCGAGGTTCTTCAGGTGACCGTGTGATATACTAGTACTTGTAAGAAAAGAAGTCTCCTGTGCCTAAGCAGAGCTTTACATTCATTAACCATTGTAGACAGTGCATGTGACAGAAGTCATTAGCCAAACAACTTTTCACAAAAGATAAGTAAGTCTAAAATACATTTTTGTATGTTAAATTTGGCTACAAGTAGCAACATCGGGGTTCCAGCAATTACTGGACGGTCGAGACTGATGTATTTTACAGTTTCCTAGTATCATTTGCATCTCTAATTTTGGTGGCCTTTCTTTACGTTATATTTACTTATTTACTTGATTGGTTATTTACGCCATATCCAATAATATTACAACTTGCCATCAAAGATATAACCTATGTCAGTAGTTTGGGGTATTTAATGTTGTTTCTCCAGTGTGTTTGGGATTATATGCAAAGGACAGATCATCATCTCGGTTTTGATCACGCCACATCCGGGTTGCATAAGCGTTGTCTCCTTGCCTTAGAAATGTAATGACATTGCCCCAACATCCGTTGTATCATTTGGAAAGGAGATACCATAAATTCCGGTTTTGATGATGTCACTTTCGGTCGCCTAAAACGGCTTATTTGTCAGAGTATATGCGCTTATTAAATAATAATAATGTGTTAAAGTTTTTTGTGGACTTTTTGTTGTTAGTCTCGTTTAAGATTGACCTACAGCCCAAATTCCTTTAGAGCTATATCCGGGCTTATTTGCAGTACGTTATGCACATAAAGCCGCCCATTAGTTAAATACATTTATTTTTGGGGGATACCGGTATTGTCTTTACAGTACTTGCATGTCATAGGAATTTTACCTTTTCATTACATGTTTTTCTGTATATCTTTAGTCACCACCTTTGTTCCAAAAAATAACGACCAGTTCATTCGAGCTTGAACATAACTTGTATTAATAAAGAAATGAAAAGCAATATTCGGACGTTTAAGCTGTGATCAACACACCACATACCGCAAGACGCCTATGTAGCCTATAGCATCATTGTCATGGAGACAACATAGCAAGTGGTACCAATGTATACTTTTTTCACAATTTTGACCGGTGTATACCGTTATGCACAAGAAGTATTTATTTAATTTTTTTGGTGGTTTTCGCCGTAATCAAGAATATTTCACTTACTCGTCGGCGGCCAGCATTATGGTGGGAGGAAACCGGTCAGAGTCCGGGGCTAACCCACAACCATCCGCAGGTTGCTGGTAGGTCTTCCCACTTACCAAGAAAGATTGAAACATGCGTCTGGCTGTTACCGTTTTTGTGGAGCGGTTCATTTTGTGAAAAAACTGCTAATCTGACATTTATAAAACTTCAGAGGTAAAGACCCGAAGTTGTGCAACCAAACCCTTGAAACCTTTATTTCACGTGACTTGACGGTCGTCTTGGATTTTTGTCCTCTTTACTATATACGTTAACATGGCCTGCGTGATTGATTTGTCATGTGTTTGTTTCTGATGTGTTCTGTTCTGTCTTTAATAGAGGAAGGATACGGCCATGCTCTTTCATAAGTAGTTGCCCCATAGCAAGAACATCGATATTCGAACTACAGTGCGGGATTTAAACTGTATTAGAGCGCCATTCAGGCGACAGGGCGACCTTCAGTCGAGAATCTCGTGTAAATCTCCCCCCCCCCTTCCCCTCGACAAAAGCTCTGATTGTCCATTGAATCTCGCGTCCTTGCTGGAATTCCTCTCCTTTGGTCAATTGCTTGCTCTCCCTTGGCAAAATCTCGCTTTCTATTTCTTACCAGTCCAGCAATTGGTGACTAACGCTCAAATATTAGCTTCATAGTTACTCATATATTCTTGTTGTTGTTGTGTTTTTGTAAAAGCCATTTGGTAAATATACATACTGTACTTATATTATGTGTAGTGTAAATTGTAAACAAGTCAAACAATTCTTAATAATGATCAAACTGATATCAGGAATTAGACACACACAATGCAACTTATCGGTGACAGTTCCCAACTGTTCTGTTTTATACTTCCCATATATTTGAATCTAATGGAACGACGATATTCTTTAGGGATAGAAAACCATTCACGTGATGAATAACAAAACCCATCACTGTTATAGTGACACAAAGAAAACGGCCGCAAGCGGCAACGTAACCATGGAAAATCGGTGCTGAGTAACCCTCTCATGTACCTGCATGAAATGCACCGGCCTACGGGTGTCGGTATATACAGTATACTTTGACCTGTATGTAAGATATGTCACTGACAGATATAATTGGTTAATGTAAAATATAATTAAAAACATATAGCAACAGAGTTTAAATCCAGAGCAACGATCACAGTCTGATAGCTGCAAAAAGGACACACGTAGCCGCTGAAATACAGCCTCTTGTCAGTTTTCCGCAGTCAGGGTTTTATTCTAAGAGTTCATGTAAATACATAAATAGTAGCAATTCACATGCCCCCTAGCGCCAGGGCTTAAGCAGAATTAGGTATAAAAAGTGGGGAGATGTTGTCGCCACATTTAACATACAATTACATTAGAACACTGCAAAAGGACCAGTTGTCGGGACGCTTAGTCCACCAGCAGAATCCCGGTTTATACAGGAATACAATATAATTAAAAACGTACACCCATCCACGACGAGTCCCTCAAGGGCCAAATGCCTTCCTATCAATCTGGACTAAGAGACCGCCTCAAGTACCAGCTCGCATTTAAAAAGCCACAGACTATACCGATGCGTCCTTCACCGTCGAAAATATTAGTCTTGAGTATGACATGGTGACCCAGCACAACCTTACCAGAATGATTCGCAATGAACACAATGGCCACCTCTCGATCCTGTATAACCGTGTCCTCTGCCACCACAAAAGCAATCGTGGCAAGTGAGAAACATTGTGGAACGTCAACTTCAACGCCCCCAACTGCAGCATGAAGACGATCCTGATGCAGCAACAAGCCTTTAATTGAGCAAAAGAGCCCTTCTACAACCATACGAAAACAAAAGGTAGAGGTCACGATCAAGGGCGTTGCCAACCAACTCTGATGTGTCCGTTGTAGAATTCCTTTCTTTGGCTCATTCTCATGACAACTGACGACAACCAGCCACACGGTACTAGCAGGCGCATTCAGGTCACAAATTAAGAACAGGCAGCGAGTGCTTTTGAGCATCTTTTACACATATCACGAATGCCCAGCCCAACATCGAAGATGGCCGTCTTGTCCATGCGTTGTATTGACGATTTCCTGCCGAAGGACCACCACCCGACAATCATCCGTGGGCAGACAGGATGTGGGAAAACAGTTTCCATCCTCGGCCTTTTCAAGGCCCTAACCGTGCCCTCTTTTAATACATAGTGATCTTGTGTCCCATCGTGCGGTACAACAGGGCTTATCCACAGAACCCCGTGTATATGGTATGACCTGAGGTCTACATTGTAGATCCCAGCCGTCGGCTTTATGATTATTTATTGGCTTTCTACCTGGTTCTAAGGGGAGGAGAAGACAAAAAAAGATACGCTGTCAGAGCTGGTCTTCGGCTGTTGCCGCGTGGGGCAGAGCGTCTAGTTCCTGAACGACTTCATGACTATTTACTGGGCTGTTACATGGTTCCAAGGGGAGAAAACCTTGTATATAATCGCTGATTGCTCGCCTTCGGCAATCCTGAAAAAGAAAGACGATATGCTGTCAGATCTGATCTTCGGCTGTCGCCATGGGGAGCAGAGCTTCTAGTTCCTGACACTGAAATACAACCTTTAGAAAAGGGATCTGCGCGAGCAAACTCGCAGCTGTAAGGGTCGCGACCCCCTCCAAGACTGTCTGCGCGAAAATGACGTGATTCCTGTAGAAAAGCAGGAGTCGGTGAGTCTGCAGCTAGCTGAAATTAAACACGCTAAATTTCTGTTACATACTGATTAGCCCTTTGCTTATTTTATTACGCAAAAAACTAAGCTTTTGAACAAGATGGATAAACTAGGCAATAATAAGCGGAAAGCGTTCCTGCTTGCCCCTTCCCCACTTATCTTGCTCAGCCAGACGATTGTATTGGGTAACCTTGTGTGGAGAGTATACTATTATAAGACTTCGCCACCAGGTGCCCATATCCGCACATAGATGAAATGTGACGATCTATCGACCAGCTATTGGATGAGGTTGACATACAGTATGTCAAGCAAGGGAGACACAGGACCGGTTGTCATGAAGAAGTGGAGGCACAGCATCGTGAAAAAGGTTCGATTTGTTAGCGGTCAATGGCCAAGCCAGACAGTGCCTGGGCTGAAGCGTGACCGCCTACCAAATCGACACATTGGATGACGACGAGGCCAAGAATCTATAGGGTGGGCCAACCGTCCGCCGACAGTTCGTGCATGGTGGGCCTTGTATTATTTGCGCGACTTTATCACTGATTTTGGAAATAAGACGTGCCCATGCGAGGCTAATATTTTGTGAAAGATAATTATTTCAGCTATCTAAAAGACCGGTGAAGACGTGACGATTCAGGTCCCAAAACTCGCGATACAGGAGGGACAGGCATCGAAGGTGTTAGTGGAAACAGTGAAGACACTACTCCTGCATTTACATGGAAAGTTAGAATAACTGAGGTAAATTGACAAGAGGTTACGTGTTCACCGGATACGTGTAACTATTTGCCTCCTATCACACTTTCATCGCTGCGCTGGTTTCTCTCTCTACGCTGTACGTGTTAATTATTTCAACACTGATGAATATTGATCGGACCATGGAGCATCAGAAAGACTCCCGTAAGGTTGCCGCTATTAGCAAAGCTAATAAGCATTTGAGTCATGGGCCGCAGGATTCCATTTGTGTACCGTTGCCCATTTTCAACTTGCCATCGATGAAATGGCGACGAGTGCACTGTCCATGCTTGCCCACACTATGACATTCGCACCACCGCGTGCCACCCTTCGCAGGACAATGACATCATCATAACGCTCCCCAAAAACAGCGCCATACACGGAGACTGCCATCACGGAGAATTGTCACTGAAGAGCACTGTCCTCCACAATGTTCAGCGCATGTGAATACTGGCTCAGACCTGTCAGATCTGACGCCGGAAGCCATGAGGTTCGAGGCCCCGATGTGCTCGGCGTGCTCGGGGTCGGCCTCTCTCAGGCAGTTTCGGACGGGGCTGAAATCTACGTGTTGTGTCGCCGGCCGGAGCCGATGTCGGAGGTGCTGGAGCCGCATGTGAAGATTCTGAGCGATCTCACGTGATGGTCGGCCATGTGGGCGGTTTATCTGCCTTACCAAGTTAAGGTAAGGCCTTTTTTTTACTAAATCAAACATCTAGTTGGAACTTGTTCTCTCACTCATTTGACAAGTACCTGGCACGCTCTGACTTACTAGAAAGGCAGGTGAAAGAAAGTTACGGGATCAGTTATCAAAACGTCTGCCGGCGCAAGCTGTGGGGTTATTGAACAATAAGTCTACTAGTCCAAGTCAGGCCAGGTGCATGGCCTGGCTCATCGGCAGACCTATCAGTGGGATGACACACAATTACCAGATTATTGCAAGGGACATAGTAAATACAGTGTCGCCATTAATTCCAATTTGGTGACAGTATATTTACAAGTTGCAAAAGTCCAACTATGAGGATTGTCTGTGTACTCGCCAGGCTGACTGATCATCAATTGTCACCAAGATGGACCTCTTGATTTGAGGACAGCAAATCTCTCAGCATACAAATCATGTTTGGAGGTATGTTTCATGAAAGGTAATTTTAACATAGCATCTTAAAATCATGCTGGGATCGTCCGGCCATGATGATACCATGGTGGCACCATAATACGCGAATCCTGACTATATGCACATCATACACGTACAATGGAGCATGATCAGACCATGTTGGGCTCACCATACGCCGACCGCGGAGCCATGCTGGACGTAGGATATTCGGCAGGAAGGCGACTATACTGTACTTTAAGTCTTGATATAAATGCAATATCTTTAATATAAATTATGCACGACATGATTTCAATGAACATTTCAAGTATAATCATAAGACTGACATGTGGTCGAAGCTCAATTTTTGGTGGTACTGGTATAGGATGAACGTATTTCACTACGCATATATTGTCAAGAAATACTGTATAAATGAAACAAAATGTGTAACTTTCTCATTTGTAAATCGTTACATTGTTGAAATACGGTTCAAGGCTGCTGCTGAAACACTGTAAATCAATCGAACTGAATGAGCGGAAGTCGTTAATGATATAATGACATCAATAGGGAACAAGCATGATTCTGCTCTACCACCTGTTCTCCCAGGGCAATCTAACCATTCCGCCTGTGCATGTTCTCCGGTGTAGGCCTATTCAGGTGTATTTATTGACAGTGATACAGAATCTGCTTTTGTTCATGTTTCTGTTGGTAACTTTCTGATTTTATTTATTTATTTGATTGGTATTTTGCACCGTACCCAAGAATATTTACATAGCGGCTAGCACTATGGTGGGAGGAAAACGGGCAGAGCCTGGCGAAAACCCACGACCATCCGCACGTTGCTGGAAGACCTTCCCACGTACGGCCGCAGAGGAAGCCAGCATGAGCTGGGCTTGGTCACTTTTTGTGATATAGTAAAAGTTAGGTCTTTCAGGTTTAAAGCTAATCTAAATTAGACTTAGTGGGTTACTGGACATTGTGTGCCCTTTGGATTTTCAAAGAAAAACTAGTTCATTAGGCGCGATTTTATCCGCAGAAGAAGAATCTGGTTCTAATGTTTTTCCTCTTTTCCATTTTTTAGTATTTTTTTCTGTAAATTACGTTTAATTTTCGAAATTGTGCTTTATTGCATGTACAGTAGCCATGTGACCAGAAAAGGTAACAAGCAAAGGTTGGGAGGCAATAAAAATCTTTTCTTTTAAGAAGTTCGGGAAAAAATCGGCTTTCCAAAATGAGGAAAATTAATTTAACGACATATACTGCATGGATATACGTGTACATGTATATAGCAGTGGACTCAGTTCTCTGGGGTATTTGTTTATGTATACCGAACTCACGACGTAAGTTTTAACCTGATACTACATGCTTTAGGGTTGCAGTAATTAGAATGATGGTTGTGTTTTAACCTTTGCTACATTTATACGTATGTAATTATAGAAATTGATGACAGAAACAGAATTTCCACAACTCAACCAAATGCAATGAAGCAGAGAGCAGATGCGCAGCTTTGCGTCTTAAAATACCGGCACCACTGTGTTTACAGACTGTATTTACAAACACCGTTATGCCCTGAAACCGACCGTGTACTGATGCAGAAGCCGAAACCCATTGGTGAAAACTGTTTGGAATCCGTGGAACAACGAGCAGTCCTAATACTTTTCGGCATTTTCTTTTCCTTTTGGGTTTTTTTTTTTGGTTATTTTTCCAGCAAAGTTCAAATCACATCTGTTGTTCAGGTTCACATACACGGTTCAGTGCCAAATTATATTGGTGTATAAAAGTAAACGGACGGCTGACCCAAATGTATTTAGTCGCCATATAGGCCCAATGAGGATATACTGAAATTCTTTTAAGTACTACTTCAGTAAAAATGTCATTAATAAGGTATTCATTGAAGTAGAAGTACCTACACATATTCAAACCAGGAATGTAAGAAAAGTATACAAGTGTGAACTGTTTTGGTGGCGTATAAGGCATTCTTTATTGCATTTTCCACTTCGGCCGAATCTACATATAGCCGAAGTGACTTCCAGAGGTTGGTGTGGATCGGTCACGGGTACAGAGCTAATAGTCGACATCTGTTTGCTATGTAAAATACCAAATTGATAGTCCTTTACATTGACGTATTGGCTCTCAGGAAAATTTATTTGTAGAAATTTAATTTCTGTGGGTTACTTCAGGCTATTTGAAAAAGATGTGTGAGCTAACCAAAACTCGATCCATCGAATGACAGACGGTCCGTGAATCCTTACACTAGGACTCAAATAAAATCTTCCAACGCTTTATAAGGTCTGCAATCGATGGAGCAGTGGTATCCTTCGAGGAACGCAGTCGTAGTATCGGCATGCCATAGACGTGCCAGTTTTGGCAGCATGCAGGATTTTTCTCTGTTATCTCTCAGCTAATATCTGATCCTGCATGTTTTTCCAGTATATATTTACACACAATTACAAACACATAATTTTGTAAACACTTACATATAGTTGTGGTTGTTTTCCAGAGTTCAGGCCGGTGGTGACCGAAAGTTTGTCAAATTCTACCACCCCTGCACTCACGTTGTAATTTATGGTGTGTGGGTCTGTGTGAGCGAGCAAATCTTTGGACAAGTGTTACATAGGGTTACAAAACTGGTAGCGGAGAGGCAGTGTTGTTTCTTAAAACAAGCATTCATACAGATAGGCAACTAAAGTCTTTAGCAAATATCTCTATAGTAGTATTGTACATAGAGTGACGCTCGGTGAAGATAGCACCAGATTTCAACACAACATTCGACACCATATTCGCCACAATGCAAATCGTGCAGCTGCGAATGTGGAATTGAATGTTGTGGTGGAATCTTGTGCCAACTTTACTTTCTACATGGCATGGTAAAGTTGGCACAATATTCCAACACAGCATTCTACTGAACAATAAATACATATTGAACATGTGTGTGGCATGTAATTAAAGGTTTCATGAACGACATTCACCTGCCATCTAAATTAAATGCGATTTTCATTTGCATACACACCGCAATCACCTGGTAAATTTGATACCAGGTGGTTGCGGTGTGTATGCAAATTTTGAAAATGGCCAATGTTTGAAAGATACCAAACCCTTTAGGTGCAATGATGGGATAAAAAACATCTACTACAAGTTGCAGCAGCTCTGCAATAAGAATTAATCGACAGTACTGTGTTGCATCTTTACGTTTATTAGTATTTTAGACCGCACGATGTCAAAAATTCTTTCTACAAACGCTATCATTAACAGATAACAGCATATGTGGGTGTATTGGCAGGATCGAAAACATATACTGCAAGTCGCAAACGTCCTGGAATGAGTATTAATCGACATTTAGTGCCATTCTATGCTGTATGCAACTTGCCATGGCGCGCTTTCGATGCCTTTGGAAAAACGGGTATCTTTAAAAATATTATCGCTCATACAGGTGCATTCAAGGGGTTGAAAAACACAAGCTGATGGTCGCAGATGCCCTGGAATGGGGATTATTTGACAATTCTGTGTCTCATCTTTACATTTAGAGCAATTCTAGACCGTCTGCTACTTGCCACGGTGTCAAAAATGTCTTCTAAAAATGGATACTATTAAAAAGATAACCCCTTATACACGTACAGCATTGTCGATTAATCTCCATCCCAGGGCATCTGCGACTTGCAGCATAAGTTTTCAGACCACAGTAAATTAATCTATATAAGTGATTATCTTTTAATGATACCCGTTTTTCCGAAAGCTTTTATGACATCGTGGCAAATAACAGACGGTATAGAGTAGTACTAAATGTAAAGGCGGGACACCGTATTGTCAGTTAATCCCCATTCCAGGGCGTCTGCAACTTGCAGCATATGTTTTCCAACCTCTTAAATGTGTCTGTAGAAGGGAGTATATTTTTAATCATACGCGGTTTTCCGAAGGGATTTTGACACCGTGGCAAGTTGTAGACTTTCTCGAATGGCAATATTCTGAAGATGAGTCACAGTACTGTCAATTAATCCTCATTCCTGGGCGTATGTTTATCCCATCACTCAAATGTACCTGTATAGGCAATTTTCATTTAAATGATAGCCGTTTTTCAGAAAACATGTTTGACATCGTGGCAAGTTGCAGGCGGTCCAAAATAGCACTAAATGTAAAGATGCGACACAATAATGTCGATTAATCCTGTTTTAAAGCTGCTGAAATGAAGTAAATGTTTTCAATCTTATCATTGTACCTTACGGACTGTTATATTTCAATCACCGGCCATTTTCAGAGAGTATATTTGATAACAGGTGGTTGCTATGTGTATGCAAATAAAGATCGTATATAACTTAAATGGCAGGTGAATATCATTCATGGAATCTTCAATTATTTGTCACACACATGTTCAATATGTATTTATTGTTCAGTAGAATGCTGTGGAATAATGTGCCAACTTCACCATGCCAGGTAAAAAGTAAAGTTGACCTAATATTCCAACACAACATTCACCTCCATATTCGCAGCTGTACGAGCTGCATTCTGGCTAATATGGTGTCGAATGTTGTGTTGCAATCTTGTGCCAACTTTACCGACCTATAGACTAAAGCATTTACTAGAATTGCCAGGCTGCATTACTAACAAAGAGTCTTTCATTTTGCTGTCAACTCGGAGCAACTACGGAGAGCCCCATTCGCTCTTCTCTAACAATCATTACGCAATAATTCCCTTTGTCTCTGCTTACCTACATTCTCTAACTATCCACGCTTAAATTAACAACATGAACGACCCAGAGGGAATGAGGAAATCGTGATGGAATGTGTACAAAATAGTGCTACTGCTAAACGCCGCCGTGCTGTATCCGTTGATTGGACCAATTCAAAGAGGACGGGGGGCTGAGGGGTGTGAAGCAATCAAGTAAAAAAAAACTAAAGTAATCACCACGTCATTATAACTGCTGTAGGTTATGTAACAGAGACTAATCATGATAAAACGCTGTGTGTAATCATGTAACTGCGCCTAATCATGTCAAAATGCGGCGCTTAATCGTTTAATCTCGCCCAACAATGCTGAAAGGGTGCTCTTAATCTTGAAATCCCTTAATGGTAAACTATTGTCCAGCTTATTTTAAATGGTGATGCTGACAGATCAATCATATTAACGGTCCATTCAGGAGAATTAAACTGAATTATATTATGCAAATCTTTTTAACTGAATTCAATCCGTAATTACTGCATCGATACCAGAAGTAGTATCATTATAATTATTTTTTTCTCCATTTCCAGACGCTTTAAAACTTATGTTTAACTCACTTACTCGCTACTTGTAAATATTTGAATATCTGGGCTAGCCATCACATTGTCGTCCATGCTCTGTGTTTTTCTCTATTCTGTACATTATATTGGCAGCGTCGTAATATAACTACAATTATATTGTTAGTATGGTGTTCTAATGTACATACTCTACCGGCAATGGAAAATGTGACCAGTACATTACTGTAAACATGTTGAAAAGGGACATGTTGCTTATATATAGACATGGGGAAATGTGACAGGTTCTTACTACGGACATGTAGAAATGTGACAGATGTCAATTAGACGTGTTGAAGAGTGACAGATGCTTACGACAAACACGCGGAAATGCGACAGATGCTTACGGCAGACACGCGGAAATGCGACAGATGCTTACGACAGACACGCGGAAATGCGACAGATGCTTACAACATACACGAAAGAAATGTGACAAATACTTACTACAGATATGTAGAAATGTGACAGATATTTACTACAGACACGAGGAAATGTGTTTGGTGCCTGTTACACGCATGGAGAAATGTAGTTCTTGCTTGTTACAAACATAGGGAAATTTATCTCGCTGATGTTTACTTGTTTGTTGTGAAATGTTCAGGAATGGAACTTCCATCAGACAGCATGTCGGGTCCGTAGCCGATTGTCCATGCCAAACTCGAGTTGATTTGCCAGAGCATGGTTTTTAGACGTCTTTTTGATAGGTGAACATGGTATGGGCTGAATGCGTGTGTTACATGCTTTTGTCTCGTGGACGTAAATATGACCCTAGTTGTCACAATACCATCCACAGACTCTCATGTTACCCATTGTACCCAATAAACCTTGACAGAGGCATTACTTATGGATAACAATTCCTGGATTTATTGTGTTGCTGACGTTTCGATGTAGGTTCTTACATCGTTATCAAACCATATGACAGATGTTTGTTGCGTGACCACATCAGAGCCCATCCAGAACACCATCTCCAATGGAACACAGTTCATACCCTACAAAATAACCAGTCAAACTATAAAAGAAGGAAACTGCTGGAAGCCATCATGATCCGACGACACAATCCTCAGCTTAACCGAGACAGCGGGTACCACCTACCGAGCGCCTACAATGACCTCATCAGATTAGACAGTGATCGCCTTAAACCCTGAAGCCATTATTAACCCTGAAGTTACTATCTATATTACATTGTTGTCTGTTTTTGACACCACTCACTCTCTTACTGTATATATTTTGTCTTGTTTCTCTGTATGTTCATATGGTTTGATAACGATGTATGAACCTACATCGAAACGTCACCAACACAATAAATCCAAGAATTGTTATCCATAAGTAATGCCTCTGTCAATCTATACCATCCCAATTCCTAAATGCCTCTGAAAGAAACCCAATAAACCTGTCAGTACCCACTCGAGAAAGCTCTACGGCTCTCCGCTTCGATGGAGGAGGCGCCATTATTTCTAGGGGTGTTTACGATCACGCGGAAACACCGGTGTCACCAGCTTATGGGGACAATTTTCGTTACAATAACGGCTATGAAGGTCACACGACTGGCTAGGCTAGGCCTGCGACACCAGTGTTTCGGTATAATCGTTAATGCCATCGGTGGCTGCGAATACCACGTGATCTTAAAGCGCGCTCTGACTGATCACGCCATCCAACAAATCGTACAGAAATGATGCATAACCTATTTCATACAACTCGTACTGGACAAATTTTATGCGTCACTGGTCGGTCCAACTCCTATTTTCATAAGCTAACATTTGTCGTATAATTTAAGTTTTACACGATAAAACACATCGTTTGAACGGGCCTCAAGTGGATTTTGTCTCTTGAAACGAATAAATCCGTGTAGTGTGTCCCTGGCTTTAAGGCGATACAGTCATGATGAAGTCTTACTCTGGGTATGCTCAAACCGGGGAAACAGACGCATTTCTTGAATTTTTAAAAATCTATCTAGTGTGTCCGCGTCGGTGACGGCGTATTTCACAAGCGATCTTAATTGTCCGCTCCGAAATTCACTTTCCGACATGGAACATGTCGGATACTACCCAAAAAGACAAATTACTCTCTGCCCGCTTAGTGTGTCCATTCCAGCGAATTTCACCAACCGAGAATACCAAGCAGACAAAATGGAATTGTTCAGCCGTGGCGTTTTATTTGCGTCACATGATTTACTAGGTAATATGACATGACTCTATGATCAAGACGGATGCAAAAATCCGCTAATCTGGGTGTCTGCAACCCATGCTGCGAATATCGCCAACGTGTTACGCTAACGGACAAGTTCGTCGCTCTAAGCGAAAAAATCCGCCTAGTGTGTCTTCAGCCTTAAGCAGTTATTTCACTTATGTGACGGAAGAAAGTAGAAATCCATAGGTTTATTGCACTTTGACCTCAACTAAGGAGATGCTTTCGAATCTGTGTCTCGGTAGTACGTTTTTGTCAAGATGTGGACAACTTGTCTGGCTCTTACAGCGAACTGAGGTCGCGTGCAAGACAAATAAGCTGTCGGACCTTGAATTAGATCAAACTTCTTGAACTAGACAATTCACCTTTATATATCTTTTCTGATTGTCATCAAACAATTTTCCAAATAAAATGTGTAATATTTCATCTTCTTAGTAATGGTAACTCGGGTGACCCTGACGAACCCTCCACATACCGTGCTAGCCGGTCAACCCACCAACTTTACCTGTGTGCCCTGGGCCAGTAAACCTCAGGCCTGTGTAAGGTCATACATACGGAGATCCGGTAATGTCCGGGAAATAGACCCACGTGACTGTAACCGGAACTCCAGCTCGGTGCAGACCACAACCCGGACATTTACATTTACTGCTACGGCCGAGGAGAACGGAGCTGAACTGTACTGTGACGCCTCCAACAGTGTGACGGATCCTCCTGTACGCTCACAAGTCTACACACTCAATGTACAGTGTGAGTGTTCACATAAATAACAACAATCATATTATGCATATTTTGTTAGTTCTAGGAACAAATGTGTCGTACTATGTGTTAATGCGGCTACATGTGTCATGAACTGAAGACAAATTTTGTTTTCTATCCGTTTATCGTGGAACTCAATAACAATGATAGTTGAATATTCAAATTTACATGTACCAGTCATCTAATTTACAATTATAGTGTGTTTCTAGAATGAGAAGGCGCCACTTTTGTTAATATCAACTGTGCATTTTGTACAAACTAACATGCATGTATTACATGTGTGTTAAGCAGGTTCAATATATATATATTATATATATATATATATATATATATATATATATATATATATATATATATATATATATATATATATATATATATATATATATATATATTACATGCAACTAACTCAGAATTGTCCATGTTTCGCTCAACCTCAAACGACGATATGCCAATCCATCTTACTTTATATATAAACTTGTTTTCTGTAACTTAATAACCTGCAGACTGCAGATAATAACCTAATTAATTCAGCTAGTATCCTTGATTTCTCAGGATAAGAAATGGATTTGCATGTACGTAGCCTGTTTGTATATGTGTAAAATATACAGCAGTTTATATATTTTGTATAGATCCTCCACAGATTGGCGTCAGCGTGTCAGGCTATGTTAACAACACAGCCGTGGAGTCTGGACAACAAGTGACCTTGACCTGCCAGGTGGGAAAGGGGAATCCCCAAACAACACTCGCCTGGTCTTCGGGGTGTGGTCAGACAAACACAGTCCCTGGTAACGATGGAAGCCAGCAGATCAATAGCAGTATAACCGTCGGTCCGTCCCAGAACCAGAAGACGTGTGTGTGTAAGGGGAGTCAAAACGGGACGTTATCAAGATGGACAGGGCAGAAAAGCATAACATTCAATGTGTTGTGTACGTTTAAACATTTTTACATTTTAGTTACTTGTGTATCGATCAGTTTTATACTCCTTTAAATCTATGGCACTATGTAAAGTTCAACAAAAGACAGTAAATGTATGTAGGTAAAATGTATGTATTAATGTATGTGTGTATTTATGTATGTATGTGTGTGTGTATAGGCCCTGTGTACATGTATGTGTGCTTGTATCCGTGTATCTATGTATGCGCGTGTGTAGGCCCTATGTACATGTATGTATGTATGTATATATGTATCTATGTATTCTCGGTGACAACACTAAATATCCCAACAGGTGTTTTTAATTTAATGATTATTTGCTTGGCACAATGACTCCATATGATTGATTATAATTGTCAATTGCCAATCTTTTTGTCAAGTATAGATTTTTCTAGGCGATGATAAATACAAAGCTTGAGTGATTGTATTTATTTATTTATTTATTTATTTGTTAGACTGGTGTTTTACGCTGCATTCAAGAATATTTTATTTATACGACCGTGTCTACATGTAGCATACAGTCTCGTACATAAAATATACGTTATGTGCGTACAGGCACTCGTGACAGAGTGTTAAAAATATCGTGAAGTAATTTTCCACCACTATAGATTTATTTATTTATTTGATTAGTGTTTTACGCCGTTCTCAAGAATATTTCCACCACCATAGAACATCTTGTACTTTGATCGTAGGTACTAACATAACATACAAGTATACACATGTAGTCGAAGATAAAATAACAGAGATTTTTTCCACATAAAATCATTAATTTATTATTACGGTGTCATACAACAGTGCAAGAAGAATAAATCGTCGTAGATTTTACACATTTCCTTTATAACTGATTCCCCTTTGACATACAACTCATATCTACGCGTACTAGAGCGTGTGCATTTGTATTGCCTTTGGACATGATAAGGCTTCCCATGCTGGTACATGTCTTTTCTAGCACACAATTTTTTCTCAATGTGCAAACGACCTAGTTAAATTATGAACTCAGGAGAAGTGGGTTTTTCTATTATTATTTTTCTCTAAATTTTATAGGTTTTAAACTTGATCATTTCTTTTTATTCTTGTCTTTTTAATGTGTTATCTTGTTAGCACGATTTCTAAAAAGATAAACATTTTAGAAGTGAGACCTTCCAAATTTGATACTGGCCCTCTCCTAACTGATTAAACGTTGGATATCATGTTATGTTTTTCGTCGTTTTCCGTCAGTGTGCAGTTAGTCTTTCTGCTTTACCAAAAATGGTGTATAAATGTGTTATAAGCTCGGATACCGTTCTGATTTCTCTTTCTTTCTACCAGGCAATGAATTAGGTGTGTTAGAAATTCTCCACTCTATATTGACTGTATAGGAATTAAGACTTTTTTGTTCGGCTGATTGCAAAGTTCACGCTGGAGTACAGACAGGGAGGTCCACAATAAAGTATATATGCTGTATTTGTGTTTCACAATATTTTATTACATATAAAGACATTTGGCGCGTACATACAGACCGTTACAATGATGGTATTACATTTATATCGTATAATGCCCAAATTCCAAATAATTATATCAAGATGACTATTATATTCAAAACCTCTCATGGGAAAATGATGCATATAAGCACCATGTGGTGGGCTATTTGTGTTTCTATTGACCGTAATATATGTCATGTTTGTTTATGTTTGTAGTCGGGCCTGACAGTATACAGCTCCGAGCAGATTCCGGACAATCGGGAAACACAGTCACAGTCACAGAAAACACCAACGTGACATTTACATGTAACGCCAGTGAATCCAATCCTGCTGCCGTCCTCTCCTGGAAAAACAACAGCAGTCCTATATCAGCAGCAGAGATATCAGAGGTCAGCTCACCGCCAGGGCACAATCACGGTTGCCTGACAACACAAAGGTACAAAGTGAGGGTTGATCGATTACAGGATGGTGACGTCATCAGATGTGGAGCTCGGAGATCTGGTATTCGAAGCAGTAAACGTGTATCTTCCAACCTAACATTGGATGTCAGGTGTAAGTCTTTCTTCATTATGAATGCAGCTTTAATATGAACATCTTTATAATTTGTTGATTGGTCATAATGTCCATGTATGTTTTTTTTTAATTTCTGTTGTTTCAGACTACATATTACAGCATAGTCCAAACCGTATGCCATTAAGTAAGGCTATACTAAACATTTCCCCACTGGAAAGTGCACTCAACGGACCAATGACGAAGGGTAAAACGACGAGGGATGAGCCCAGGCCAAATATGTAGCAGTTCTAACCCTAAGACGACATATCTAAAATACTTCTTATCACATAAAGAAGACCATTTCCAACAGATGTATGGCAAAATACAAAACACGTAGACTTATGTGCATTAATTAAATGGGGGAGGGACTGTCAACACATAAAAGTGAAAAATAAATAAATTTTTTTGTTAAAGTAGAAGAAAACCTAAAATGATGCAAAGACCATCAAAACGTATTTGCAACTATGATCTTTAATATTTTTTTGATTTTTTTTCATGAGAAAAGGGTATTTGAAAATATTTTTTTTTGTATGGTGGGTATTTGTGACCAACTTTTGGTATTTATCGTTGTTGCATAATAATATTCTAAACAAGGATGTTATACTTGTCTAATAAATTTATTTCAGTGTAAATTTGTTGCTTATATCGAAACATATGCATTTAACCTAAATTATGATAATATTTATGAGCATATTAAAATTTAAATATGATCCAAATGTTGGTTTTAAAACATTTGTTAGCTGAAAAGAGCAAATTCTAGTGCAAATATATTGATTAAACCTGTGTTACATCCTCCTTTATGACATTATTAAACAAAGACTTATAAATACCAAAATGTGCTCCCAAATACCCACTATACAAACATTATTTTCAAGTGTTTTTTCTCGTTAAGGAAAATAGGAAAAATATTGAAGACCACGTGTAAGAATAATTTCTCCCACTCCTTCATCTGAACTTCATGTCATTTTTATATTTTCTCCACCTTTAAGATTAAACGTGGAGAGGGAGTAAAAGTGTATCCCAGCTCATTAGGCTATGGTCCAGACTCTTATGATGACACAAGACCCCTCGATGGTCCGTGGCCCGATTGCCGTAAAGACGCTGCCATGAGAGTAAAACTGACAATAATGAAACGATTATTTAAAGTTTAATATTGAATTTCAAAGTTTAAAAGCTCGGGTTCCAGCCAGAAGAGCGCATGCATGGTATCAGATCATCATCTTAATTTCGACTGAAAAAGGCTGAATTAAACATTCACTTCACGTTCAGCATGAGGAAGGTCCCTGTCTGCATTTCTTTGAGACTGAGAATATCTGGTGTAAAGTGTGGAAATGTAAACTAACATTACGGCGTGCATCGTGTGTTCTACCTTCACTTTTACTAAAGATCCGAACAAAGCATGTATTTTCATTTATCTCTATGTATCAAAAAGTTTACTCCCGAGACATGTTCAGCTTTGTGTCAGTTTTGTTGTTCATCAGTTTCTAACTCTTAATTGAAATGGACATGCATGGGTTATTTCACTTACTTCTTCGAACTCAGTACGGTTGTCTTCTGTAGTGTTTTCCATATGGACTCAAATACGGGTTTAAGACTTGTGAACAATATTAATCCATATTGTTGATTTGCTTTTGATCGCGAAAAAAACCCCAATATTTTGTCTCACAAGCGATGTATCTCTTCCAGTAAAAACAAAATTTAGATCAACAATACTTATCACGAAATAGCTGTATACCATATTTAGGCGTATGGACTCAATTATACTCGTATATCCCTGAATCACAATGTAATGGACGAAGTTACCCCTGAACAACTTTCCTTTTTGTCTCAGGTATGCATTTTTCATGCAAGAATTATATGACTATATCATCAGTTTAGCTGCATAACAGACAACACACTTCGACGTTAACATTTTCAGGGCGTTTATCGGATTTTAATGCGATTTTGACCAAGTGAAACAAAATTATAACACAGTTTGGGTTAACTTATGAATTAGAAACACACTGTAGATAACTTCATGTTCGTTTTCTCATGTGTCTTTTTCTTAGTAGTGCACTAATTGATAACTGCTTATTTTTCCAGACGAGCCCATGTTTACCAGCTGTAATACATCGTACATTTTCGTGGAAAATGTCACAGCTGAGCTCTCCTGTACTACCTGGGCTAAGCCTGAGCCCACGATAAGCTGGAGTCGCGGAGCTCAGCCGAGTAACGTGAGCGTGACAAATCACAGATATACGTCTGTGGTCAGGTTCAGCAAGATCAGCAGGACTGACTCTGGAATCTACACCGTGACAGCTAACAATAGTGTGGGGAGAGGAGCAGAGAGGACAGTCAATGTCACTGTGTACTGTAAGTGTTCTTTTTGACATAGTAAATCATTATGATTATCATAAATTCGACTTTTCCAGTTTCTCAAAAGTTAGTTTCGTATTACATCATTAAATTGTATATTTGACGTCTTGTGGATCTTTGATGTCACGTATCAGTTGGCGGTCACTATTCACCATTGATTATGTTTAGTTGACAATTACAGCGACTAAGATTTCCACATTCAGGGTATGTTAGTGTATATGAAAATGCCCACGTAGATAAGAAAAACCATGATTAAGGATAAACATCTTTTAAGGATATTGAAATGCTTGAATTTTTAACATGAACTGTCCAACGTGAATTAATACATCTCAAGGAGAAAGTCACACAGCGTGGTACATATACGTGATACGTGGTGTGTGATAAAACACATACAGTCACTTGTATTACATATGACTTTGAATAATAAAAAGACTCAGATGTGATTAAATATGTCATAGTATCAACTAAAGCTCTCGGTGGTTAGATCACGCGGTTGGGTCAGGGTTTTGCTCCGAGTACATGAGAAATATGGGTGAGTTTCGGACACTGAGGTTTTTTTTTACAAATAAATCTGAAATCAGTCGAATTAGGGAAACCATCTTGAGTAAACTCCCTTAATTACAAACAAGCAAATACTATACTTGACCGAACACTTTGCGCCAAGAAAGGGTATTTTTAGACACAAGTAAAGATCATAAAAAATCATATTGAAACTTTTGAGTTTTCCACATGATATCATCCTACCTTATAAATAATCCTTCAAAGACCTTTTTCAAGGACCAACATATATCCCAGAACGTAAAGCAACTGTCTTAGCCTTCCACGACATTTTAGGTCAAATACAATAAGCCGAGTAGTGCTGTACCCATGTTGTGATTGTCAATTCAAACCGGGCATCTCTTTCTAAGGACATTTGAAATGTTTTTCCCGTTGAATTTTCCAAGATGCCCCGAATGTTTCTGTGGTTCTGGTGTCAGAAGAAAATGTCACAGAAGGAAACCCTCTGCAGTTGGAATGTCGTGCTGAAGCTGCTCCACAAAACTACACCTACTCTTCCTGGAGTCGCACCATTGGAGACCATCTTTTACCACTGACAAACAACAGCCATGAGAAATCTCTGTCCCTAAGCAATGTAACCTTCAGAGATCTGGGTGTATACCGGTGTGGAGCTAGTAACGGGTTTGGAGACGTTCAGTGGGGACAACTGGAAATTAAGGTTCGAGGTAAGGTGTTGAGGATATCACTGGCTGTTATCACCAATTGCTATTCTGAATTCTATTCACGGGATCTTATAGCATCGAAAGGATAATTTATTGTGGTCACCTGTGATAATAGCCAAACTTGGCTGTCACAAACTCTTCTGCCAGGCCATGTATCAACATTTACTTTATTTATATATATATTTGCACACTTTTTATTTCACTATACCTGAAATAAAAATCTGTTTCTTTGAGGAACTTATCAACAACTTAAGACAAAAAATAACAATTAACATAGATCACCAGCGCTGGGCCTGCAAAGCTGCAGATAGGTGTCAAGACCAGTGTGGGGAGAAAAACTATTTCTCGTCACTGTCACTGTAGATTATTAGCTCCGGGCCTGCCAAACTGCAGGTAGGTATCAAGACGAGTGTGGAGAGAAAAAATCTATTCTCGTAACTGTCACTCATAATCCGCTAGACTGACTGCGTCATCCGGTATCGCTCAACATAGCTTTAAAAATGTATATTATGTACAGAGCGAAACCGTGCCAAATTCTCCACCGATACCTCCATCATTTTATGAATGTACAATTCTTGTTAGTATATGAGCGAAATTCGTTGATCATATCGCCCAATCCCTTATCTGTACACGTTTTTATAGGGATCATATGCAGCTCCGTGCCTACTGTTTAAATATATTTGTCGCAAAACAGTTTTACTTATTTGATTTTCAGGCTGCAACTAAAGCGATGCACACGTAGCGGGATGTAGACTAGGTCATACAATGGCTTCTGTAAAAGAATGGGTAATGCATGGATTTGTCAATGCTTTGTAGGTTTTTTTGGTTCATAATACCGGCAGATTTCCATAGCACGAAGTCACCCGGCAAGGGTTCCGAGGCCGACAAGATAGGCAAACCGCCAAAGTTTTCTTAAATGTTTTTTTAATGGAACTAGATAACATATTATTTTTTCAAATGCAGATGACAGAAAAAAATAACATAAATATTGTTTCTAGGGAACATTTAGTGTGAAAATAAAGAGTTGCAGATCTCTTTAAACATCATCAACACTCTAATCAACATTAAACAAAATGTTAAGAATAAATCACCACTAATGACGTTGATTCCAAATAAACCTGCGTGTGTCGCACATGCAAGGTCAATGTTGTCTTGTGGTAACTGTGTACACTCCTCACAGCGCATGTGCTGATCTCAACACTCGTTTTATATCACTGTCACCACCAGACAAGCTTGACCTTTGGACCGATGCGACGCACGTAGACTTCTTTATCACTCGTGTTAGCAAAAAAACTGTTTGTTACAATGATGTTGTGGATACTTTAGATAAAACAAAGGCATATGTATTAAGTATTATTAGAAACAAATGTTGAGATATCACTGCCTCATCACCGTGATCTCAATGACCTGGGCGTTGTTCATGTTTGTCATAAAATGTTCAGTATAAACAAGATGTAACTGAATAGAAATGTGTGTAAATATCACATCAAAAGACCCCTAGAAACGCCTGTGCTTTGTGTGTTTGATTTATAGGTGAACGAAAAAACCGTCATCGCAGTAAACCAACCTCTGTTGTTTGTCATACTATGTTCAGTGTGAACGAAATTGCGGGAGTATCACATCAAAAGACCCTTAGAGGCTTCTATCTACAGCTAACTCAACTCAACTATCTACAGTTTAATTCTCTCGCATGATGGACACACATGCACACTGTAACGACAGAGGACAAACGATCTTTAACAAACACTGAATTGGGCATGTGGTCACCTGAGCTTCTCTGCCTGATGTTGTAAGCAAGGTGCGCTTGTCCCCATGTTGTGTATCATAGGGATTGATAGGCCAGCATCTTGTCCTCTCACCCATTAAACTCTTTCAACCCATTTGCCGGTGTGATAACAGAGATCCGTAATACACAGATACATAAATACCTTGATGAGTGGGAGGTTTTCCATCTGCAGAATTAGTTGTTAAATAAATCAGTTTTCAGGAATATTCTACACTGACTTCCTGTAATGAATTGTAATTTCAGCGTGTGTGTTAACTGATGAGAATTCAACATTCTAATTTCTAACGACGTGTTTGCCTTGGGGATACTCGTACTTGGTTGTACACGTACCTCAAACCTCAGTGACTTTTGTTTTCCTTTTCAAATTAACCCTACCCGATAGCTTAGTTATTAAAGCGTCCCGTCTGAGAGTTATATCCAGGGTCAATACCAAAGACTTTAAAACAGGAAGTTGTAGCTTACTGGTTTGGCGTGCAACGAACGGTTGAGCCGAATCAGTATAATGGCTCGGGTAGCGCGGCTTACTTGCCTTCAGTAAGTCGTCACAGTAAAGCAGTACTAGACATCAAAGAGCTGTGAGAATCCCTCGTACAACAAGGAGGCACCCTACATGCTCTCTGAGTACTCCTTCGTCCTCATATGACTGAAAAATTGTTATGTATGACGTTAAACTTTAAGAACCCACACTCTAACTAATTTTCAAATTTCGTACCATTTCATTATTCATTTTCCCTGAGGTTGCTTTAAAAGGAATTGTGTTTATGGAACAGGCAGTGTGCACAGAGATTCTGACCTGTCTTACAAATAGTATACATATGGTGTGTTTAAAATGGTTTCCATTCAGAATGAAGCATGCTTTTCGTGTACTTTTTAATAAGTTAAAATGTCTTTTTTGAAAAAACACATTTTTGGGAGATTAAAAAAATCAGTAATAGAGAACAACCGAAAATAAAAGGTCAATGTTGTAGAAAGTATCAGAAAGTATTTTTTTTACCAGGCACGCATTTATTATATTATTTATTATTAATCATTAATATTTATTATTTAAATACCCACCGCCATCCCCCAACCCGAAAAAAAAAGATAAAAAAAACAAAACATTTACACGCGTTCTGTTTCACATATTGGATAGAAAAGCACGAGCTATTATTCGTTGTAGTTTAACCTCTGGTCGACTCACTATTTATTCACTTCTTGCACAGAATGAAATAAAATTGCAGATGAAATATTACACCATTTCAAGCGGATAGAAGGCTGAACTCCGCATATATATGGATGTTATCTACAAAGTTCACATCACCCAATACATCGGTGATCATGAATTGCCTGTACACGACAGTTAATGATGTTTGATTCATTTACTGCTATGTCTTTCAATGTATGAGGAATTAGAAAGTGTGCCGATATAGACATCAACCGACACAGTAGTGAAGAAAGTGTTGATATATTAACATTAAGGGGTGCTGGTAATTTGCCATTTTAACATTTGCTTTACTATCTTGGTCCGTCTTATTTATTTAATTGTATAGATGTTTTGTTAGCTGTAGACAACTGTAGAACCTTTCTTGGTTCTCTGGTGGTTTGTGTTAAAAGGGAAATGCCCTTGTGATGATTGACACGGAACATACAATGGAGTTGACGACCCTTATATAAATGTCTCTTTTGACGCATAGAATTATGTGTTCCATTATTATAGTCTTGATTAACGTATTATATACGTGATAATGGGCCTCTTTCTGGATTTTATCTTTTGACCTTTAAGAAAAATAAACTAATAAATAAACCGAGCATAATAAATTGGGGATAATTTCTTATAAGATACGGCCATCAAAGCTACAAATATGCCGGCGTGGTTAACGCAGATGTATACTTTATTCTTCTCCATTTACTTCCCCAGCTCGACCACAGTTCCCCGAACAAATCAACCGACAGGCAGCAGCCCTTGGTGAAAGTATCAAACTGATGTTTAAGTTTGTGTCTTATCCAGCCTATGTGAGCCTCACGTGGTACAAAGTTATCAATGGTACAGCTGAAAAACTAACCGTCTCTAACTCATCCGGGAGCAAATACCGAAGTCGCGTGACGGATGCTAACCACGAGTTTCTGTTTAACAAGGCCAAAGTCCAGCTTTCAGGTCACGTGGCGGAACTAGAAATCTCTGACGTTAAACGTGATGATTTTGGGGAATACAAATTTGTTGCTGAAAATGACGTGGGATCTTCTGAGACCATCATATCTTTAAACTTAAGAGGTAATGTATTTTTCTTACTGGAGAAGGTAAAATTTGAAGGTTACTCAGCTGAATAACTCACTGAATACTTCTTTCACCCACGTGCACACACTTCACAGATCTCCTTCGTGTACGGGAAACAGTCCTGAATACTGCAATAAACACCAGTCAAATAACTAAACATACATGGTATAGAAATAAATTGCCAGTCACCGCATTTAGATAAAGTTTGCATGCTCAGGTCATAGTCTTTCAATAGTATGAAGAATATTATATATACATCTGCACTGAAACTAAAACTAACGTAGGTGTATTGCAAGACAAATGTACAACTACTTTTAGCTGGGAAAATTCACACCTTTTGTGAAGTCGTTATGTCACAAAGGACATAAAGCTAATTACTAGAAACATGCTATATGAAAAAATAAAAGATGGATATATAGTATAAAAAAAGAAAAAAAGTAAAATTTCTTCTTCAAATACATAATGCACTCCAAACATTCATGCAGAAGCTATAAGCCTGTCTTATACATTTCTCAGCGTCTACCTGGCCGAGGGCTTTAGAACGCCAGCGCTGAACAATGATCCCCATGCCTTCAACCTATGTGGTCGCTGTCCAGCTCACGCTGGCTTCTTCTTCGGCCATACGTGAAAAGGTCTTCCAGCAACCTGTGGGTTTCCCCGAGGCCTGCTCGGCTTCTTCCCAATAATGCTGGTCACCGTCGTATAAGTGAAATATGCTTAAATATGGCGCCAAACACCAATCAAACACATAAATACACATGTCCCCACATTGTTTCATTGTGAATGTGTTGCTAAATCTGATAAAACCCATTTAGTGTTCCTGGCACCGGTACTGAACTTGTCTACGTCGACGATCGATTTAATCATACAAAATGGAAATTCAAAATGTTGGAAACTTTTTTTGAATTTTCGAACAGAATTTGTACAACAATTATTAATTGCTGTTTAAGAACCATATAATGCATCTTCAGCTTAAAATATTTGAAGCAATTGATGCACATAACAAAAGTTCGAAACTTGATTAATATCCTTATTCGTTGTCCTTGTCCACCTATTTTATCAACCACATTTTGTGAAAACCGTATGGCCAATGTGACGTGGATTTCCTCTTTCAATGGCGGTTCTACTCAGACGTTTAAACTCCTGTACAAAAAGAAGGGTGGCCATTGGGTTGAATTACCTGGTAACATAACAGACCCTGGAGAGGATATAGCTGTGAGCCAGGTGATTGAGGGTCTAGAAAAGAGGGGAGAATACAGCTTCAGGGTGTACGGTGTCAACAGGTGGAATAAAAAAGTGACACCATAGAGACGAGTTGTACAGTTATAGGTAAATGTGAAGGGCAATAAAAGCAATAAAACAGAAACACAAATTTACACACTTCATATAGACATGGTTCAGTCGGTACCGAGTCAGGTAGTAACAAAGATGACATAGAGAAGGTGAACGATTAAAAGTACGTGTACATGTATATCTGAAAACGATGAACATTTTAGTACTAAATATTCTACTGGTTCTAAAAGTAGAAGTATCTTTTGAAAAACAAATATTATGGTATAACAAGAGAGGGGCCTTTGTGTTAGAATTATAAATAGGTGAATAAAGAATAGCTCAATAATAACGGGAATACATGGAATCCAAACGACAAGAAGATTCGATAATTTTACATTTGTCGAAATACGACCTCATTCAAGCAACCACAACCTCACATGTGTTTCTTTGCCACCTGAGTGTTGTTTGTGTTCTACCAGCAGAGTATTACATGTATACTCGTTGTTGCGCATAAGCCGCCCTCTACACTCGCTTTATATCACTGCCACCACGAGACAAGCTAGACCTTTAGCGCACTTAGGCTGTTTTATGTTTAGCTGCATCAATGTGCGGAAGTACTTGATCAGCATTCATTCAATAAAGTAGTTTCAGATGTTAACTGGAATGGTATTGTGCATACTTCAAATAAAGATTTATTTATTTATTTGATTGGTATTTTACGCCGTACTCAAGAATATTTCACTTATATGACGGCGGCCAGCGCGGGGGAAACACCCAACGACCCTCCGCAGGTTGGTAACAGACCTTCCCACTTACGGCCAGAGAGGAAGTCAGTATGCACTGAACTCTCAGCGACGATTAAATATAGACAATGTGAGCCTAGGAGTTATTATTTTAAACACAGGTTGAGGGAGATTTTGTGTTTTCTGAAATCACTTCTTGCCTTATCACGGAGTCCCTGATGACTTTGGCGCTGTTTATTATTTCTGCAGAAACTTTTCTAGTGGTGACAGTGATGAAAAGGGTGTGGTTTGTGCGCCATAAGAAGCATGAGTAATGCCCCTTGTTTTTACCCCGGTTTACTCAGTGGGTTGATTTCACACGTTCACTGTCTAATATACTCAACCGTTATTTCGTGCAACAGGTATTATTGACTCAACAATCTAATTATAGATGTAAAAAAAACATAAAATTGTGGTAAACATGTATGAATTTAAAAATCAGCTTGCCTTAAAATTTATTTTGAACAACATTTACCATTTCTTTTATTAACGTATTCATAAAAGTGTATATACATGTACAATGCAGACTTCCTTCAAACAAAAGAACAAAAGAACCCCGGTGCCTTAACCGTCTTCCTGGCAGGCGGCCTCCCTGGAGCTATCGTTTTACTGGCAGTTGTGCTTCTAGTTGTGGTCATCTTCCGAAGGCGAAAGCAAGGTAATGACGTACGCTGAAAACAAAACCGTATTAATTTAAATAGCCAAGGGCATATAAGCCATGGAGGTAGTACATGGAGAAGCAAAAATGCCTTTGAATAAAAATTGCATTGTTGCAGTATTACAGCTTTGTTATCTATATTCTTGTTACTGTTGCTTTTTTGTTGTTTTGTATAGTACTAACGGATATCAGATGACCTGTTGAATCATTGGATTATTTTTCTTAGTGCGGAGTAGACTGTATTTGAAACCGTTAATAACTCTCTTTTTTGTTTATTAACTGGTGTATTATTAGCCATATTCTTCTTACCATGCGCATGTATATTTTCTGACTTCCAATTTATTGTATTCCTAGTGAATCTTTGAGTTTTTTTTTCGAATGAGTTTTGTTTATGCATAACTTAAAACTTATGGTAGGAACAGCAGTGATATCGCGGCATGAGCCCTGGTGACATATTCTTCTTACCATGTAAATGTATATTTTCTGACTCCCAATTCATTGTATTCCTTGTGAATCTTTGGGGTGGTGGGGGCAAAATAATTCTTCTTATGTATAACTTAAACCTTGTGGTAGAAACAACAGTGAGATTGCGGTATGAGCATTGATGTTTTGAAAGCCAGTGCTAAAACTTGCGTAAATATGTTGAAAACATCAATGCAAATGTCACGCTTTCCATGATGTAGTCATCGTGATGTACTGTTCATGTTTCCAACAAACAAGAGAACCGGTAACAAATAAATATGGAAATTATTCATGTTAACATACATACACATCTTGGATGTCAAGAAATGTAACGCCTCTGTGTGTACTCTTTCAGGTAGCCAGTCTTCAGGAAAAACAGAGTAAGTTTGACCTTTAGATGAATTATTTGTGTGACATATAATCACTTAATGTAAGTTTAACTGAGCTCTCTACGTAGGTACACGCCTTTAAATAAACAGTTGTATGATCGTAATACACCAGAGTTCTGTCGATTAATATTTGAGTATAATTACTGGAGAGTCTTATTTTATCTAACAGACAGATGAGAACGAACGACGTATCAAATGGTGTGCCATCAACCAGACATTATGAAAACGTTCCAGGTGAGAAGTGTGCATTATGTGAAAGACAATGGTTTGTCTTCTAGTTGTGGTTATCTTCAGTGGGCGAAAGCAAAGTTATGACGAACTTTGAAAAAAAAATCTTATTAATTCAGATAGCAAAGGGTATATAAGCGGTAGATGGACAAACAGTTGTACAGATTGCGGTATGAGCATTGATGTTTTGCAGTCCAGTGCTAAATGTTTTGAATCAAATTTTAAACACATCAAACCAAATGTCACTTTTTCCATGATGTAGTCTTTTGTAATGTACTGTTCATGTTTGCAAGAAATAAGAGTACCCGTACCAAATAAATGTGGAAATAATGTAAGTAAACATGCATACATTGTGTATACACATCTTGGATGTCATTATATAAAACGCTTCCGTGTGTTCTCTTTCAGGTAGCCGTTCCTCTGGAGAAACAGAGTAAGTTTGACCAGCACATGAATTATTTGTGTGACATATAACGACTTAATGTAAGTATAACTGAGCTCTCGACGTAGGTGTCAAAATATAATAATATTAATATTAATGACAGACGATTCAGTTATACACGCCTTTAAATAAACAAGTGTATAATCGTAACACACCAGAGTTGTGTAGATTAATACTTTAGTATTATCAGTCTCATTTTATCTGACAGGCAGATGAGACCGGATGAGGTATCAAATGGTGAGCAATCAACCAGACATTACGAAAACGTTCCAGGTGAGAAGTGTGCATTATGTGAAAGACAATGGTTTATCTTCTAGTAGTGGTCATCTACCGTGGGCGAAAGCAAAGTTATGACGAACTTTGAAGAAAAAATCTTATTAATTTAAATAGCAAAGAGCATATAGGCCATAGATGGACAATTAGTAGTACAATGAGAAGCGAAAAATTACTTTTAAAAATGCCTGTTTGCGGTATTATGGCTTTGTTATCTATACTCTTGCTAGTGTTACTTTACTGTTTTGTGTAGTACTAACTGATGTCAGTTGACTTGTTTGGCGTGAATCATTCCAGTGAATGGAACGCCAATAATAAAATATCTTTCTGTGTGTCAATTGATCTGTTGAGCCATTTGATTATTTTTCTTAGTCCGCAGTAAACTGTACGATTTATTAGAAACCGTTGTTTTTGTCTTTTTTTTGTTTATTAACCTAACTATTTTAGCCATATTTCCTGACTCCAAATTTATTGTATTCATGGTTAATCTTAGTTTTTTTTTTCGAATCAATTCTGTTTATATAAAACTTAAAACGTAAAGTTGAAATAAGAGTTAAATTAAGGTATGAGCATTAGTGTTTTAAAAGCCAGTGCTAAATATTTTTGATAAAATTTTGAAAACATCAATGCAAATGTCACTCTTTTTTTGATGTTGTCTTTTGTAATGTACCGTTCCTGTATCCAAGAAACAAGAGTACCGGTACAAATAAGTATATCAATTATTTAAGTAAACATACATTCATTGTCTTCACACACCTTGGCTGTCAAGAAATGTGTGTTGAGCGCAGTACTCAAGTATTTTAACTATAACAATGACGTTCAGATTTGTGGGTTTAAACAACAACATTTGGTATGCCATGTTACTTGACTGAACATTGGCACCTCGTGTTCAGGGGGCCTACTCATTTTGTCTCATTTTTTCATTTTGAAAAATCCTTTTACATACGAGTTTGCCTTTTTGAACCTTACGTCTGTTATTTATACATACATACATACACTAGCTGTTATCGGAGGGTACAGTGGGACGTACGTTTCCGAAAATCCTCACAATACTTAAGACGGATAGGCCTTTATTTAATTAAAAACAAAGTAGCAATTAAAAATAAATTATTTTTTCACAGGTATTGGGTTTCCAACAAACGAACAGTAAGTAAAATGCATAAATACACTGCGGAACCAATCGTCACTTGCGTTTTACACACTGAAACATTAGAGTAACAGTTGAGACTAACATACTACCTTTAATATTTGGGCAGTAACAATCAACACTTCACTGTTAAAAAGATCTGGTCAATTGGACCGAAAAAAATTTGATTGCCTACAGCCAAATAAAGTTTAGTCAAATGTCTGTATGCAGATTTGCAGCTAAGTCGCAAAATATTGGCTGAAATATCCTCAAGGGAAGGACGAAGTCCTGGGCACTGGTCATTATTTAGGAAAAATAGGTGACTGGTGTTCTGTCCAAAAACAGTGTTAGTCTTCGCTTTTCTTAGGCCAGTCGAAATGCCATTACCAAGGTCGCACTTTTATTTCCTGAAATGTTCCAGATGGAAAGACATCCACAAAGTAGTGTTTGGTTTTAGTCATTTCTCGCCTGTTGTACACCACAGGTGTAAATGTTCAGAAACAGCTCGAAATATCTACAACTGATACAAGTAATAATAATAAAAAAGTGAAAAGAACCATGTACAGCTGAATTATTTTATTCCTTCTGAAATAATGAGTACTTCAAAAAAAATTCACTGAAGTTCAATCAGACATAGAGTCTTACACTGACACTAAACTTTTCCGTGAGCATGATGACAATACATCCAGATGGTAATAAAAGATAGCAGGCAAAATAAAAGAGAAACAAAACAATGAGTTAATATATATATATCTCAGGAAATGTACACAAAGTTCATGCCTGGAGTAAGCTGGTAGTCGAAAATGATCTGACAATATTTGAAGCAGTTATTGCATGAAAACCAATGATAAAGAATCAGTTGATTCGTTAAATATGAGAAATTTATGCGTGAAATGAACTGACTTTCAGACTTGACTTGAGCCAGATGTAACCCCTTGCGTTTATCTTCCTGCTATTATCCTTTTCATATCCATGACAACGGGTTATGATGACAAAATTGAAGATGGGCCCTTCACTCAGCTTTGAAACACCAATCACTCTGTGTCCCAGTAGAACAAAATCGTTACTTTTACCTTGTCACACTGTCTTCAGCTAACCTGCCTCAATTTCTCGTCGCGGTTTGGTTCTTTTTAACTGCTTTTAACCATGCTGGTCCAATCCGTTTTATTTTGAATGTTTCCATCAATTTTAAAGCCATTCACAGACTCGTGGCGCAAACATGTTCTCCACATAATATAGCTAAAATATTGCCGTCATTTCTTCCATAAAGTTACCATAAAGCTGACAATATTTTTCCGCCGACCAGTTTTTTTTTTCTTTGATCAAAATATTTTACTCTCATGATTTTGGTTGGCTGTGATAATCCCTTCGACCAAAATTTTCGATCCTTAGTTCTTTGGTTAGAAATTTGTCGACCAAAGTTAGTTTGGTTGCAGTGAGCCGATCCTTGTAAAAGTGTTGACATTTAATTTACGTTTGATACCCAATCGGAGCCATTTTAAGTATTGAAGCCGTTAACAGACCACAGATAAGGGCGAAAATGAAAGTTTTTATGAATCTTAGTTTACTTGAACAAACACATTGTTACAGAAAATATAACTATTCACGTTTGTTTATAACTAGGCTCATAGTTAACATGCTAGGGTAATATATTATGTCTTGTGATAGACCAGTTTCTTTCGGGTTAAGACATATAATAGCTTTTGCACTCAATCATACATTTTGTGTAGTCTAATGTAGGTTTGATGTTACGTTGTCGCTTAAGATTCAAGTGAACAAGATGCTTCTTGATAATTGTCAATACATTCCCATCTCTTATTAGAACTACCAGAGCCTACGAAAAGGTGGATCTGATGCCCAACTCAGGTAAGTATATCCCGTTATAACAGTGTATGCTAATGCAAAATATGTGTAATTTTCATTCTTTCAATTTTTTACAAACGAAAAAGCTCACATGATTAAACCGTCTCTCTGATATCTCAGCAACACGTCAGCCCAATGGCACCCACATGAATCTTTGCATGGAAACGGACATTCATATGCCAGCCGTTAACCAGTATGTACGTACCAGATCAATAATCGCAGTACCAATTCCCAAAATGACGTTTGACACAAACCAACAAAAGCCTTTGATCTTATTGCCTGTCAGGTACTCCAGTTTTTATGATAAAATTCGACATAAACTTGAAAAAATGTCATCAAAGCGAATTTACAGTTCCGAAAATACGTATGTAAGGTTGTCAATAGAAACTGGAGAAATTCTTACTTTGGTTGGCGAAAACATTAGAAGATACAGGGAATAGGTAACAAACGTCTAATGAGGCTCACTGGTCGTCTACAAGGTGGAGCAAATCGTCCGTACTTTATCGCACAGCTGGGCCCCTTACGTATTTAAATAAGAATATAATTCATTTTAGTAGCAATACAAGTGATCATAAATCGCCATAGCTTATAGCGTAATTCAAAAAAACCCGGAGGCCACTACTTTAATGGGCAACAAGATTCACTTCACTTTGTAATGAACTGGTGAACCCCATTCTTATGATTTATAGACTCCTGAATATGTTAGAGCAAGTCCTCGTCTCCAGTGTTGCCCTCGATACTCATGTATGTCCAGTATACCCCAAATACAATTTACTGGTGTTTTTTATTTATAGAGCAATCGTGGGTTTTGTCTTCAATAGTGCTTAGTGGTCAGTGAAACGAGGTACAAATAAGCACTTGTGTTCACAGGAGTTTTCGTCCACAGCTTAATCGCGTCTATGGCGAAATTCCATATATTTATTCATGTACATTACAGTGTATCACCTTTATTTCCAGAAGAAGCAGCACGGGTCTATTCAGAATTAAATACAGCAAGGAAAACCAGCAAAGCTGCAAAAGGTCAGTTTTATAGCTGCTGGCAAACCTTTATGTTTGCTCATTAATGTTTTTGTTGTTATTTTTTTCAATCTCAGAAAAAAGTGGAGATTTGCCAACATTTTAACAGCGAAAGTATAACGTTCCTTTCATATCAAACATCACAAATTTGTCATAAGTAGATTTTTGTGCATTGCAATACGTTGTGCGTCAAACGCCGCCTATCTGCCAGCGGAAAAGGAAAAGAACAAGAGGCACATGAAAAATATTTTATTACAATTAATGTTTACCTCCAGAGGTTCCAGTCTATGATGAAGTCAACAAAACTGAAAGCCGTTAAGAAAACAGGTTGGATTTTCATAAACACTACATGGTTGACATTTTATTTCTGCCAAGCGTTTATTATTATATTATTATAAACTGCTCCACTGAGCGTTATGTGCTTGTCTCTCGATGCTTGTTTACCATTTGTACTTTCCATTAAGTCTCATTTAAAACCAGACGAGAAATGTTTTGCTAAGCAAAAGAGACATGCTCAGTAATTGCTGTAATCATACTTGAAGCTAGGTGTCTTTATGTGCTAAAGGTGTTCTATTTATTTTTTTTAATCCAATTACATTTTGGGATTATTTGACAGGAAAATCTAAGCAAGGAAAAATATATGCATCTAAAAAATATGCAGCAGTGCGGACAAATTAACAGGATATATACACCCAAAGCTTGCCAAAAAATCGCAGCTGCAGACGTGACTCTGAACTGTAAATATTTGTAGATTATTTTGGCATTATGGTCTAATACAACTCCAGGCTTTAGTGTCACCGTTCTTATATTTAGAAGACTTCCCAAGCCTTGTTTTTAACGGACAATAGTTTGATAACTTTCGAAGTAATGTTAATGTGATGTATTTCCCCACAGTCGGGTATAATATATCAGGAATACACATGTACAAAAAAGAGCATTTTTTGGTATTGTCTTATTTTAAACCAAATTGTTGTATGTTCGGTATTATTTTCGTATTCCAATTAAACGTGTACATAAATTATAACCCTGTTTAGAATTTAAAACGGTTGACCATAGCTTTTTTCCACATTTGAAAGGGTTTGGAATGTTTACTAGATATTACCTCTGTTTATTCAGGTTAACAGGTGTAGTAATTGTGCCCCTTAATTTAATTCATTTGGGAGAAAATAGAAACTATGAGACAAATTACTTGTACATGTGTATTATGAAAGCCGACAAATGTAAAATATAAAATAAATAAGACTAACCTTTGAGCCACCGGCTTGGAATTAAGAATATAGTTTATAGAAGACAAATTAATTCTGCTATTAGGAAACAGATGTGCTTTTAAAGTAGTTACATATGTATGTACAATGTAGATATACTTACTGTCTTATGCTCTACGGCAGCCAACAATGGACCGCCAGAGGTCGGTACAGAGTTCAGTCGTTTAGATGTTATCATGTTTTTGTTGAGTTTACATCCACCACCAGCCTACTTTATTTTATTACACTTCGTGGAAATTTAGAGTTTTCTAAGTCTGTTTGATTCCCCTGCACACTAAACACTTTACATCTGCGTTACAAGCACAATCTTCTGTTTTACCACACACATTTTACGTTAATGCAAAGAATATTAGAGATATTAGTGTCCGTAATTTAAGGGCACATTTGACAAACTAATATATCACTAGATATAATGTCAATCATATGCAGGAATTTATAGTGATGACAAAAAAATAATAATATGTAATATTCTTTTTCATATTACACTAGCCAAACTTTGAGGTAAAACAACTGAATAAATCGAACTGTAACAGTTTAAGCAGTATTGTGATCAATGGCCATGAGTATATTAATTATTATATATATATTTATATATATTCTACTCACGATAATGTAGATAAAATGTATTCTAAGATAAACAGTTTCCTTCAGCTAGGTTACACGTTTATGTGTCTCTTTGTCTTTACACAGGCAAAATTTCTGTGAACACCTTTGCCAATGCGGCTTTTGCTGGGGATGAAGTGATGTATTATAACTCCGGACATGATGACCGTTTGGAAACTGCAGACCAGACCAGGTACACGTTTGCTGTTTTCACGCGTTTGTAATTCAGATATATGTACAGAGACATCTGATTATACATGTCGACAGTAATCTACGGCTATCTGCTTAGCCTGAATGTGACAGTTGTAAGTACAGGGGCACATTTATTTGAGGTGCAACGAAATGAGGTGGTATAAAACTATACAATGTACGTGTATATTATTATCTAACAGTCCGCCTCGAAGCCGAGAGATCAAACCCAGGTCGGGTCATACCAAAGGCTTTGAAATGGTACTTGCTTCTGCTTTGCTTGGCGCTAAGCATTGAGAGGTTAGAGCAAGGGAACATAATTGGTTGGCCCGGTTGACTAGGTGTAGCGTCATACATGATGTCTTCGGCATGATGATTCCGTGGCGGCAGCGAATGGGACGTCATTCACAGCGTCATCACCACCTGTCTTGCTATGTCACCTTACCCAGAATTTCAAATTCATCATTAAAACTCATATCTGCACCTCATGGCAGGGAAAAAAGACTCTATACCCTAAAACACAGAGAGTTACAGTCCCAAGAGACCACGGTGCCAATAGGGTACGGATTCCATATGAACGAGAGAAAGTCCGACGAAGGGAAGCAACTCTGCAGTAAACGTGGTAAAACGTAGTGTGACAATATGATACAGTTTTCAGGTAATAGGATACTAACGTGGAAACAGTTTAGATTTTAACTATGCTCAAATATGTCCGCGGTAACAGAAAAGATAAATTAGCGTTCGAGGACAGAACGCACAGTTCTAAGACAATACAGTTTGAACAGGTTCACTAATTGGTTAAGGGTTTGTCGTACAAAATTGATCTGCCGATATTTTAATCGTTATTCTCTGTTAAATATAAACTGTTACAGATGAAAGGTCCCCGTGTACTGGTGTACGTAGACGTGAAGTTCGTAGACGCGAAATCCATCATACACTCTGCTGTGAACACGACCTACACCAGCATTGCCTTTGAGGAGGGAAATGTCAGTCGTATATGGCTCTATGAAGAGTGCGGTCATCAGAGTTCCTAAAGTTAAATAGCTTAATAAATCAAAGCACAACCCCATTCCTCCTCAGTCAACGAGCGGAACGCCTTTAGTTTGGAACGCAACAGTTTCATATACTTTAGGCGCGTCCACAAGGTAAGATGAAATGATGAGATGCACTATATCATGCTTTTGTTATATTGGATAAATGACTCGAAAAAAAATCCCCTTTTTTCTGGATTCGAAAAATGCATAAAGAAGGTACTGCAAGAAGTACAGTCATCTGTACATCTCCGCTTGGGACTTCTCTACTCTATACTACAATTCTTCACACCGATTTAATTGATAGAATTTCATCACTAAATGTATTCGTGTTTAATAGAATTGGTCACCTCTACAGTAACTACAACAAAGCCTTCAGTTCCACTGCATACAAGGGTTACCATTCATGGGATGTTTCGTTGTTCAGCAAATTGCTTGAGTTTCTCATTAATATCTATGAGAAATTCAGGGAAACCATGTACTAACAGTGTGTAGGTATTCCATTGGGTACCAACTGGGTACCTTCTTGGCTGACCTATACCTGTTCTTGTATGAATACAACTATATGCAGAAACTATTAGGGAGTGCTCCTCACCGGGTCCGATCTTTCTCATTCACGATCTGCTGGGTTTAAACAGTCCACATATCAATTTCAATCAACGTCACAGGTTAATGCTGTGAAAACTGGAGTGTCAGGGTTGTTCCACAGGACGCCTTCACTCCAGGTTCTTAGGTGAGTATAATCCTCTTGTAAGTAAATTTGGACATAGCGTCTGGCGTTTCCGGCGCGCTGCTTTATGATAGTGTCTAATACGGCTTTGTCCGGTACTGGGTCTGTGTATTCGTCGTGTTGAACTGGATCGCAGCTTTGGATATATGAACAGCTGCAATTAAGCGGCAACTAAAATACATATTTTATTGTCGTCAACTTTGATGGTGCGAGTGCTGATTTCACTTGGTCGCCTGGAGCATGCCTTGCGCCTTTCCTGCGTCGAACTGTCGACTGCTTACCCGTGTATGATTCCTTCCTATTTTCGTATCTTATATACTTTCTTTGGTAGTTGGTTGCCTTGTGATTATTGGTTGACGGCTGGTATACGTCAGCATGGACGCATAGATTTATCCGTTTGTCGAATTCATCTAGTCAATACGGCACATTGCGCCTTGTGAACACGGCTTTATGCAGATATGTGTATCAATGGGTTATCTTCTCTTCTTTCCCTGCCACTTTGTGAACCATTAATTGGTAGGACAAACTTGTTAACTAGACGACTTAAGGCCATGTAGTAAGTTGACAACAAAGTATGTACTACTGAAAGCGATGTCATTAGATTCGGAATATAGTAGCCTATCCCTATACTCACTTTTGCCTGTAAATTACTCTGAAGTAAGCCTTGCCCTAAGCTGTAACACAAGCGCCCAAAATTCCCTTATATTGTACGTAATTTATTGTCCATTAACATTGAAATTATATTCATTATAATTAATACGGCCATTTGTCAACTTACCTAAGTTAGGATTTTATTCCAACTGTGAATGTACATGCGTAAACAATAGCGAATTACACGCCCCAAGCACAAAAAATATAGAGTGATGTTAATTGCAATATATTAAACGTCACTGGTCTAAAGTTACTCAAAATGTTGTATTGTCATCACATTTAACAAAAAATAACATTAAAACAGTGCAAAGGGAGCAGGCCTCGGGGATGCTTAGTCCACTAGCAGAATCCTGCTTTAAGCAGGAATAAAATATAATTAAGACGTACAGCATAAAATATGTATTGGAGAAAAACTAGAGCAGCGATGACAGTGTGATACCTGGCAAATGGTCACACGTAACAGGTGATCACGACCTGTTGTCAATTTACTTCAGTTAGTGTTTTATTCTAACTGTTCATGTAAATGCTTATACAGTAGCAATCTTAATACAACCAACTTTCGAAACCGCGAAGTAGGCATGTAACTTAAAACTATTTTTGGAGGCCATTAAAAAAAAAAGAAGAAAAAAGTTAATTGGGGCGCCGGCCCCAACCAAGGTCAAACAATGAAATTTTGATGCTTGAAGTCATACATGTATTTCCTAAATGGGTATTTCCTTCGCGTTAGCGGAACTTGTTTTCTATTCTCTTTTTTGTCATAAAAAGAGAAAAGATTTAAGTAAACATTTAAACAATATAACCCATGCGTCCGAACAAGTATTCGTATGCTAACCGCCAACCAATACAAGCAAGGCCAATTCCCAAAATGGCGTTTAACACAAATCACCAAACAACTAAGAAAGTATATAATGGAGCGATATACTTATACACAAGACAGGAATCATGCAAAGAGAAGCAGTCATCAGTTTTCAGTGATGTTGGAGAGACTCCAGGTATGTGCTGGGTGACTGAGTGAAATCAGTATTGAATGCTATAACCTAATAGAAGTTGTTCATAGCAAGTGTCTCAGTTGCGCTTTGATTGCAACTGTTCATATATCCAACGTGGCAATCTTATTCAACTCGATGAATATACAGCGCCGAGGCTCCGTTTAAGAGGAATTAGACGTAATCTTGAAACAGAGCCAGAATTATACTCATTGTAAAATCTAAGAAACTTAGAGTGAAGGCATTTTATGGAATAACCTTGACACACAAGTTTTTCCTGTTATAACTTGTTACGTTGATTGAAATTGTCACACAACTAACAGCATCTAATAAATGACACTAGGCGAGATATGTACACGCCATATGAAAGACCCGTCGATATATTGCTGGTAAGGGTAATTTACATTGTCAAACTTGAAAGTATCCCTCTTGTCGTTGGTCGGAATAAGATGTACCATCTGGGGAATCTGTATCTTTCCTCTTTGCTGTATATCGAGTCTTAAAGCTAGCAGATCATCAATATGCCGTTAGTTAATGAGAAAAATCGATTCTGGTGAGAATTACTCCTTAGTTCCTACATGTAGTCGTATTCATATGAGAACAGGTGCTAGTGATCTTATACCCTGACGTAGTTAACCAATGGACGTGCGGTATTCCATAGAGCGGCTTGCTGTATTCCAGGCAACGATATTTCTGATTGGATCGCTCAGTCGCCACGCGTTAACAGTATATAGTTTTTTCATTGTCTTTTTCCATTGCTAAGAATTGCCATGAGTGAAACAAACTGTGTCAATGCGGTCATTCCTTGATAACATGTAAACTTCGTGTGGAGATCGAATACGTGATCGGATAGTTTGTTCCAGAAGGTTTTGTGAGAGCGTATATATCGCCATACTTGCACTAGAGTTTAACAAAGCCGTGTCTCTCAAGCACGACAGGGTTTTAGCTTCCTTATATGAAAATAGAGTTTAACCCCTGCTACTTTCAAAATAACTTGATCGTTTACGTCTTGCTGAGTATGAGGGTCTAGCGTAGCGGACGCATACCATTCGAAATTGATCTCTCTTAGATGTATTTTAGAATTTTGAACAAAATTACGCCGGAGACGTGCACAAAACCTTATAAGCTTGTATTCCTACTAAGTCTGTGTGTCTATTACTCTAACATATTTCACTGTAAACTGCAATGAATTGTGTATTCTTCCTTGAATTGCAGCTGTTTTACTTTGCAGTTATTCATTGATTATTTTTAAAATGTGTTTATTTTGTGTGTATGCACAACACATGCACATGCATACACGTATATCATACTAAACAGGTTACAATCGGGTATTTTAATTGCACCCCGAATGTAGTTCTAACAAACTCAAGCCTTAAGGCACATTTACGTACTAGATTTATTATATCATGTTATATACCTTTTATAAGTGACAATTTTAAACTTTTAAAAGTAATAATGTATAATCTATTTGGAGACAAGCTATGTTGTGCTGATATTTACACACATTTAAAGGTCAATTAAATATGTACTTTATAATATTATAAGATACTTTTTGTTTTCCGCAGTTATCACCCTTAATGTTTTGATATATAATATATTTTTTCTATTTAGGTTTTATATGTTCTTTAATTGTGGTGTCTTGATATTTTTAAATAATAATTAGCTTCCAAATACAATAGCATTGTATTCATTGAACTATTTCAGAAAATGATCTATATAAACTGTGCATTTGATGTGTTAGTTATATACATATATGTATTGAACAAAATTACGCAGGAGACGTGTACAAAACCTTATAAGTTTGTATTCCTACTAAGTCTGTGTCTATTACTCTAACATATTTCACTGTAAACTGCAATGAATTGTGTATTCTTCCTTGAATTGCAGCTGTTTTACCTTTGCAGTTATTCATTGATTGTTTTTAAAATGTGTTTATTTTGTGTGTATACACAACATGAGATGTTTGAGAAGTTATGTTAACACATGCATACACGTATATCATAATAAACAGGTTACAATCGGGTATGTTAATTGCACCCCGAATGTAGTCAAAACCTTGAAGCACATGTACTTACTAGATGTATTCTACCATATTATATAGCTTTTATAAGTGACAATTTTAAACTTTTAAAAGTAATAATGTATAATCTATTTGGAGACAAGCTATGTTGTGCTGATATTTGCACACATTTACATGTCAATTAAATATGCACTTTATAATATTATAAGATACTTTTTATTTTCCGCAGATATCACCCCTAATGTTTTGATATACAATATATTTTTTCTATTTAGGTTTTATATATCCTTTAATTATGGTGTCTTGATATTTTTAAATAACAATTAGCTTTCAAACAGAATAACACATTGGACTGTCTTTGAAAATGATCTATATGAACTCTGCATTTGAGGTGTTAGTTATATATAAAAATAAATATATGTAGACAACAATGGCACATTTCGTAAGGTGTTGTCTGCAATCAAAGATTATTGGTGAAATACTAAACTGAACAGGGATGCCTTTAACGCTCAGAAAACAATTTAAAAATATGTGTGCTTTCACAATTCTTTTAATATCAATACTTTTGTCACCTGTTCCAGTAAATGAAGACCAGAGGGGAAAATACAATCAGATTTATATGACTGAAGTATTGTGGACGAGCGTAAAGCCCCGGTTATTCATTCATTTTGTACACATTGTCAAAACCTAGTGATAACGGAAAGCCTGTCTTCCTTTTGGGGTCTGCTGTATCGTTTTCCTTTTCCTTGAATTTTTGCCACTCGTGATTTAGGAATACATGTAACTGGGCCTATACAAGCCTAAGTCCAACAAATCCTAACATAAACCTTTCTCTTTGCGAGGTGCGAAAAGGAAGACGTAGTGGTCTTAAACAAAACTCAACCTCACTGGTCTTATTTGCGCTATGCAGTATTGTTGGATTTCCGGAATATTTGATTCAGACTAATTTACAGCATAATGTCATTGTTCAGTACAGAAAATAATGTTTAAGTATTAATATGTACATATATATTATAACGTGTATAATCAGAAAAAAGATTTGTGGCAATTGTATTTTCTTACAAGTGAGTGAGCGTATATCCCGGTAGTCAGCCAAATTTAAGAGTGTAGTACTTGGACATTTTTGAAGAGCGTAGAAAGCCTTTATTTTCAGTTTAATTATGTGTCCTTTTTTAATTTTCATAGACTATTCGTCGCGTTTTACCAGACTAGTGTATCCCATCTATCAGTGTTTCAATTACGTTGCTGAATCCGGAGGCTTGTCAGGTACTTTACCCCAAGGACCTGGGTGTTCCCCACCCATAAACATCAAACCTGCATCTGTAATACAATGGGTTATTGAGATGTCTTGTTCCGGAATTATATGAACGATCCATGTTGGTAGTTAACTGCACAAAGAAATATACACTCCCCTCGCTGTTACTCTTTGCAACATTTATGTATGTAAACCGAATTATTGGACTGTTCAGTGCCATGAAGTACTGCCGGAACTTCTCTGGAAAGGAACGGATAGAAAGGTGTGCTCTAGAGATTTGTTGTTTAAATAATATTGAGTTATTGCCAATAGAGCTTTAGAAAGAAGACTGAGCTAATTGCTGTATCTCTGATTAACTTCCCGAACATCCAGAATATTTTAAATTTCTCACATTTGAAACAATTACTTGCATTCGAGACGAGTGAAAATACTGGGTCGAGTGAGGTCGAGTGGGTCGACAACTTACTGGTTGTTATAGCTATGTAGGTCCATAAGTCGGGAGTTGTTGGGCTCAAAATACATATGTTGTTCTTTCAGCGTCCAGATTTCAGTATTTATGTTGATGTAGTCTCTGCTGATGATGTCACTTGTTCTTTCCTTGTTTGTGAAATAAGTCTTTAGTGCACGTCTAGGATTCATCTTGTCAACACAACAATCTCACCCCGGTCACTGATCATCCCAGTCAGTGTGGCGCCAAGGACTACTGTGATTCAACAGAACATCTGGACATACCTGTGTTGTATTTAACAAAATTACAAATTTCTCCAATGGTTCTTTATTTACATTCTAGGAATATAAATACACACAGATATACTGAAAGTTTTCACAGACATTCTAGCGCCACTAAACATTTCACATAGCATGTACACATCTGGTTAAAATGTGACGAAACATGTTATGAATGAACAAAATATGTCCTAAAATATACTTTGTCATTTAAGCCTTGAGTATGATCACAATAACTATAGATACTCTGTTAGACTCATCCCTATAATTTGCCACGATAGCACACTATGTCGGGCTTTTTTGTATAAACTAGGAATCTGCTGGTGGGATGAGCGTACCCGAAACCTGGCTTTTACATCGTTGGTTATGGTGGTGCGTCAAATGTGATGAAATCACAGCAGTTTGAGTATTTCTAGACTAATGACGTGCCATAATTTTTTTATATCTAATTCTGCTTGGTCCATGGCGCTAAAGGACGAGTACATGGCTACTTTTAGGCGTATAGGCCTGTAGTGTATGAGTAACTGAATTGATCGCATTAATTTGTAACCAAGGGGAGATCACTCCTAAGTACATTTCAAGTGAGCGATTTGGTTAACCAAGTGTAGAAGAATGTTGAGAAAACAAGTGTTTGAATAAATTTTAAAATGTAAATATTCATGATAACGTATATAATCAGAAAAAAAGGTACCGGCATGTATCAGTTGTGTTTTTCTATGCACACCAGTGAGTGAGCTTATGTCTCTCTTCTCAGCCATTTACGCTTTGTCTTTGCCAATACAAGAAATAATAAAGCTATTATTTTATTACAGTTGTGCGTCCCTTTTTAATTTCCATATGCTATTCTTTGAGCGTAAGTCTGTAAATGTATTCCTTCTTTCGTTGTTTTGTCTTCTACCTTGAATCAGAAGGCTGACCAGGTAGCTGTCGAAGGTCGGTGGTTTACTCCAGTCACCCCGGTGTTCTCCACCACTGGTACAGTGGATTGACAGAGATTGATTGTTCCGGTTTTACATGAACACTCCATGTATGCAACTAATTCCACAGAGAAATATACCCACGCCTAGCGGAGACTCTTTGTAAGGCACAGTGCCTTTACACCACTGCTGGAACGTCTCTGAATGAAAAAGGATGCAAAGCTTTGGCTTATTGAAGAAGAAAGACGAAGCACCGTTTTCGTGTTGTCTAAGGGAAGATAACTCAGTGATACAAAAATAATACTGAGTTATAGCCCATGGAGCGGAGACGGACAAAGCAAAAATTTTTATGATATTGCTATATTACTAATTTATATTCTCTCAGACAACATCCAGAATTGTGTCTCATTATATTTGGAATTCCGGAAAGTTGCAATAAGTACATCGAAACAGATGAAAATACTGGGTGAAGTGAGACTAAAAATCTACTTGTTGTCACAGCGGTGTAGCTAAAAAGTCGTGAGTTCCTCAGTTTGAGATACACATGTAGGCCTACTTCCAAGGCCAAGAATTCAGTATTTGTGTTGATTTTCTTTACAAACCAGTCTTTACAAAACCAGTTTTTTTGTGTTGTGTTGATTTTCTTTACAAACCAGTCCGTTTGTAACGAAGGACGGCTGTCATTCATTAGAAATTTCGGGCATACCTGTGTTATATACTCGACATAGTTACAGAATTCTTCATTGGTTCCTTAAAACATTATTGGAATATGAAAGAATTTGCCTATTGTTTAATATGATCTATATTTGTGCATACTTTGTGGACGTTTTTAAGATCTACCAGTGATCAGTCCTTCAGTGCTTGGGATATGCTCGCAGTTCTCACAGATGTTTCAGTGCCAGCGGAAATTAGACATCCATCCTTTTGACCTAAAATGTACACATCTAGACAAAATGTCACGTGAGCAGAGTTCGATCAGATAACTATTCATCGGGTACATGTTATAGATGTAGATAAAACATCCTCAAATATCAAAAGTTCTTTAAACGGTGGTGATGATTACAATAAGTACAAGTGCCGTGTTTGACGTATTCCAACATCGTTTTGTAACCTTTTACACCTTTCTCCTATATTTATTTAATTAATTGATTAGTGTTTTACGCTGCACTCAAGAATATTTCACTTGTACGACGGCGGCAAGCATTACGGTTGGAGAAAACCGGAGAAACCCTGACCATCCGCAGGTTGCCAGAAACCTTCCCACATTCGGCCGGAGAGGAAGCCAACTTGAGCTGGTCTTGAACTCACAGCGATCACATTGGTGACAGGCTCCTGGGTTATTACGCTGCACTGGCTTGCTAACCTCTCGGCCAAGGAGACCTCCTTTTCATCTATAACCTGCCACAATAGGACACTGGGCTGAGTGTCGGGCTTCTTGTATCGTCGCATAAATTAGGATTCTGCTGGTGGACTAAGGATCTCCGAGACCTGGTCCCTTTGCATTATTTTTTTTTCATTGTATGTTAAATGTGATGACATCATATATTTTAAGTAAATCTAGACTTGTGATGTCTAATAAATTCTGTCTCCACTAAAATGTGTTCTACCTATATCCGGTGTGGCCTTGGTGCTGCAGGACGAGTACTTTCCTGTGTTAGGTATATACGTGAACAGTTAGAATAAAACTAGCTGAAGTAAATACAAACTAACAAGAGTCTATCCCTCGAAACAGATATTCGTGTACCAGTCGTCAACCAAGACGAACATTCTAGGTGGATAGTCGCAAGTCCAATTCCAAAATAACCACGTTTAACAGAAACTGGAAAAGAACTAAGAAAATATATAAAGTACGAAAATACGACGGAATCATGCAAAACGAAGATATCAACAGATTTCAGTGATGTTGAAAAGACCCAAAGTGTGTTCTAGGTGAATGGGTGAAAGATACCGTATTTCACTGTTGTTGCTTCTCTGGTTTAAATCTCTGTGCTTTAAGTCTATATTTATATTGTAACAATTTGATTTTAATCGAATTCGATTTTTAATATTCCAGCGGTAAACAATGGCTACATGGCACGCTCAAAACATTGCCACATGACATTTCCATCGACGCTAATAGATTGACGTATCGACGACATTCTCAGAAGATCTGAATCATCATGACAGGGGAGAATGTGCATAGCTCATTTGTATCTTGATATGTTTTCGAAGAAAATAAAGCAACTTGAATCTTTCAATCCAGTTTGGTCGTGATTTCCTGTGTGCACTTCTAAAGCCACATTGTAGCGGTTAACGCTTCTTCTGCTGAATTCTGATTTTATTGGGGAAACTCTCATTGCAAAAATGCTAGATGTACTAATGATGAGACAACGGTACCACCGCTTGCACCACCGCGGACTAGACTGCCTATTCTCTATACTAGAATTCCTCTTACAAATTTAGTTGATAGAATTTCAGCACTAATTGTATCGGTATCTAATAAAACTGGTCACTGTTACATTAACATCGAAAGCAACAAAGCCTTCTTCAGTTCAACTACATCAAGGGTTACCATTCGTGGGATGTTACCACGTTCCTTGAATTTCTCACTAACAACATCTATGTAAAATTCGGGGAAACCATATACCAACAATGTATTCCAATGGGTACAAACTATACCCCCCACCCCCACCCTACCCCTTTGGCCGATCTATACCTGTTGTCAAATGAATACCACTGTATGGAGAAATCTTCACCAGCCCCGATCTTTCTCATTTACTAATCGGTATATTAAGATATTTCCCCACCTTCACTGGATTTAAACAAAACTTCAGACTCACCAAATGGCACACCTTATCTAGACGTATATATGTACAAATATAAGCGTCAAGTCCGACATTGCTATACCATTCATAGTCCGTAAAGGGTGTTCCAAGTCCGGTTTCCTCTCTCGCATACTTTGTGACATGAGGTATAGTTTCAATTCTGACACAGTAAATTATCCTTACTTGGACAGAAATATACCGAAGGGTCCTGCATATGAGGTGTACATATCTCACCTTGTAGCATTTGTTAGATCCTGCGTGTTGAGTGACAAGTTCAGAAACTGGAAAAAACTAAGAAAATATATAAAGTACGAAAATACGATGGAATCATGACGGAATCATGCAAAAAGAAGATATCAACAGATTTCAGTGATGTTGAAAAGACCCAAAGTGTGTTCTAGGTGAATGGGTGAAAGAGACCGTATTTCACTGTTGTTGCTTCTCTGGTTTAAATCTCTGTGCTTTAAATCTATACAAGTTCAGTCAACATTACAGGTAATTACTGCAAGAACTAGTGTGTCAAGGTTATTCCATAAAACACCTTAAATCCAATTTTTAAAAAAAAATTATAATGAGTACGTTTCTCTTAAAGTAAATGTGGACAGAGCGTTAAGAGTTGCTTGAGCTGTGCCTCTTGACTGTGTATAATTCCGCCTAAGCCGAGGGTTCAGAATCTCTGGTGCTCTGCCTCATGATTGTGTGTAACTCCGTGTGATCCGGGGATAGGGGGAATGTATTCATCGTGTTGAATTACATCGCCACGTTGGATATATAAACACTCACAATCAAAGCACAAAAGAGGTACATTTTGACCGATTATTGACCTGGAACGTCTAATAAGATACATAACCCTACATGATTTTGGGACATTTCTAAGTTATATCCCTGATCAGCTAGCCAGTTCTTGCGCTATACTCGCAGTTTTCACAGATATACCAGTGGGAGTGGTTACCGGTACTAAACCTCAGCCCTTCTGGCATACACTGTACACATCTGGTTAAAATGAGAGATGAACGCATTGAAGTTTGTACGGATAATTATTCCTCGGGTACATGTTATAGTTGAGTCCTTTAAACGGCTATTAATATTACAATAACTTTAGGTACCGTGTTTGACATATTCCAACATTGTTTTCTAATACATAGAAGAACCCTTCCCTACAACTTATCACGTTAGCACATTGGGCTAAGTGTCTGATTACCTGTATTTCTGCATATTAAAGCTAGAACTCTCATGGTGGACTAAGGATCTTCGAAACCTGGTCAGTTAGATTTATGTAAATCTAGACTAGTGATGTCCAGTATATTGTTGTGATTAGAAAATCCTGTATTTGACAGGAAATGTTTTCTGTGTTTACTGGGCTTGACGCAGGGCACAGACTTCTTAAGCCATATTGCAGTGGCAGTTCTGCGGCTAAATTTTGATGTCATTGGAAAAACTTTCTTTACAAATGTTTCAATTGTAACCATGAAGACACAATGGTCCGAGCGCCGGTTTTACTATGGACAAGACTGTCTACTAGAACTTGCACAACTGTGTCTACCGATTCGGCAATCCGTCGAACCCAGGCAACAACGTGAAACTGAATTTATCTAACAACGTATATATATATATAATTACAATTATAATTGGATTATATATCCAAGTATAGTGGGTATTACAATGTAAATAGGTTGCATTTATTGTACGAAACACTCGGAATCGAACTTGAACAATATTCGCAATAGCACGCTCAAGCTAGCAGTGTATAGATTCAAGGCAGTTACAGACATTACTGAGCTTCAAAAACATTGTAGAGTATATTGCCTTTATGGTCTTATGATTGTTGAGGTATTAGTGGCACTATTCGATGTGTTTCTTCATTGTCGGGTATAATTTATCAGGGATACAAATATAGAAACAACCAAAACAAAACGAAGAAAGGAACAATGAGAAACAAGTCCATGATCAGCTAAGATCGTCCATTTTATTGGGAACTCGACATCGTCTTTTTCTATTTTCCAAGCCTTTGAAATTTTATAAACACATAACACCTGTTATACTATGTGTCCATCTTAACGGATCTAGTGTTATCATGACTTGATTCAATTAATCTGGGATAATGTAGAAGAGATACGGCAAATTATATGTATATTATGAAAACGGACATATGTAAAACAAAATAAACAAGGCTACCGCTTGGACCACTGACTTGGAATTACGATGTTAGCTGGTAGAAGACATAATATTTCAGTACGTAAGTAATGTGTAGATATGTTTTAGTTACGTATACTGTTTTATGCTCTATGACAGCCGGCTATGGACCAGCAGAGGTATGTACAGAGTTCAGGGATCAATTGATGTCTTTTTCATTTATTAACTTCGAGAAAATTAGCAGTTTTCTTATTATTTTCAATACATGTGTACACCAGGTAGTTTGGATCTACATTACAAGACAGAATAACAAACTTCTCCTGTTTTATCACAAGAATGTGTTCACTAATTTACGTGCCATTCTTTAAAAACTTATTATACCATTGGAATGTGATTATTATGTTCATCTTACAATTGTTAGAGATGTAAGGGATTTTATTTAGCAAATTTCATATTAATGTTGATCCGATTATCACATTTGAGTCCGTTCTTCATTTCTTAACTTTGAACAAAATAAGAAAATTGGTGACATTAGTGTGAATGTATTATGGTCACATTTGGCGAACAAAACGTCTCCAATATAATGTCAGTAATATAAATGAATCATTAGAGGTCATGAAAAGATAAAGATATCTGATATCCTTTTTCCTACAACGCTGGCCAAAGTATCACAAAAAGAGGCAGAAACTTAACGAATCAATATGTAATTGACGTTAAGACTATTTGATTAATTGATGGGAATATATTTAAGTAATTATTAATTTCATGTTGTTTACCGGCAGTTTTGCATCTACATATCTCGCTTTTAAGAACTTGTTACATTCTGTGTAAAGTCTTCACTCTAACTTTGTTAAATACTGCAGAGCCTTAGGTGTCCTATTTATTTTCGCTTTAATCCAAGGGCTAGGTGCATTTATGAACAGTTGAAATCCAAGAGCGACTGAAGTATCTAAATATGTGTTCGACTTACATTATCAACGGAAAACGAGTTTGAAACTCGCTCTATGTCTTTTGGTGAGCGCTAAGAGAGTCAGATACAAGTGCCATTTTCAAAGTTTTTGGTGTGACCCTCTATGAATCCCGGGTTTCCTGACCTCGAGGTGAACGCTCTAAACATTAGGCCACCGAAACTTTCCACCACTTTACACGTTTGTGATCAACCACGTACCACAAGCAGTGATGCACATTTTACTGGGATATGCAGTATAATACTTTACTAAAAACAACGATTGAGGCGAATGTCGTCTTGTGGATAGGCAAGCAATGTAGCCTTAGTATGCTGTTAAAATGAGGTTTGACTGTAAGTGAACATTTGGGCGTGCCCAGCTATTCTCAGGGTCTGCCTGGATAAGATGTTGCTGGAACTGAATATTCCACACTTGATCTTTACCTCAGTCTAGATAAACTGTTTTCTGAGGTTTACATGTTCGTGCTTGTCTTTACACAGGCCAAAGCTCTGCTAACACCTTTGATAATGCGGCTTTTACTGGGGATGAAGTGATGTATTCTAACTCCGTAGAAGTTGAACGAACGGAACCATCTGGCAGACCTGGCCAGGTACATGTAACTAGCAATGTCACTTGCTATTTGTTTCTCGCATTTAATTCAGGCGTCTGATTAGGCCAATATTGCTCTGTTATATACATGTACAAGGTAATAATACAAGGTCTCTTAGAGGCTTTGTTATGTACAACTCACGTTTCTTCAGAATCAGAGAAACGAGGGAATTTAACACTAACATGTTTTGCATTGACTAAGAAGACGAAGGGGAGTAACTCTGGCGCACACGAGATAACGCCTTATATGACATAAGGATACAGGTTTTAGGTAATGACATACTATACATGAATATAAAACATGATTAATACACAGGTGATACATATAACATACATATAAACTAACGTTCCAGAATAGAATGTAAATTTCAATAGGATAGAATTCGAACAGAGGGGAGTAATTGGTTAAGGATCCGTGATACATGTTTGAGATTGATCTGCCGATATTTTAATTGTTGTTCTTTGCTAAATATCAACTGTTCCAGATGGAAGGTCCTCACGACCTGATATACGCAGACACGGACTTCGTGGGCACTCAACCCATCATGCACCCTGCTGAGAACCCAACCACCTACGCCAGCATTGCCTTTGGGCAGGTGGGACCTCCAGTTGAATATGACAATGATGAAGAGGACGGCCATTCGAACAGTTCCTAAAGCTAAATAGCTTAACAATCTGCAAGATAGCCCCTGTGCTGCTCAGTAAGTCGGCGGAAAACCTGTGGCTCGGAAGTCAACATATTCAAATACTTAAGCCGCGTTCACACGACAAGCTTGTGGAATGAAATGATGAATCCCGCTTTTTCATGCGACTGTAACATTTAACAAGATCGCACAGTTTGAACGTGATTGATGACTTCATCAATTTGTCGAGTTCGACGAGTTCAGCGAGACGTGTAAACGCGGCTTTATGCAGGTATATGTATCTTTGGGTTATTTTTTCTTCTTCCTTACCATCGAATGAAGCATTAATTGGTAGGATGAATTTGTTAACTACACGGTTTAGGGCCATATTAATTGGCCTGAACAAAAAAAAGTACTACTAACAGCGATGTAATTACAGCCGGACAATAGAGAACTGTTCCTATACTGACTTTTGCCTGTAAATTTCACTGAAGTAAACCTTATCGGTATAGAGAGTGGCTGCTAGATCTGACTTTTCTAAGGTCAACAAGGTGAAAACCAAAGCAAAGATTTCATTGACGATGTAACTCCAGACTTTGTTAATATCACTCATACATCAAAATACCAGCGGTTGAACGCATAGGGCATCACATAATATGAGGGCCGTCGTCGTATAAGTGAAATATTCAGTACGGCCTAAAACATCAATAAAATGAATAAATAAATAAAATACGAGGCATTACTTTTTGAAGCCATAAGCTTCAACACAAATACCCAATATTTATTTTTATCCGCAAGACTAGAATTCCCTTATATTGTACATAGCTTTTGCTCCCTTAATTTTGAAATTATATACGCTTGCTTCTTAATACATACAATTCTGCTAAAGCCTGCCCCGACTAGGTCAAACTTGTGATGTTTGAAATAATACATGTATATACTAACTCACGTTTTTTTTCTTTATCTTTATTCCATTTTTATTTCATAAATAAGAGAAATTATTAAACTAAACATAAACAGTATAATTCGAGTATTTTTTACATTGTCTTTTTCCATTTTAATCGAAATAGAATAAATGAAAAAAAAATGTGTCAGTTTGGCTGTTCCTTAATAATTTGTAAATGTAAATCGGAGATCCAATACGTGATCGGATAGGTAAATATTGGCCTCTCTTAGATGTATCTGTGCGTCTATTATTCTCACAAATTTCACTGTAAACTGCAATGCATTGTGTATAGTCCTTTGAATTGATAAATATGTTTATTTAGTGTGTATTCTCAGCATCAGATGTTTAAGAAACTTTATTAACACATGCATATATGTATATAGATATGATATTGAACAGACTACTATTAAGATATTTTTTATTTAGCTGAATGCAGTTTTAACAAAGCAAGCCTTAAGGGACATGGGCTTACTCCACATGTTACACCATGTTTAAACAGGTGGATTTATAAGTGAGAATTTTAAACACATTAATCTAAACATTTCCCTAGGATTTGAGATATGCGCCATATATAATATATCCGAAAATTTTTTTTTGTACAAAATAGCATGTTTTAGTCCTCACACAACAAGGTGAAAACCAATGCAAAGATTTCATTGACGATGTAACTCCAGACTTTGTTAATATCACTCATACATCAAAATAACAGCAGTTGAACGCATAGGGCATCACATAATATGAGGGCCGTCGTCGTATAAGTGAAATATTCAGTACGGCGTAAAAGACCAATAGAAAGAATAAATAAATAAAATACGAGGCATTACTTTTCGAAGCCATAAGCTTCAACACAAATACCCAATATTTATTTTTATCCACAAGACTAGAATTCCCTTATATTGTACATAAATTTTGCTCCCTTAATTTTGAAATTATATACGTATGCTTCTTAATACATACAATTTTTCGAAAGGGGTAGAAAAAAAATAAGGAAATAATTAAAAAGTGAATTCTGCTAAAGTCTGCCTCGACTAGGTCAAACAATGAAATTATGATGTTTGAAATAATACATGTATATACTAACTCGTGTTAGCGGAAGTGTTATTTTTTTTTTCTTTATTTCATTTTTTATCTCATAAAGAAGAGAAATTATTAAACTAGACATAAACAATGTAATTCGTGTATATTTTCATTGTCTTTTTCATTTTAAGTTTGGTCGTTCTTTGATAATTTGTAAATGTAGTTCGGAGGTCCTATACGTGATCGGATAGGTAGATCCGATGTAGTTGCTGAGCGTGAGAGTCTAGCACATATCGGTATTGGCCTCTCTTAGATGTATCTCTATGCCTATTACTGTAACAAATTTCACTGTAAACTGCAATGCATTGTGTATTATTCTTTGAATTGATGAATATGTTTATTTTGTATGTATTTTCAGCATGATATGTTTGAGATGCTTTGTTAGCACATGCATATATGTATATGATATTGAACAGATTACTTTTAAGGTATTTTAATTTAGTCGAATGCAGTTTTAACAAAAGCAGGCCTTGAGGCGCATATACTTACTACACGTTACACAATATTTAAAAAGATGGATTGCTTCATATATAATGAATAATGTCTTTGGACGCAAGCTGTGATGTGCTGATATGTGCACACATTTATGTTACAGATGTAGTTTTATATTATAAGATACTTTCTATTTTCCACAATTAACACCTTTTTCATCATTGGAATAAAATATAACTTTTCTATTGAAGGTTTGTATGTTCTTTAATTATGTTGTTTTGATATTTGTAAATAACATTTTAAATATAATTTCATTTTATTCACTGAAATATTTCAGAAAAGGATCTATTTGAAATGTACGTTTTGAGGAGGGGCTATATATATATATATATATATATATATATATATATATATATATATATATATATATATATATATATATATATATATATATATATAAATGTTTGTTTTCAAAAAAAAATTACAGTTCGCTAAATATGAACATCTTTGTCAACTGTTCCAGTAGCTGACGACAAGAAGGGAAAGAAAAATCATCAATTCATTCTCTGTGCACACACTTTCATGAACACTTTGAATCGTCAATCCATAATTCATTTCACACTGAAAAGAGGAATGAAACAAACATAGACGTATCTTTGCGCGGGGTGTGAAAACGAGGAATCGTGGTCTTTAACAACACCCAGTCCCACTGGTTTTATTTGCGTTATGCAGTTTTGTATCTGGGCTTTCACATTAGCTGATATAAAATAATTTACAAGACAACCACTATGCCAGAAAATGTTTAAATATTAAAATGTACATATTTGTTATAACGCGTATAATCAGAGGGTTTGTGGCAATTGTATTTTTTCACGCACACCAGTGAGTAAGCTTATGCCTCTGTTTTCAACCTGATTTAATCGTGTGATATTTTAACATTTTTGAAGAACGCAAGAAATAATAAAGCTTTTATTTTCATTACAATTTTGTGTCCTTTTTTAATTTCCATATACTATTTTAGTATACAGTTTTCATCTCTCTGTGTTTCGTGTACGTTTTTGAATCGGGAGGCTTGTCAGGTACTTGTCGAAAGTCGGTGGTTTACTCCAGGCACCCAAGCGTTCTCATCCATAAGCATTAAACCTGCACCCATAGTACAATTGATTATTGGGACTGCTTATGCACACGCCTAGCTGAGACTCCGCAGTATTAAGGTATGTAACCGAAATAATGGCTTTTGTTCAGTACCTTGCACTACTGCGAAAACCCCTCCGAATGAAAAAGGATACAAAGTTATGGCACACAGAACAAGCTGTAGCACCAGTCTAAGGGAAGATAACTCACAGTGATCCACAAACAATATTGAGTTATGACCCATGGAGCTAAGAGATATACTCGAAGTTTTCATGGATGTGCCAGGGGTTAATAGCCATCAACCCCATTTTACATGGCATGTACTTGTGTGTTTAAAATGTGACGTGAACACATCATATTCTTAATAGGGTAACTATTCATCGGACACGTTATGAATGAACAAAATATCACAATAACTACAGGTACTTTGCTGGACACATAGCTTGCCAAGACAGCATACTGTGTCGGACTTCTAGTATTCCTGCCTAACTTAGAATTGTATTGGTGAAAATCCCCAAGACCCCGTCCCTTTTGCACTGTTTATTGTGATTGTACGTTAAATGTGGCGATACACTGCATTTTGAGTAATTCTAGACTGATGAAGTCTACATATTTGCAACTCTCATCACTCATTTTTTAAAATAATTCTGATTAGGCCATGTTTCTAGGGGATATGCACGCTGCTACCTTTTAGGCATATACACGAAAAGATGGAACAAAACTCTAACTTAAGTAAATTGAGAAGACGCCGTATTTTACCTTTTGGGTCTGACAATTTGCCAACTTAGACACTGTCGTTCCTTATTTGGTTTTATTTTATGTGTTGTAAGTCTGTCTTTTATATTCACTCTATTAGACTCAGATTTCATGCCAAGAGTGCACAAGCGCCTTTTCCCATGAAGATGAGTTTAAGCTACAATTGAAACAATCTCACGCCAATCTGTCTACAAAATTACGGAAATTAACATCTCCATATTATCTCCGTGAGCCCTGCTGTTAATACTTGAAAGGTAATCAGTCCCTCTGACAATGAGATGGCGTCATCAGCGATACAGAGATCAAAACACCCTTTTCCTTTAAAATTTCAGCGTCGAGTGGAGGGTAATTATGTCACAAAGGCCTTCTAAATGAAAATTTGCGTGTGCTGTCCTTTTACCTCTCCACGTGCTGACCAAAAAATTTCAATCTAATTTGCTGTAAGAATCATGACTTTCATATCCCGGCGTCAACTCATCCAGAATATCGGTTGCGCGCGCATTAGCAACATTTGTTGTTCGCTTTTCAATATTCCAGCGGCAAAAAATGGCTACTCGCCTCGCCTGAAACATAGTCACATGCCATAGTCATGCACGAAAAATCATTGACGTATATATACGACAGTGTGCACAAATTAAAGAACTTAAATCTGTGGATCCATTTTTCAAGGGCCAGGATGAATCTTTGTTGCGGAGACAAGAAATTTTGTACGTGTACACTGGGCTTGACGCAAGGATTGTAGTATTTTATATGCCCACTGGCTTGAGCAGAATTAGGTAAAAAATGCAGTGATGTTAATTGCAATTTATTAGATGAGGTTATGTATAGTTGTATGTCTTAAAACACTAAGCGGACGATGGTGTGATCTTACATACGTGGAAGGTACATCCATCTTGGCTGAATGATCGGCGTATGATGTGAACAACTTCTAGTCACATTACGCGCTTCCTACGTGAATCTTCCTACCCACATCCATGCCAGATATATCGTTAGGATCGAGCAGTATTGTACATCGCTGCCTTGCTGCCTCAAGAAACAACGACCTCAAGAGAAATACCTCAACAAAAATCCTGTCCTAGGGCCACCATTCCACCCTCATCTTCCTCTTTAGTTTTTCACCCAATTTCTATAGCTTCCCTTGACATCTCAGCTTAACAGAGATGTAAAACAGAGATGAAACGGTAATTTGACAGATCAGAATTACCGGATTTATAGACAAGCATAACTAGCGGCTTTAAAGCTGTCAGGAAAAGAACATGTACAGAATGTTAGCGCGCTAGCGCAGCGTAATGACCAAGAGTCTCTCACCAATGCCGTCGCTGTGAGTTCAAGTCCAGCTCATGCTAGCTTCCTCTCCGGCCGTACGTGGGAAGGTCTGCCAGCAACCTGCTGCTGGTCGTGGGTTTTCCCGGGCTCTGCCCGGTTTCCACCCATCATAATGCTAGCCGCCGTCGTATAAGTGAAATGTTCTTGAGTACGGCGTTAAACACTAATCAAATAAATAAATAAATAAATGTACAGAATGAAAGATTAACAACATGGGCTAATGGGACAGAGATGTAATTGAATGCAAGCTTGAGAATAGACATCCGAACGCCATCAAGTCAAGATGCAGCAGGTGGTTTCAGAATGTGGATAACACGTTCAACATCTGTTTGTGTTACACGAGCGATATTAAAGTCACTTTCTAAAGGAGTACCAAGGTAATCTGAAAAACTACCGTCACTGGGAATCGCGGTCAATTGCTACAGAGCTAAAATACTTGTTGAATTGTTAAGCAATGGGTTTGGCGTCGTCTTCATGAATGTCATTTATGCTGAAGAAGGAGGACAATTGATACTTTTGTCCTTACCCATTAGTTGATTCACATGTTTTTTTAAATAAAATTATGTTTCATAAAATTTTCCTCAAAATAATTTTTCCTAGCGTAGCGCAAGATTTTCTTTAGCTCGTTACTATATGTTTGATACTGCTTTCGATTCTTGTAGGTGTTAATCTAAGTTGCTTCCGAGCGAATTTTTTTATGAATGGAACTAAGGGGTGTATGCGTCACCCATGGCTGGAGTATGTTTAGTTTATTAGTTAACAGGTTTGTGGTAGGGAAACAGTCATTACGGATGTCATCAAGTTTATTAATAGACTTGTTTGCTGTATTAATGGCACTTTGTTCATTTGTTACGAGAGACCAGTCAGTGTTCTGGACCACTGTGATAAATGTATATTTTTCATCATCAGTATATTTTCTGTATTCAATGAACTTACTTGCAAGGTGTTTGATTTTATAATACGAAAGATTGGATGGTGGTCCGTTATATCAGTGAGTAATATTCCAGAGATGATCGTTGTGGAAATTTGTAAAAATATCATCTATTAGAGTTGCCGAACAGGACTGAACCCTGGTTGGTTTTGTTATTTGGGGAAAAAGGTAGTGTGAGGTCAAAACTTCAAACACATATTTTATCGGATGATGGTTATCTGGTTATCTAATTTTAACAAATCTATCTTGAAATCTCCCATAATTACACATTATTTCCGTTCGCACTGACATGTTTCCATGTAATTATTAACACTTGTACCAGGGGGGGGGGGGGGACCATGCAGGGCCTCAACACACAGATATTCACACCAACCAGAGTCGTCGATAAAACAAAGATCATCTCTAAGACGACAAAACTCAATGTGATATGTACACAGTGCTAGAGACCCACCTTTTTGCATACAACGTTGCAGAGAAAATTTGTTATAGCCGGAAAATATATAAAGAGTATCAGAGGAAAGCCAACATTCAGAGAAGCCAAAGACAGAAAAAGGATAATTTGGACCATATAGAAAACCTGAAAATTCTGTAAAGTGCTTACGCCAGCTTCTTGCTTTAAAGTGTAAGAATGATACTTACTCAGAGAAGAGGTTTTATAACGAAAGACGATTGTGAGAAAGAAAAGGACTGAGCTGCATTAAAGTCGTCCCAGTGTGCAATTTCACGGTTATTATCACCAGTGAAGGTACTGTCTTGGTTAACATCATTCAGCTAGACAGGATTAAAACACCTATTAGATAGGTCATCAAGATTGTAAGGATGTAGATCTAGCCCAGATTGAGGTGTAACACCATTAAAGAGCTGTCAGGTGAGAATGGTGAGGTGTTTGCTAGCTCTAAGAATGCAATAATATCAGGCAGTATTTGTCATGTAATAAGAAGATATATCAAGTGAGTGCAGAAAGTAATAATCAAGTGTCATAGTTTATCACACACTTAATGTCAAACACCTCGATGTTGGACTTAAACGATGGCGACCAGTGCAGTAGGGGTGGAAAAGACATGGGTAAATCAACAATCTTTGCCTACCGGTAGGGAACATTTCCACGTGTGACACATGTATATCATATTGGGAAAAGGCCAGTGGTATTTAACCATATTCTTGTACATCTCCATGAATGACAGAGAATCCTTGATCACTTGAATGACGTTTTTTTTATACTTTACAGGCCTCAAATTTTAAGAAAAGAGAAGCAGTCAGTACTTTTCAATGACGTTGAAAAGACGCACGGTATGCGCTACGCAAATGAGTGAAAGTAGCATTCAAACCGTGTGCCATGCTGCCATATAAAGCGTTGATAATAACATATGTGTCTCAATTCGACTTTGATTGCGCCTGGTTAGGTATCCAACGTTGCGACCTAATTTAACACGATGACACGCATTTATTATTTTGCTGCTGAAATTATTACATGTACTAGCTGTATGAACACGTGTTTGACTGGAATGTAGGAAGGAAACCTGTTATTGAATATTGTTGTCCGTTAATAGAAAATTAAATAATCAATAATGAAGTATAATAATGAAATATACTCATGATTGTCTGCTATCAGGTATGAATTCCATGCTTTGCACACTGTGTTTCAGTTATTTTTTTCATATACATTTAATAAATGTTGATGTAAAAGATCGATCTAAAGTTAGAAGGTGGCCAGGTACCCAGAGCTGATGAAGGTCGGTGGTTTCTGCAGGCTTCACCTGTTTTTCTCCCTTCACACCCCTCTTTGCCTCGCCACCCAAAATCAAGGATATACTCGAAGATTAAATTGTCTCACTGTTCAGGGGAAATTTCTCACGTTGTCTGTTGTTCTCTGTCAAATGGTAAGGTTTTCTGCCAGTGTAACCAAACCTTGTAGGGAGTAAGGTATATGAGCCCCAAAAGCTGCATTCTTCTGTGATCATTATAACCACTACCACACACTGCCACACAGGGTTTTTTAAGTCTGGTCTCCAGACCGCAGATAATTGTTTCCAATTGAATACAATGATGATTTTGATATCTTCGAATGGTTATGTAACCCGCGTGTGATAAAATTTCCAAAACTGTTGTGTATAAAAACACACGATCTGCCCAGAGGTATTGGTTCATTGTAACTGAGGTAATACTAGATGGCTTGCAATACCCTGAACAGGTCTGAACACGCTATTGAGGGGTAGTTTTAGGTGTATTCCCTCTTCACCCCTTGCCCTTCCATTCCGCGAGCACATATATTTATTTCAAGGCATACAATATACATGTTTGTGTATCAGTTTAACTCACATAGGAGAGTACCCAACCGTAGAAAACAACAGCTAAATTTAATTTGACAGTACATAGTAGTATCAGGTGATAGGTTAAACTCTGTGACATCTGACAGACTGGCAGGTAACCAGTTAAATATATTTCAGAAATTCTAACAAAAATAGCCCCACAGTTTGTCATTTGCGTGTTGTTTTTACAAACAGGCCTACAGCCTACAGCCTACAGCTGGACTGTGCATGTCATGTCGTACGCAAACAAAATGGTGAATACTACGACATGGTATATAAATGGAGGTTATAAAAATACACCTATATATAGCGTAATCAGTCATATAATGTGTATACGGTACTCGGGATTTTAAAATGATTATTCATGAAATTGTTTAAATTGACGGAATTGAAGTTTAGGGCAATGTAACAATTTCATGCTGAACCACGACCTTCGGTCCCGATACCTGTGTACATGAATATGATATTATCAAAGAACTCTCTAATTCCAGGGGTATATAAAATGTATTAAATTGCATGACATTTTCTCAATAGATTTACAATACAATGTAATACCATTTAAGTGGAATTGTTGAAAATTGACATTCATGTCGGCCATTCCGCGAAAGGTTTGGTGTGTAATATCTAACAGATATCTGACACAGATCTTTGACCGTAGGCAAGTGACTGTAGATATGTATAAATGAACAGCAGGAAGTACCATTTTTTCCTCTCATATCTTTCTTTTCCATTCTTCCCTTTTAAACGAACCACGCCTCTCAGTTATTTTGTATATTGCCAAAAAAATCCCATATAATAGACTATCCAATAGACATTTCCTCGTTATTCAAATTACACACGTAAAGCGAACAAAACCGACTTCAGCAAATTACTTAAATCTCACTGTGTAAACATATGTATAATTATTGGTGTACTGAAGATTTGTAATTGCAAATTATCACAAAAAATCGTGATAACGAAAGCAGGGATTCAAAGCTTACATACTGGTGCAAAATTTTCACCTTTAAATTAGCAGTCACTGCAGATGGCTTTGGTCACTTGTTTGTGGTACGAATAAAGATCGTTAGATAAGTCACATATATATATATATATATATATATATATATATATATATATATATATATATATATATATATATATATATATATATATATGAAGTACATTATTATTTCTGTACCACTTATTAATCATGACAATAGCATCGATACTGGTTACATTAATGCATCTAGGACATTCTTTGTGTATACTGACTGTTTCTCTTTGCATGAGGGGCCTCCGTGGCTCAGTCGGTTAGCGCGCTAGCGCAGCTTAGTGACCCAGAAGCCTCTCACCAATGCGGTCGCTGTGAGTTCAAGACCAGCTTATGCTGGCTTCCTCTCCGGCCGTACGTGGGAAGGTCTGCCAGCAACCTGCGGATGGTCGTGGGTTTCCCCCGGGCTCTGCCCGGTTTCCACCCACCATAATGCTGGCCGCCGTCGTATAAGTGAAATGTTCTTGAGTACGGCGTAAAACACCAATCAAAAAAAAAAAAAAAAAAAAAAAAAAATCTTTGCATGAAGCTGTCCTATTCTCTTGCTTAACTTCTCGTTTCGTTTCTGGGTACATGTGGAAAGTTTCTACGGTTTTGTAGTTAGGCGTGCTACACTGTATCATTGACCCTTAACGTCCATTATAGTTAACGAATGGTATGCAACTGTTTGTTTGGACGCTTAGGTTAGAATAGTATTTTTAAGCTGTGTGCAACAAATACTGGTACATTCATTACCCATTCTTTCATTCATTCATCACAAAGATTGGAGGTCCACCTCTAATCTTCCAAGTAATACACCTGTGGATAAATTTTACGTAGATTTCAATCTCTCTTCACTTTAACACAGATGCATGTAAAAACAATACTGGATACACGAATGTGCAAAAAACTCAGTTACATTAATGTAATGTAATTAATTACAAAATATAGTCAACGTTTAATGTGGTTTCACTAAAGTAAGCCATAGTGTACAAGTTTCAGTGACAAGTCAAAGAATGGCTTTGGTGTGACTGTTGAACAGCTGGTCGAATTCTTTTGTTTATCACATTCACGTTATTTTACGCAATCACGCAATGGTACACTAGAGAGCTTATTTTTAGTACTTGCAGATTATCTGCTGCAAGATATATAAATTTGCTAGATCAAGGACGTGTTTGTATTTCAGATGAAAACAGGCGTAACATTTCTTTTTTTTCTGTTGAAGTGAATGAAGTGAAGTCCGAATTCAATTTTCAGTTAATACAACCCCGGACACAAACACTTATAGAGATGACATTTATTATCACATGAACATGATATCACATGAAGTTTAACCTTTCTCAAAATATTCACTCTCCAGTCAGCCAGAAGCTATCATTGTGTCGATTGCCTACACAATAGAAGAGAAAGTTAAGTAAAACTAAAAGCCTCTGCCATTTATATTGCCATTTCTATACTTAAAGTGAACAAAAACTCAGTCACTAAAGCTAAATTAATTAATAAAGTAGTATTCCAGAAATGTTCTAAAAATATTTAAACAATTCTACACTGCTTATCAACAAAGTCAATAGTAAGCAATCGTCAGAATCTATCCACTCATTTGTGAGGCCAGTTTGCCATGTTATTACTAACTAGAGTGACGTCACAAAACCTAGGAGCTCTCCTGTACCATCGGCATTAAACGATGTGACAATGAAAAAATACAAACAAAAACGCCTGATACCAAACCAAACAGTTTCAGCTCTGTTCCCAAACATCCGATGTTTCTTTAAGTTTGGCGCTCGGTCAGGGCGATGCTTGTGGGTACAAGTGTCGTGTTTTAGCGGTCCTGCTCGTCCTCGTCCTATATGGGTGTAAGCACTTGGCCTAGTTGGCTGTACCGATTTCAGGGAATTTACCAAACGTAGCAGGACGTTGCGATTGATAATACACCCTTTCATTCAGATTCTGGGAGGATATTTTCGTAATAAATCTGACTTTGCCAAGAAAAACTACTGCAAAGTCGCAATATTTTTCTGCACGCAATGACTTTCCCATGGTGATTTTGTTGCCAGCTCAACCTGACAAGTTACTGTAGTATCCTACCCAACATGTACGCATTGTGACACAGACACTCGTTCTCAGTTCTTGTGCATAAATGTGTGGTTAAAAATGCATCACACTTAACACTTAAATTAAGCACAAAATTCAGTTTTTTGCATCAGTTTCTGTCTATCTACTATAACAAACCACACGGACAATCGAGAGCTAACAGGTTTTTTGACATGACAGCCAATTATCAGGTGACGCTCATAGTGCTAGTGACTGGCCAACTCCATAAGGGTTTCTACAACATGGCTACTCGGAGTGAACTGTTGGTCTGTGCCGTATCCGAAATGCTGAACTTCATCTTCTCGACTCAAAACTTTATACAATTCTTTTTACAGATTTTTCTGTGATAACTGCGTCCTATGTCATTTTTTCCATTTCTATATAGTAGCAGATTTTATGTTCACTTTAAGTAGGCTTAAACCCTAAAGGCGAAGCGCAGATTTGTGCATTGTGGACATGTGTTGATGTTTCAACTACCTGGATATTTTCACAACACAAGTTATCACAAGTCACAGACTGAGTTCCAAATTCTGGAACAAGGTAACCTGTGGTCAAGAGCCAGGTATGCATTGTTTTTGATCAGTTAAAGAGGATTCCATGATTAAACTGGTGCCATTTAAACGACATGTGAGAGAATGTGGCTCGCCCATATGAAATCATTATATAAAAAAGATCATTGATAGTAAAGTTATAGTTATTATATATACGATATGGTCTCAATTAGCTTTCGAAGAAAGTATGCACATTTCTGTTTTCGAAAATTTCACTTCCAGCTATAACCAACTCTGCAATCTCATAGTGTGGACAATGATTTGAACCTTACCAGCGTATATCTCCTAGTTTGTCAGTTACGGATTATGATTGTAGTTCACCCTTCTATGTAAACATCGATATAAACATTAAACCAGACCCAGTCGTGAGGTGGTCGTAAGTCCTTCTACTTCTACCTTTCTGGAGTTATTGTTTCCAAGATTAAATAATAGTAATCAAATTTATAAGATGCTCCGGTCTCTATGTGCCATCGTGGTGTAAAGCCATGTCCAATCATTCCATGTATGATATTCCCCGAAGTGGTTTAAATGTCCAGAAGTATTCATTTGCTTTATGTATAATATCTGTTTGAGACTGGTAATGTGTAGTGTGCACTTACTATTGTGGTATAAAGGAGTAACACAGATGTGGTTCGAGATTAAGTACTGACGCTATAACGAGACAAAATAGCTGCATTGCAAGAACTTTATATGAATAGGTAGAATTCTTGACTAGCATGCACATCTATATTTGTACATGCATTTTATATGTAGAGATGTGAAAGTTTTTCTTAAAATGCTATGAGTGTCCCAATTTTCTAGGGGGCATTCCTTGCAGATTTAAAGTTTTCTGTGTCATCACAATTATCGAACCATTAGACAAGTTTGTTTCTGAGAACATTGTTTTCAAATTACTGAACATTTTACGGTGCAACAAAATGGTCAGAACAATTATTATTATTTCATTTGCGGGAAAGATTGAGAAAGGACACTTTAATTGTCACTGGTTATAGATATACGTCAACAACATTCTCTTTATGCTTATCATTAACAACAAATAAGGAAAAAGTTGAGAACACTATAGAAATATCAGTGGAATGCTGGATGCCTTCGTTTGTTAAATCATAAAATAAATTCCCAAATCATTGTTCAACAATTATAAATCTGTACCTTTAGATTGCTATTTGGAAGGGGCATTTCAAGCCGATAATCGCAATATATTTACTTACTTACTTGATTGATGGTTTACGTCCACAGTGCCCATTGATGAAAAGAGGCTACAGCATAGAGAGTAATTCCAGAACAGAATCGGCGTTGGATGCTTTGCAAATGGTCAACCGGTGAAATCAGGCTTCTTGTCAACTTACCTCAGTTTATAAAATCCTTAAATACTAGCAACTACACAATTGCTAACACATTGGCTGAAACATACATGTACAAAGGTAAAACAAGCAATGACTGCAATTTATTAGACGTCACTGATCTCTGATTATTCAAAATGCTATGTTGTCATCACATGAAATAAACATTCCAGGTACATGTCCAAAATAGTCCAACATACAAAATTCCAAGGGCGTTTATGAGAAATATCAGATAATTACAAAACAGAGGTGGTAATATGTAAGGGAGAAGCAGTCATCAGTTTTCAATGATGTAAGATGACACCGTCTCGCCATATTACCCTAAAAGCGTTTAATGGAATATAACTCACGCACTGTAGTTTTTGTAGCAATAACTTCATTTAACTTCACTTATTTATTTTCATTTTATTGACAAGCCATCGATAGATATTCAGATAACAAACGCACTTCTTCAAAGGGACGGGTTTAACGACTTTTGAAAGTATTCAAACCATCGTCATCTGTTGGCAAATCGTCTTGGTTTAAAATATTGTGCAGAGTTAACTTGCATATATCACTCCCTGTGTTACAACGGAAATCCAGTGGGTCCATTTTGAGTGAGTGAGTGCTTGGGGTATGGCCTTTTCGAAGGAGAATATATACGAATGTCTGTTTCGAAGCATAGATTCGTTACACATTTTCATCCATAACGTGTGAAATAAACATGTAAATAAACAAGGGCGGTGGTTTATTCCCGAGTGCTGGAAATCATATTTTCTCTAACTATAAACCTGCCTGTAATAAACAAACACAAATGCAAACATCAAGTCCAACAGACACCAAAGTACCTCATTATGTATGCCAAACTGTGATTATTACATACATACTATGACGCTCATAATAGGAAAGAATAGTACGAGAGACAAACCTACAATGTACGTGAAACCATAAAATACATGTACATTTAAGTCTTTAATTGTTGATTTCCAGCAGGTATATTTCCGTTGCACATTTCGTAATATCAGGTGGTTTCTCATTTACAGTTTTTTTTTATTAGTTTTCTTTATGTAAGATATTTGTTGTCCTATTTTGATATTCGTTGGAAAAATATCTTTGTTTCTTTAAATCTATTTATTTCTTCATTTATTTATTTATTCATTTCATTTCTGTTTTAAGCCGTACTCAAGAATATTTCACTTCTACGACGACGGCCAGCACAGACACTCAGACAAACGGACAGCACTAATACCCGTTTACTTTTGGAATTTAGTCTCATACACCATGTGAGTGCCTTCACTGAAGTAGAACGATCCAGGGCAAACCGTCTATCAAATGTTGTAATGCATAGTCCACATAAATCATGGTATTTAAGCTGTAGTATGCCACAGGCGTGTCATAAGAGCTCTTCAGTTGAGAGTGCACCTTAGCCTTACCTAAGCTTCCCGGAGATCTATACCGAATCACTGTAGCGTGGACTTTTTTCCATTTACTTCGTGTTAGGTCACGATAGGTTGTAGTGTTACCTGTGCTTTGGAGTGAGGTAAGATTAAATCATTGGCGCAAGCTTACGAAACCTGACACGGTCTACTGATCCTTCATACCAAAGGTTGTGTGCTAAAATTCACGTAGTTTGAAAATGCTTGTTATTTCTCCCTGGACTCGAACTGACAGTTGCTATGACTACACCGACTTTAAACGGCAGCCTTGTTCTAGTTAGGACGTACGGACAGGGTTAGTCGTGGATTCGAACGTACCTCACAGTAGATGAAAACATAGCCTGAATTCGCAGAACTCCATTATTGCTTTCTATAGAAGGTATGAATGAAGGACATAGGGTCAATGTGACCCGAATAACGCAGGTGTTCGTTAGTATACATTCCCTGTATGTAGTTGCATGGTTTGTAACATATACTATTCCTGTGTCTCCCTGTTTCTATGGTAACCCTGAAGCTCACTAGGAACTAGTATCTGGCGAAACAAGAATATATGGGCATGAACAAAATGATAAACATGGATAAAATGAGCATTTCTTTTATATGATTTATTATCTACAAATCCAAGGCAAATAAACAACTTTCACACAATACTCTCTAAGGGTTAAACTATTCATAATATACACCGAGAACTAATGATAACACATGCCAAAAGATAAGAGTCAAACTCGAACACATTCACATAGTTGCTGCAATATGCGTGTCATCATTTTGTGCTTAACAGAAATATTGGATATGTAAAACCGTGCCAAACAGTTAAAATATAAATAAATGTCTGAATTGTCTGTTGTCATAATATATTTGAACTGCACAGAAAAATCACTCAGACACCAGAGAACATTCGTAAAGGTTAGTATTCTTAAAATCCAAACACCAAAATATTTATCTCCTGTTTCATTTCTTTTTCTCAATTAACTATATATCTATGTAAATAATAATCTGAATGGATTTACTGATTATGGATGAATATATATTCCACACAATTTCCACCAAAGCTTCTGCTACGAGCTTTCCAAAGATTTGTTATTTTCATGATCGTGGATAATATAAAGCCTACTGCAAATACCGAATATGAACAAGAAATAATGTGGACAATATCTATGCAGACATCAGACCCTCTACTCTGTTCCCGAGAATGACGTGGTTGATAATAGAGAGATATTCACATACCATTCAGGATCATTTTTGACCAATATGACCAGGATCATTTTGCTTAAATTACAGTCAAGCACTGGAGAGCTGTAGGGTAAACATCACCTCTCTACCTATTACCTAACTTACATAGCACCTGGACAACCCTGAATGTCTTGCTTTGTGTGTTTTTCTCAAACCCAAAGATGTCAATCGTAAATGCATTACATCCCGTTCAAGTCTGCTCTACTATTAGCTGTATTCTACAAAGCCAGTTGTAAAGATTATCACAGATAAAGAGTGGGACAGATGTAATCCCAGATGCCAAAGACTGTGGCACAAAAGGCGCAGATGACACTGTGTACGTCAGGACACCAAAACATAACAAAAATACAACATTATGGTGCACCCAGAATACACTGCTCAGAAATAAATTGATAAAATTCCTTCTTCACAGCTTTTCGCATATTTTTACCACTGCAGATATACGCACACAATAATGGGCGACAGAACTATATAATCTTAAAATTTGGTTAGAAAGAAACGACAATTGGTCGAAACTCTCAAAGAACAGTTTCGTTATTTTACTGTATAATTCGCTGTCAAAGACAACATTGACTGCTCAAACGTTTTTGGTTGACAGTTTTTTTCTCTTTTTTTTTGGGAGGGTGGGGGGGCTCATCGGTTTATTCTCCATTTGAAGGTCTGCGCTTTCACGTACACTCAGCTCCCATGCTCTTCACCATTCCAGGTTTTTTTTTAGCTAGATCAGCCTGTTCCATTCTGTGTCTTTACCATCCTAAAAAAATAAATAAAAAGGAAATGAAATTAGTTAATACATGTAGAAATGATTTACAAAACTGAAGTCCTCAGAAGACGGGCAACATAAATAAATAAAGACCACTGGAATACCCAAGTACAGTGCATACATTTGTAAAATGAACATCAATCAGTTGATGCCGGGTAATTCTGTTGGTTGCTGGAGAAAGGCATCATTAAAATGTGACAATTGTACATACCTTAGCTGTAAAAAATTGTACATATAAATACATTGACTGCTCCTGCATAACATGATCATCCTATTTAATGTATTTAGCAACTGTGTGTTCAAAGATGTGTGACGCAAAGGTAACTGAGAAATCGCCAAGACTCACTTTTACTTATTGAAATCTTAATGCACACATGACTGTTTACCTACCTTGCAATAAATAACCATTGCAACAATAAACGCAACTTCAGCTAGTGCAAACAAGGCGCTGCCGGAAATCCCCAGTCCTGAAATGCCTGAAGCTGAAGCTAAGTCTGATTCTGTAATAATATAAGAGCATACTTAGAGATCCCTATTAACGATTCGGTGAATTGGTTCGTCTTAGTGGTTTCGTATGTTTTTCAGCTAAGTTAAAATGTATATTTTAGGCTTAATATTGCTTAAATAGAAGGAACATAGTAAAGCATACAAACCTATCTTTGTAATAAAAATTAGGTAAAGAGTTATAACTGCAATTTGTCAAGAGTCACTGCTCTAGAATTGCTTAAAATGTTGTTGTGTCATTACATTCGATAAACAATAACATATTAACATTGCCAAGGGACCCGGTCTCCAAGATAAACAATTTTGGTTAGATTTTGTATGTAACACATAGCATAAACATATTCATTGAATGGCACATTTATTTGTATCATTTTGTTCAAAAACTTTATACCTGCAGTGCAACTGCTAATTTGGGAATTTCTTTGGAGAGATAGAATTTCAAAACAAATCTTTTTCAGGTCCAATACGACCAGGATGATAACGACCACGGTGACGAGTGCTGTAGTACCAAGTATCGCTATTATTCCCATCCTGTATGATCCTAAACAGAATATGGAAAATTTCAATTAGCAAAATGGACAAAGTCACATACATTTCATGTTTGTTTGGTCAAACACTTACCCGTAAGACAGCCTAAAGGTAACGGTTCCTATCTGTGCCTTGATAGATCAAGCATGACACCGTTAAATCAAGATACAGTGTAGAAAAATGTACAGTTATATATGGATTATACATTTAAACATGGTCATTCATTTTTACTAAATGACCGATATATTGATAATAAATCCACTAATGTCGCATATGGTGTCAGGGAGGGGGATATAACAATTATAGTAGATAACTAATATAGTAAGTTTGTAAAGAAAACTGAGACCATCATTTGCACCATGTACCTTTAGGTCCTCGCTTTATCCGAATTCCCAGAAATATTACACAGCCCAACCCCAGGAGGCACGCTAGCACTAAGACAGCAATCAAATAACAGTCTGGCTCTTAAAACAATAAAGAAAGAATTTATCAGGTTAAAATTGTGTTAGCGAGCGGTTTTTACAAAAACTCAGGTGAGAGCATTGGATACGATAACATTTCTTTCCAATAAATTAAAAAGTTACATGTGCCACTAAATGTTCAGTTTGCTGAAATCATTTCATAAATTTGCCTTAGAAATGCTCTTTATATTTGCATAGAAGCCAAAAAATCATATGCGCCTGCAGAAAAAGTACGCAAACCACAACCATCAGTCTACATTATAGCAAGTCTTTTGCGTTATGCATGACAGATCAGCACTTATGCTTGGATCCCGAGAAAACCAAAGAGATAACAGCACAACTACTGGTAGTTGTACTGGTAGTTTATATTCGTCATATCTCACGCCAGTTAGATGCCTATTCTGAACCAAACGGCACATTTATTCAAGTTTAAACGTTAATATATTTTTTTTCAGTAATCAACAAACCCATGCATGTAAAATATTGGTGTAACATAATGGACAAAAAAGAGCAATATTTGTACATGTATATATGTAACACGTGTATGAATTGGAGGAAAATGGTAACAGGCATACCTGCTGGTCGAAGGACGAATTTCAAATGAAATTGCAGTTAGAAGGGAAATCACACATTTGATAAAATTAGGCTTCTCAAACAACTAAATGCTGTGTATTCAGACACAGACTAAGTAAAGCATATTAATGATATACACGTTTTTAAAAATATTTTATTGGAATGAGCTGTAATCAATAAGAACATCCGTACAAAGCACTATATCAATAAAATTACACCAATGTATTAAACACAGATGTTCTCCCAAAGTACACAGGCTTCACGCTGACATGTAGGTTACCTATAACTATCAGAAATGATCATACATTTGTAAAGCAAAATACTTTATAGGGAGATACAATAAGGAATACAATTTACTCAGAAATACAGCACTGAGATTACATAGACTATTTATAAAACGTAGACGATATGTCAGTTTCTGGTGATATTTCTCGAAAATACGATTATAATTATGTGAATAAATAACGAAAAAGGAAAAATTGTTTACGCTGTGTCATTATAATTGTCAAAGACATCAATACCATGCAGGCATGCGCTTTACATGACATGTATGTTAATCTGGATTGGATGCATTCCTAAATGTTACATTTAACCTCGTCAGTCACATGACTGAATAATGGAAAAGACACCTCAAAATTTAAGTAAGCAACGCCAGAGAGATGAAGAAAACTACATATATCAGAGAACATTGGTTCATATTTTTTATACTTTTAAGAATAGAGTTAAATGCTTGAATTCTAAGGTGGGCTTTATGTACTATGTTGCCAATAGGAGGGTACTCCGATGTAACTTCACATTTGTGTGCCGTGTTAATGAAGATCATTGAAGTAACCATGTATATGTGTACAAATAGGCCAGTTGAAAATGAGTAAATACTGCCTCTAGATGTATATAAAGAAAACATATATTAAATCATATTTAAGCATGGTTTTCAGTTGTTCGCCTGCCGAGATTTGACATCTTTTCAACTTTTTTTAAATAATACCCCTTACCTTTGAAAATAGTGTATAATCCACTAAGGAAATAAATAATTATCAAAAGTGACTGTGTACAAATGTACTCTTCCACAATGGCAAGTGTATCAATAGTATACCCCGATACACATAACAATGTAAACAAACCCATGTAAAATAATTGGTATAATATTCAGAACACAAAAGAGCAATATCTGTACATGTATATATGTAACATGTGTATGAAATAGAGAAAACGGTAACAGACATACCTGGTGCTGTAGGGCCTGGAATTTAACATGAAATTGCATTTAGAAGGGAAATCATCATTTGATAAACAACCAAATATTATCTACTCAGACACGGACTAAGTAAAACATGTTAACGGTATTCAAGTTTTTTCCTGCATATTTCATTGGAATTAACTGTAATCAGTAAGAACAGCCGTACAAAGCACTATATCAATGAAATTGCACGAAAGCCTTGAACACAAATGTTCTCCCAAAGTACACAGGCTTCAAGCTGAAATGCAGGTTACCTTTAAATATCAGAAATGAGCATGCGTTAGTAAAATAAAATACTTATAGGCAGATATTTACAATAAGGAACACAATTTACTCAGGGATACAGTTTCTGGTGATATTTCTCGATAAACAATAGTGTATTAATGGGAATGAATAACAAGTAAGAAGAGATTGTTCACGCTGTGTCATTACAATTGTCAAAGACATCAATACCATGCAGGCATGCCTTTTACATGACATGTATGTTAATCTGGATTGGATGCATTCCTAAATCTTGCATTTACCTGGCCAGTCAGATGACTGATTAATGGAAAAGACACCTCAACATTAAAGTAAGCAACGCCAGAGAGATACTGAAAGTTACATATATCAGAGCGCTTTGGTTCATATTTGTATACTTTATAGAATAGAATTCTTGAATTTTAAGGTGGGCTTTACGTACTATGTTACCAATAGGAGGGTACTCCAAGGTGACGTCACATTTTTTCCACATGTATGTGTAGTGTTTATGAACATTATTTAAGTCACCATGTCTCTGTGTGCAACAGGAATTTGAATATTTCAATGCATTTAATGACAAAAAATAAAATATCTTTAAGCATAGTTTTCACTTGCTCGTATGCTGAGCCTTAATTGCATTTTTATGCTAATTTGACCAAGAGTGACATCTTTTCAGCTGTTTTAAATATCTTTGAAAATAGTATATAATTAGGCAAAGAATTAAATAATTATCAAAACAAGTTACATGTAATGCATATTTCAAAAATCCTGTTAACCGGGGGAATCACCAGTTTTTACACGCCCTTATCTCTGACACATATTTGTTTTGCATCTACCAGTAAATGTCAAAATGTGTTTGTATGTATGGTATCTATATTATTACATAGTGTTACAGATGAAAAGTTTTTACAAAGCAATAGCAATAGCTGCACATAGCATTACAGTTTATTAAAATACACTATATTATCCATACAAGTGTGCTATATTTATACTATACAAGTGGTTGTACACAAATGTGCACACCCACAATGGCATGTGTATCATCTGTATGCCTGGTGAACAATTTGGGTACTGCTGGTACACATCGTTATGTGGACATGCTTTATTGCCACAATACGGGTACCAGTCATACAAGTGGACTTTTACAGAGTACCGACAGACACCACTTAAGGGTTATCACCTGAGCTTGAGGTGTTTGATCGCGGTTATACACCTGGTAAACGGTTACATCATAGACCGAGTGCTTCAGCCGAGGTTTATTATGTTGCAGCTTACCAGGTGTGTAAAACCGAGATACTAGATCTCATGCGAAAAGCAATAACCTTCTTACATAATGACGTCATTCTTCGACCACGAGTGCTTCATTTTGCATACTGTTTAGTTTTCGACGGACGATTCTTATGACATGCATTGACTTCAAAAAAAAATCTCGAGTTCTAGGTAGTTTGTTTTTGCCACGTATGTACAGTATTGATACATGTAACGGAACACCAAATTCAAAACCTTCATGCAATCTAAGTAAATTGGCACTATTCATGTACTAGAAACATATGAGGCAAACACGCACCCAGACGCTATCAGTTAAGATCGGACCTGATGACAAGTGGAATTAGATTAAGACATCTGGATTTCACTCTATCGTCGTTCCTACTTTACACAGACAACAACCAACCCATTAATATGACCCTCAATGCACATGTCAGATACACAGCACACATAATCCAGACTTCAAACGAGCAAACACTAGATACTAGTATTCTATATAATTTTCTTGTAATACAATGGCACTGGGTAGAAAACACAAAACTCCTTTTGACTTGTCCACCTATCGACTCAGACTACAACATACTACAAGCCCTCTGTGTCCCTGGAAGAAAATTTAGGACTTTTCTGGAAAAATATGTGTCAAATTGATTACTTTTGATACGAATTAAATCTTCTAAGCTCAGTATATTTTTATCTTCAGAAACGTCAAATATGGTGCCCAAGATGCACACGGGATTGTTCTAGATAGTTATAGTTTATACATGTCAGAAATAGAAAGAAGTTTGCACGCTTGCCCATGTCTTATGTCTTAACAAATATCGCAACAATATGGCCGAAACATTGCCGGACGTGCGTAAAGCCATTCATAAAGTCATTCAGTCATAGCACATAATTAGGTCAGTCTTAATTAACACTATTGGATTGTGTATACCGGTATTTGGTTGTTATAAGTATTATTGTGGGCTTTCCATAGAGATGTGATGGAATAAATTTTGTTATATATCTGACACTAGTTGATGCTTTAGTAGGTTGATTCTATGTCCAGTAGACTGTAGGATTGTATGCAAATTTTCAGAGCTTATGAAGCGGGACAGGGTCATGTCTGTTCTGTATAATAGGAAAAGTCTATCTGGTTGCGTAGAAAACGCCAATAGTTTAAGTTCATTCTCTGATTGTCGTATTTCTTTAGGCAGTACATATCAGAAAGCGTGGAATTCAAGTCTCAACGCTCAACTTACTTAAAACCAGGAGTAATAAGCTTTGTATAACTTCCTTATACACCGACTTATACTTCCTCATCACGACTGCTGTTCCCAGAAACTGGGCAATACGTAAAATAAAACACTCGTGGACAACAATAGCGCCAAAATGTAACATAAGTTTATATAACGTCATATGTGCAAATTGCATTCACAACGTCTATGGAAGCAACTACTACGTCTGTATCACTATCTAATAACGTGTATCCTACTCAAATATGACTATAAAAATGTTTTATATCTACAGTTAACTGTTATCGTATCATAAATATCGACGTAATTGACTGACCCAGAAGCGTGATACACTTATGTAATATGTCATAGCTAGAGGTGCACATGCTATTATCACAACAATGTCATACTTACAAGGCGTAGTCGGTCCTGAAAACGAAAAAGAGAAAATGTCATCGGTTAATCAAGGTTAGGACGCCATATAGTTAATTCCATATTACTTAGAGTAAAATACATACAAGTGTACCCAGGGATGAAATTTGGATTCTGCATCGATTTATGTGAGAAATCAAAGGTGATTAATGTAAAATGACGTGAGAGTAAAGAACACAGATAGGATTGAGAAATGCATTGCATGGCAGTTTGAAATTATGACTACAGACATTGAGACACCACTGTACTGAAGCTGGCAAAAATACTAACAACCGCACACAATTATTATGCATCAAAAAGCTTATCAACTACACAGATATTTACTTTTGTAAACATTTTTGTCATAAGCGAAGGAGATGGTAAGGAAAATACAATACACATGCTAACACCAACACACAAAAGCTTCAGACACAAATAATATTTATTTGATCGTTGTTTAGCGCCATTCTTAGCGAAATAATTCCTGACGAATTTTTCAGAATTACTGACGGACTGAGACGTATATACTGTATATGCAGGCATGTTCCATATTAGTGGAGGAAAACCTGGATTGCATATACAAGCACACGAGCGCGGCCGAACGTTTATCGTCATCAAGGCATCACCCGTAGTGACAGAGAGGGGATTTACAAACCAATATTTATCGTAGCTTGGCTAGTAGTTTATCACCACCATTCTATGCGATACGTATTATTTACATACGGCCATCCATGTAGAAAACCCCATACAAGTTAACCGTGTCTTTCTGTAAATTATGTTCCAAATGCAGATCCAGATGTACACATGCATGCATGTGTACGCCTACTTGTATATATAGGTTAAAGAAATCCTGTGAAATGTTTCTTGTACCCTCTCAAAAACGGCCTTTATATTATCGTTGTTGGTGATGATGATATTGTTGTTATTATACTTATTGTTTTCCTGTAAAAGTTTTTCCCTCAATCATTTGAAAGATACTGTAACTAAAGTATGTTCCTAAACATTGTATATTTATTTCTATGATGTGAGGGGTCGCATGAAAGTAATGTGTACTCAATATGACCGAGTGTTTCTTAGATATGCTATGATAATTAAAAAACATACAAACACAGATGTTTATTATCGAAAACGAAACCCACAAGCAGAGGTAAAACACATAACTTCACGCGTAAGGTGAAGATATATATACATTATATACATGATTAAAATCTCTAAGACAGCAGTTGTAAGCGACAATTGAGATATTAAGAAATGTTGCATTTTGCGAAACGTCAAACTCATTTTTATTACTTTGTTAAGAAGTTGGAAAGCATTATTCTGGGAGGCTCTCCCCTCAGAAGATAGGACTACCATATAGCTTACTATGATGACACTTTTGGTACTCTGATGACCTTTTAAGCTCCTGAAGCACATGCAGAAAGGAGGGCTTGGGGGAAAGTGTTCTCAGCAGTTCTCAAACGACAAGGTGTGTTAGGGCCTGGTTCAGGGACGACAGAATGGCCTTACCAGGTGGCTGAGAAGTCGTATTACTTGTGTTACCGACTATGGGTGAAGTGCATGGTAGGCCAAAAATAAGTTGCCATATGAAACCATATGTTGGGTAATTTTTACTGAAGCTGAAGATAATTTAAAAGATTTGACAAATAGATTTGTCTTTTCATTTACCCATCAAAAAATTCCGCCATCAAGCAGGAATACATCGAAAAGAAATTTAAGTTGTTAATGATATTGTTTTCAAACCATATACACTTATATTCGAAGCTGACACTTTTCACATTAGACACGTGACCCAACATGAAACAAATGACCAGCAAAGGAGTCAGAGTGACACACAGGATATGCATCCTTCAAATTAACTTTTAACATGGCGGATGAGACAATTAGCCTCTCTGCATCCGTTTTTAAGAAAATGGAATGAAACTTTGTGGAACAAAATGCAGGAATAAATTGTGCACGAAGACCAGGTATCTTGCACAAGGCGAGCAAACAAAACGATTTAAGACAAATAGTTAATGAGAAAACGAGCGTGTCACAAAGCTAGATTCTGATTCAAACCAAGTACATGTCTTACCACAGCTTGTAGATATCGATGGAGCTGTACATGTAACGGTTGAAGAAGGGCCTATATGCTTCTGGAAATTGTTTTAGAACATGTAAATGTAAATGATGGTCCATCGCCCTTGTATGTCAAGAGGACATCAGATTAAACAAATGTTTAGTAAACATGAGGATAATGTGCCCTCATGAAAACTGCAAGAATTAGAGTAAAAAAAGCTTTACATCTACACTTTGGTACTCATAGAGAACCAACGGGGCTAAGTTGTTTGCTATTGTCTAATTACATGCACAATCCTAGCAGGTTTTCAGCATTTCAGCCCAATCTGTCAAGAGGGCCGAATTATTTTGCACTGGTCTTTGTAGAAGTTGATCATGAGACTGGGACTTTCATTACACGACGATTATTCCTCACACGCACCACAAACAAATCACGGGGCGACAAGTTGCTCGCTACTGGCTTGCCAGTGTAGAACTTTATAGCCAGCCTTGTGAACGTGCCCTAGTGAGAGCTTGTGTTACAATACTAACACAAATGTAGAGCTTACAAACATACAAGTAATGTCAAATTACCTGGACATTACAAATAGGAATTGTGGTGGCCACATTGCTTTGGGTTGATTTCTCAGTATGATCTTCATGTATAATGTTGTGCTGAATTAACAAGCCCACCACCTGCTAAGAATAAAAATCTTACCGGTAGTTGTTGGTGTGGGAGGGATAGATGTTGTCGTAGGCTCTGAAAGAAAGTCCATTTACCATTAAAACCCGGCAAGTATGTTTACTGATCAAACAACACAACTAAGTTTTAAGCTGTTTAAAAATTACTTTAAGCATTTATTTCTACACGTAGGTTGTACAGCTTTGAAATGAACATAAAGACTGCCTCTATATCTATTCCGAGTACTCATGTTGTAAAAGCCTCTTTTTCTCTCATTTTCTCTCATGAATGCTGAGAAGTAATATTTTGAGAGGTTTTTGGTACAACCGTACAACTTCATTCAAAACGGACGACGTGTTGCACTTTGAGTATCTTGTTTAAACTGGACAACTCTACATCCTGGAATAAGGGAATTATTTTTTTCTGTTGCGAGTGCGATTCAATGCATTATACTTTGTGATTTATATACTTTTTATAAGCATATTCACCAAAGACGAAATTAAAGCTGAAAAATGTGCAGAAAATCGTTTCCTAGAACAACTGTCTATTACTTAATAGACAGTAATGTGGCATGTTTATTTGTCATGATTAATTTACCACATCACATGTTTGAAACAAATTCCTTTTTAGCACGCTCCATTTAACGAAACTAACATTAAGGAGTTGATGTTTGATACAGTCCCAGTGTTTGATCATATCATTTTGACGGAAAATCAACTCATCAAATTTTCGGGCAAAATAAGTTAAATGAAAAAATAAGAGATTTACAAGCACGGAAGCACATAATAATGGGGTAAGTTACATAAGTGTTGTTCTAATCTGTTTTGATGCAGCCTATAATAAA